>NC_081844.1:32367340-32667340 GCF_963259705.1 Myotis daubentonii
CTCTGGGGTCCTGGAAGTAGTGACTAGAAAGACCAGATGTCATTGGACGGTCACAGAGAGAATGTTCCAGCCTGAGGGTACATCCCATGCCAAGGCCCTAGGCAAGAATGGACTTGGCCCCTTTGGGGAGCACAAAGGCCAGAGTGAGTGCGGTGAAGCAGGAGCTGATGGCCTGGAGCCTTCACCTGGGGGCGGGGGGGGGGGCATTCGGATTTTCCGTGAGGCCCGTGGGGAACCAATGGAACAACACCATCTGCTAGAACATTCTGCAACAATGGAAACATTCTCTGCGCTGTCCAATATGGTGTCTGTTAGACTCGCATGGCTACTGAGCACCTGAAATGCAGGTAGTTCAACTGAGGGCTGGATTTTACATTTCCTTTAATTTTTAAAAAAATATATATTTTATTGATTTTTTACAGAGAGGAAGGGAGAGGGATAGAGAGTTAGAAACATTGATGAGAGAGAGACATCCATCAGCCGCCTCCTGCACACCTCCCACTGGGGATGTGCCCGCAACCAAGGTACATGCCCTTGACTGGAATCGAACCTGGGACCCTTCAGTCCGCAGGCCGACGCTCTATCCACTGAGCCAAACCGGTCAGGGCCATTTCCTTTAATTTTAACGTAAACAGACACATGTGGCCAGCGGTTGCTGTGCTGGACATCGCAGCCATGGATAAGTTTATGCAGGAGGCAGGGATATGTGGCAGGCCCGGAGTGGGGTGAAGTGTGAGGGGGAGGAAGGCAGATGGGCGTGGTCCCTAGATCTGGTCAGGCAGTCCAATAGCTGATGTGATTGTCCCTGGTGTTTACAGTGACCGGACTGAGGCATGAGCCCCTGGTAGCACATCGAGGACGGGAGTGTGCAGCCACACATGGTTCGGCCCTGCGGTAACCATAGCAGCCCAGGCTGTCACCATGGTGAAGCTGTTAGTGGTCAAAATTCTTTGCATGGTGGGCGTGTTCTTCTTTATGCTGCTGGGCTCCCTGCTGCCTGTGAAGATCATCGAGACAGACTTTGAGAAGGCCCACCGCTCGAAAAAGATCCTCTCGCTCTGCAACACCTTTGGAGGCGGGGTCTTTCTGGCCACCTGCTTCAATGCTTTGCTGCCTGCTGTGAGGGAAAAGGTAAGAGCTCCCTGGATGGTCTCAGCCATAAAATGCCAAGGGTCTCTGATGCTTTTTTCAGCTCGGACCCTGAATTTGGTGGGGGCCTTTACACCCAAGGGTGATGGGAAGTAGAAAATGAATTTGCTGTGTGACCATGCATGGGTTGCTTTTCTTCTCTGAGCCTTCCCTGGCAAACAAGGGGTTTAAACTAGACCTGGGGCTCCCAACCGGTGGGCTCATTAGTTGTTACTTCACCAGACCTTCTATCCCTGGGAGCATACACTTTGTCCTGGAGTTGGCAGTTGTGGCCTCTCTTCAGCTCCTGTATTAGTCAGCTACTGCTGCAGAACAAATGATAACGGATGTGACATCTTAAAACAATGCACATTTATTATCTCACAGTTTCTGTGGGTCAAGGGTGGGACACTGCTTAGCTGGGGCATCTGCTCCAGGTTCTCAGGAGACAACAATCGAGGTGTCTACTGGGTTGTGGTCTCATCTTAGGGTTCAACTAAGGATGGGTCAACTTCTAAGCTAATGTAGTTGGAAGGTGGGTTGTCAGACTCAGGGCCTAGTTTCTTCCTGATGTCTGGCTGAGAGCTGCCCTCAGTCCCTTGTCCCATGGCCTCCCCAACATGGCTTCTTGCTTCATCCTCAAGTTGCAGCCTGTGCCTGGATTTCTGACCTTCAGATCTGTGAGATGATGCTTTTGTGTTACTTTATACTGCTAAACTTATGTTCCTTCATTACTCAGCACAGGATATTCATACAGTTGGCATAGATGAGGTTAAATCAGAGTCTCGTCTGACGGCTTCTGCACCCTCAGTACCACTTTCAGAATTGCCCCCATTTCTTGTGTTCCCACTGTGTCACCCCCCTTTCATCCTCCTACTTCACGTCTGGACTGCAGCAATGCCTTACTCTTCTCTATTCCCCTTCAGTGCACCTGGCCCTTCCAGGGTCCTCCCGACACCACTCCTGTGCTGCATCCCTGCCACAGGCTTCCCGCGCCTCACCCAGCCATGCCTCCCAGCCCTCACCCAGTTGTGCCACAGGAAGGACAGTGCCACAAGCTGTGGCTTTTGTGTGTCTGTCTTGTCTTTTCCAATCCGTGTTTATCCCTCTGGGTGTAGTTTGTGTTTGTCATGAGCTGGTGTTTCCCCGAGTGAGGCACATGCAGGCTTCCATGAGACATTTAGCAAATGAATGAAATGGCTTCTCTACAGAAATACAACCTTCTGCTGCAGCAGTGGTTCCCATCCAGGGGTGACTCTGCTCACAAGGAATATGGGGCCATGTCTAGGCACATCTATGGGTGTCATGACTGGAGGTACCCCTGGCTGCAAGTGAGTGGGCATCAAGGATGCTGCTTAACACCCCACAGTGCCCATGGTGACCCCCACAGAGAATGACCCTGCCCCATGTCAACACCTCCCCCAACAAGTTATGACCAAAATGTCTCCAGACATTGTGCTTCTCAAGGGGTCGGCCCAGTTGAGAAGTCTGTGTGTGTGTGTGTGTGTGTGAAGGTGCATGTACAATCACAGGTTGTAATGAAGGTTGTGAGGGAAAGAAGAGATTGGGGCAGTAAGCAGAGATTGGGGTACCTGGTTTAGGTAGAGTACTTGGAAATTATATGTAAGCCAAGACCCAAAGCATGAGCATCCATTAGCTGTGAGTAAAACTGAAGGAGGAACATTTTGGACAGAACCGATGGCACAGCCCAAGGCTGGAAAGAGCTCAGTGTGTGCAAGCACCTTCCAAATCCAGGGAAAATTAACCCGTGCTTCGAGCAGCCCACAGCCCACTTGGCTGGACAGCGTCCAAAACTGCATTGTCCAGTGTGGCAGCTGCTTGGCATGCCTGGCTAGTCAAGTTTCAGTGAATTCCAGTGAAGTACAATTCAATATGTTAGTCCTCAGCTGTGCCAGCCATGTTTCAAGTCCTCACACATAGCTAGTGGCTCCCATATTAGCACAGATAGAAAGCATATCTAGAACATTCTATTGAACCGTGCTGACTCAAGGGATCTGCTGGGTGTCTGAATGTGCTGGCGAGCCTTTACCCAGGAGGTTGGAGTAATGGGAAGACCCTGGAAACAGAGTCCCACCTGGATTATATGGAAGCAAACCCCATGCAGGTATTGGGGCCAGAAAGGCTGGTTTATATCACAGTAGTGGAGGCCAGAAGTCCTAGATCAAGGTGTCGGCAGGGCTGGGTCCTTCTCAGCCCTCCCTTTCCTGCCTCTCTGTGGTCCTGGTGTCTCTTCCTCTTCTTGGAAGGACGCCAGTTCTATTGGAGTAGGGCCCACCCAACAGCCTCATTTTAACTGAATCACTTCTTTCAAGAGACTCTCTCCCAATATGGTTAGTTTTGAGGTACTAGGGGCTTAGAGGTTTGAATATATGAATTTTTATTTGGGGGGAGGACACAATTCAGCCCTTAGTACTTTACATATATCTACAAAGACCCATCTTCCAAATAAGGCCACATCCTGAGGTTCTGGGTAGATGTGTCTTTGGGGACCACAATTCGGCTCACTCCGGTGAGGCCTCATGACTCCGTTAATAATAGGGTTTTTGTTTAATCCATCAAGGATGAGCCCACCACTCCCTCCCCCTTTACTTAACTTCTCATATGAATTGGGTATGTCTGTGCTTTACTAACTGAACAGTGATGTCAGATGAACCCTGTTGCGTTGGGTCCCTGCCTCTGAACCTCTCTCACCTCTCTCTCCCTCCTTCCCTCTCTCACCTCCTCCGCTCCAGCTCCAGAAAGTTCTGAGTCTTGGGCACATCACCACGGACTACCCGCTGGCAGAGACCATTGTGATGTTAGGCTTCTTCATGACCGTCTTCCTGGAGCAGCTCATCCTGACCTTCCGCAAGGAGAAGCCGTCCTTCATCGACCTGGAGACCTTCAATGCTGGCTCAGACGCTGGCAGCGACTCAGAGTATGAGAGCCCCTTCATGGGGGCTGCGCGGGGCCACGCAATCTACATGGAGCCTCACACCCACAGCCACGGGCTGAATGTCCAAGAGCTGTCCCACTCCAGCCCCCTGCGCCTCCTCAGCCTGGTCTTCGCTCTGTCGGCTCATTCCATCTTTGAGGGCCTGGCCCTGGGCCTACTGGAAGAGGGGGAGAAGGTAGTAAGCCTGTTCGTGGGTGTGGCCATCCACGAGACACTGGTAGCTGTGGCCCTAGGCATCAACATGGCCCGGAGCTCCATGCCCCTGAGGGAAGCGGCCAAGCTGGCCATCACCGTGAGTGCCATGATCCCCCTGGGCATCAGTGTTGGCCTGGGCATCGAGAGCGCCCAGGGCGTGCCCAGCAGTGTGGCCTCGGTGCTACTGCAGGGTCTGGTGGGTGGCACCTTTCTCTTTGTCACCTTCTTTGAGATCCTGGGGAAGGAACTGGAGGAGAAGAATGACCGCCTGCTCAAAGTCCTCTTCCTGGTGCTGGGCTACACCGTGCTGGCCGGCATGGTCTTCCTCAAGTGGTGAACGTCCCATTGCTGTCATTATCCATCTTGGTCACCCCATCCTGCTGGAGCTCTCCGGGAGCCCCCGGGTGGAAACAGGCTACATTCCCCAGCTCCCTCTCCCCCAATTGGGGAGCTCAGGCCCCCCAACCACTGCCTGCTCACAGAGAGGCTACCCAAGACCAAGCTGCACCCTAGATTGTACACCCCAAGCCTCAGGGCAACCCTATTGTAAAATACTTCTCTTAAAGGTATTTACCAAAGCTGTGTGGCCATGTCAACCTGGGCGTGGGATCTGGCAACTCACACGGGAGGCAGGGCAGGGCATCCACATGGGTCAGGCCAGGATCCTTCCCACCCCACACACTCAAACTGCGGCCAGGACGGGAGCTGTTGGAGGCGCCAAGGCCTCTGTCCTCTGCCCCCAACTGGCTCTGTTGCTAACAGAGGAGGCCACCAGCATGGAGTGTCCATTCTGTGGTTAGATGGGGCAGCTCTGTGCCTCCTCCCACCCAAGGCTTTGCCACCACAGGGACAGGCAGGGTCCTGGGTGCCTCAGGACTACTGTCTCCACTGCCTTCTGGTGCGGGCCCCCTCCCCTCCCCGTGGGAAGGTTGCCCTCCAGGGAGTTGGGGCTGCCGGGCCAGGGTGAGTGTGTGGGTTCCCTGAAGGAACAGACCCATGGGCTGAGAGATGTACAAGCAGTGCCAGGAGGCAGCTTGGCTGTTGGTTCACAGTCCCAGGTGTGCCCAGGGTCTCTGGAGCAAGATGGACTCTGCAGGTTGTGGGGCAGGGGCCAAAGACTCGGTTCCCCTCACCAGACACAAACAGAGGAAGCCGGTCCCAGGTGGTGCAAGAGAGCAGAGACTAACTGCCGAGTGCCTGGCTGGTACAAACCCGGTGCTATGGCAACTTCTCATTAGCCTCCTTGTTGTCCCGGCAACCTGGGGCGCGCCTGGGGAGTGGGGATGGGGTGAGCCTTTCCTGGGGGGTTTGCTTGGCCTGGCCTGGAGGTGTGGGAGGATGCTTGGGCCTGGTGACCTGGGCTAGGTCTCCTGCCCAGCCTCAGCTTCTCTCAGCTCTGTCCCGGGCTGTTAGGGCCTGCTGGTTACACCTTCCCGCTTCCTGACTCGGCTGGGAGACCCAGGGCCAAGGTGTGCGCATTTCTGAAATCTCACATTTCCTTCCTGTGCCCACCACTGCTAGGAAGAACTGCAGGAGGGCCATTTAAGTTCCCCGACAAGGACAGGGCCCTCTTCCCGTTGCCCTGGACTCAGTGAGGCCCTGGTCATCACACTCTCCAGGTTGGGAACTCCAGGAGCATACTGTTGCTTATGCAAAGATGGACGCCCCAGGGGCTGGCCTGCTGCTACCTGCTCAGCCCACTAGGCACAAGGTGCAAGAAGGCGCGACCTTCACAACAGCCCTGGCTGCCGCCTCTGTTATGAGAGCCTGGGAGAGCAGGGACGTGTGTTCCGGACCCTTCTCCCTCCCCCTCGCCCCACTTTTACTATATTGGCTCCTACCCTGGTGCTGTCAGCGTATTGGGCCCATTTCTAGGAACTTCTATCTGAAACTTACCAGGGGCCCCTCTCCTAACCCCACATGGCCTGGTCCTGACCTCAGGCCAGGAAAATGGCCCTGTGGGTGTGGGAACATCATCCTAACCTGATGCTGTGGCCTCCACCTGCCCCACCTCACCCAGGAACTGGGAGGTTCCAGCTGGGTGGGTCACCACGGAGCCCCCAGATTCTGGAGTCTGCCTTCCGCCGCGGGGATGGGGCCGGGCAGGGGACAGGATAGAGGCATCAGGGCCTGACTTGGAGGTGTGGTGGGAGGATGCTCCCTAGTAGGGATGCTCAGGGGCCCCGTCCCCATGAATCCAGGGGGAACCCTACATGAGGGCAGGGGCCCACAGCTCCATGTCCCTTACCCCATCACCAAAAGTGCACACAGCAGGGTCCCTGCCCTCCTGCCAGCCATCAGCTAACTGGGGTGGCCCTGGAGACACCAAACAGCCTGTCCTCCAAGCAGCTCCCATGTCCCCAAGGGGAGCCTCCAAGACCATGTTTCCTTTATTCTGAGCCGGCTTCCAGACGAGCAGGCCCAGGAAGGGCATTGCCACACCAACAAGGAGGGAAAGTTCCAAGTGTCCTTGTGGCCCATCCTTCAGCTCGACATCACTGTGCCGGGCCCTGTCATCCTTGTCCCCCCAGCTTGCCTGTGCCTATGCTGCTGGGTCGTGGCTGCTCCCAGATGCCCCTCTCCCTAGGGTCCCACCAGTCCAAGCAAATGTGCTTCTAGGCCCCGTGGTGACACTGAGGCCCTGAGATGTTTGGGGAGCGGGATTGTAGGAAAGGACAGGGCCTGCCACACTAGCTCCTAAGGCTCCCCGTCCTGCCTGCAGTGGGCAAAGGAGCTGGGTCAGCCCTGGGATCCAATGCCAGGAGCTGCCAGGGGCCAACCAGCTGCAGGGGGATGGTGTCTCGGCCAGTTTGGGTCAGCTTTCCCCCCTGGCCAAGGATCAGAACGTCTCCACAGTGGGGTAGGATGAGTGGTCGGCCCATCTGGCAGAGGCTAAAGAAACCACTCATTCCCGAGGTCTGCCTGCCAATGGCGGCCAAATCCTTCCAGGGTCTTCTGAGGCCAGCTCAGCAGCTCCTCCCCCACCAGCTCTGACAAGGGAGCACTGCCATGTGGTGACAGGCGCTTTGGCTTGAATGAGACTGCAGGTCGGTTATCACCTGAGGCCCTGGACCAGCACTCACCGCAAAACTGGACATTGGCCACAAAAGGCTTCACCTCTGCAACTTTTGACATCAAGGAGACATCACATGGCCCTTCGCAGATTCCTCCTCAGCGATCTTGGTGAACTCTGGTTTTCAAACCAGGTGGTTCTGCCCCCAGGGACTCTGGGCCATGTCTGGGCACACTGGTCATCACAAAAGGACGCTGCTGGCATTGAGCAGGGGGGCAGGGATGCTGCTCCACACCCTGCAGTGCCCAGCACAGCCCGCCCCAGAGAGTGAACCAGCCAAGGCCCTCCACGGTCTGCCCCGCAGAGGGGCTCACAGCACAGGCGACAGCTGGATGGAGCCGACTGGCTTCCCCTGCTTGATCTGGAGACAAAAGAGAAGAAAATTAGAAGGCAGCATCTAGACCTCATGGATTAAATCAACCATAATCACAGTGTGTCGGGGCTTCTGTTGTCTGCTGTTTGTGTTCCTTGTGGAGGAGTTATTATCATGGGGCGTGGAAGGGAGAGCACCAGCTCGCGGGCCTGTCTGCATCGTTAGGGCCGCAGAAGCAGGCAACCAACGGGATGGTGTTTCCCAGCACACAATACCTTCACCGGCTCCGGCCAGCAATAGGGACCCTTGGCCCTACTGAGAAGAGAGGGGCATGCACCCCACCCGCCCAGCCTGTGCCCTCTCTGAGCTGTCTGCCAGCTTCAAGACAGAGCCAGTGACCAGCCAGTCTGACCTTCCCAGAACCACCTGCGGGTGGGGAAGTGGCTGGGGTTCCCAAGGGCAGTGGGGAGCTGCTGGAGGGCGCGTGAGTGGTTCTGTGAAGACCCTAGAACTCTTCTCTGGGCTGTCGAGGTGCTTTGGCCAAATTGGATTGGAGCAGGGATACCCCTCTGTCCCTCCCACCCTCCAGGCCTCCACAACTGCCTGGGCGAGAACAGCTGACCTGGCAGGCCTTGGTGTTCCCGCTGAGGGCTGAAGTGATTGCTGCATGCCTAGCCTGGCAGGAGAGAACCGGGTGTGGCAGGTGGGCAGTTCAGAGCCCTTGACTTTGGGGTGCACGGAGACACTGCTGAGGTGCTGCATTTTAAGAAAAGTACACAGCCACCACGGTTGACAGGTCCTCTCCCTTGAGTGACCAGCTGAGCCCCTTGGGCCCAATAAGCTGGCTGCTGAGCAGGGCCTTCCCCTCAACACTGGGGTGCCAAGTCATTCTCTGTGGAGGGCTGTCTGAGCATGGGTATTGAGCAGCATCCCTGGACCCCACCCTCGTGGTGCCAGGAGCACTCCCAGTGTGACAATTACAGATGTCCCCAGATGGCCCAGTGTCCCCCGGGGACAGGCTTGCCCTGGGTGAGATCCAGGGAAGACAGCTCACATGCTAGGGAGGCAGGCATGCTAATCAACATGTGATCAGTATCGGGGAGCAATAAGAGCCGCAAAGACCAAAAAGCAAGGTGAAGGGAGGCGGGACAATTTTAGCAGCGTCAATTTTAGCAACCTGGTCAGGGAGGAAATCTGTGAGGGCGATGTGTGAGTCACAAGATGGGGGAAACTTTTCCAGCAGGGGAGTGGCATGTGCAAAGGCCCTGAGGTCTTCCTTCAGGGTACAGTCCTTTTTTTCTGATTGACTAAAGTAGCCCTGGCTCTTTGTAAAGACTCAAGCTTTAAAGGGATTCATCCTGCTGGTGGTGAAGTCTTCAGTAACCCCACTCCTTGGAGGTAGTGATCACAGTTCGTGGCCTGAACCCAGGCTACCTCCAGGGGCCAGGCAGATGGCATCTTCCACCCTGGGTTGGGGTCCAGCTCCTGCAAATGCTGACCAGCAGAATTCAGGCTCGTGGGTGCCAGCCCATTCATTTTTCCAAACTGGTTTTTGGCAACCTCCTTATTTTAAAATGTTGACACCACCCTGGCCAGCTTGGCTCAGTGGATAGAGTGTCAGTCTGCGGACTGAAGGGTCCCAGGTTAGATTCCGGCCGAGGGCACATGCCTGGGTTGTGGGCTCGATCCCCAGTAGGGGGTGTGCAGGAGGCAGCCGATCAATGATTCTCTCGCATCATTGATGTTTCTATCTCTCTTTCCTTCTCCCTTCCTTTCTGAAATCAATAAAAATATATTTAAAAAAATAAAAAAATAAAAATAAAATGTTGACACCAAACTTAAAAACAAGTGAAAACCTTGGTGGGCCAAACTGCATCTGTGAGAGGCCATTGTGAAGCTCAGCTTCTGCTTTGCCTGCATGATTGCATTAGTCCTGGAGTGTGAGAGCGGAGAGAGCAGAGAATTCGACCCAGCTGCCTCTCTCCCACCAGGCAGCTATGCTGGGCTGGAGCGGAGGGGAGGGGTGGAAGTCGAGGGGTAAATGAGGTAGCATGGCCCCTGCCTGGAGCATTGAGGCAGGGAGAAGACCCAAGGATTGCAAGGGCAAGCGAACTGGGACTGTGTAGGTGAACGTCTGTCCCTTGCAGTTGAGAGGACTTCTGCAGGACATGGACAACAGAAGGCCAGGTGCCAGACCCTGAGCCAGGACCCCAGAAAGCCAGAAGGCTGGGTTGTGGCTTCAGAGCCCAATGGAGTTCCAGGCGCAGTCCAGCCTCTTCCAGCTGGGCCACCTCCGGTGAGCCGACAGCTTCTCTGCACCTCCTGTACCAGAGGAGGCACAGCTGGTGATTCCCCCATACACATCTCTATGCTCATGGCCTCTGTTGAAGGCTGGGAGTTGAGCTGTCCTGGCTGGCCACAGGGGAGGGGGTACTACCATCCTAGTTTTGGGTGCTGGGTGGAGATTGGCCTCTGTGCCCTAGGGAGAATGAGGAGGGGACTCTCAGGCTGTCCTCCCTGGCTCTGGAGGCTGAAAGCCTGGCCTGAGAACTATAAATAGCAACTGCAGAGTGGCACTGCCGCTGTGCCCACGATCCTGTGTATGAGTCAGCCTGTCCCAGCCTGGGATGACGCCTGCAGGAGCTAGAAATCGGCCGGAGGCCAGAGGCCCGGCCCAGCAGCAGCAGGTCACTCAGGAGATGAAGGCAGGCAGGCCATGAGAGTGGTAGTGAGCTGGGCTGTTGTTTCAGCCCATGTGCCCCGCAGCCCCCTGTAGATCATCCCAATTGCTCCCAGCAACCCTGAGAGGCCAGACAGCAGTGATCCTCATTCACAGATGGGGAAGCTAAGGCTCCAAGGGGCACTTAGCTGGGACATGGTGATTCAGACCAGAAGTCAGCATCTGTCTGCCCACAGGGCTGCCTCCATATCTGGCTGACAGCATCCCGAGATGAAGGGTGGGGCCATCCCACCCTCTGAGGCACCCTATGGGGTGGAGGACAGGGTTGGGAGAGGATGGGAAACTATGAGGACTTTATTCCTGGATCTTGACAGGGAAGCAAAGGGAGATAGGACCAGTGTTAGAGGAGGGGAGGCTCATGTTGAAGGCTGGGAGTTGAACGCCAGAATGGAAGAGTCTGGTGGGCGATCCTGGGAAGCCAGGAAGGAAGCTGGTGAGACTGTCCAGGTGGGAGAGGCCTGGGGATGCTGTGGGGGGGCTGAGTCTGGAGAAATGGGGCCCTTCAAGCTCAGAAGCGTCTGCCTGAGCCAGAGCCACAAAAACAGTGGGTCAGCAAGAATCAAGGACCCAAGAACCAGAGGGACTCTTTGGCTCCAGCTGACCATCTGCTCACACACATGACGGGGAGCTCACCACCTACCAAAGAGCCTCTTTCATCTTCCAACTGATCTGACCCCAGAAAGCCCCTCCTCGTGGGACCCTAGTGTCAGCCTCCCCATCAAGGGCCACCTTCCTTTAACAGGCCTGGTGCCTGGGGCTGCCTCACACCCACCTCTGGCCCAGCCGCTGCTCTCCAAGGTCCAGTCTCCTCTGAGATGAGCCTCTGCTCATCCTAGTGGTTCTTCAGGAAGGCAGGGGTGATGGCATCTTGTGAGCTTAAACAGCCACACAGTCATGTCAAAGGCACAGCCACTTCCGAAAGATGCGCGCTTATTCTCAGTTACCTCTTTGAGGAAGATAAATATTTTTATACTAGAAAACAAAACAAACAAACAAACAAAAAAACCCATTCCCCCTAACCCCCTTTGCTCACCTTCCACCTTCACATGGCTCCACCAGGTCCATCAAGGGCCCGCCTGCCATTGTCCCGCCCTGGCCGGTTGCCCTTAGGTACCATCGCAGGGGGAGGCCCTCTTCACTCCCTTTCTGTCCCCCCCTCCAACAAACCCCTGGGATGGGGGAGTGGTTTCCAGTACAGCCCCATTGCCCCAAGCCCTCTGGGGCTCCCTCTGCCTTCTCACACATCTATTTATTGCTTTTCTTTTAAATTTTTGTTGAATTTATTGGGTGACATTGGTTAATCAAATTATATAGTATTTATTAGTTGATTATTTTATTTATTCCACCAAAGTACCTGTTCTGGAGCCGGTCCCTGAGCTGGACCAGGACCCCCACCAACCCCAGGGTGTCCGTCCCCCTGGTCTACAGTTCTGTCAGTGACCCTTTCCTTTTGTCTCAGGGGTGACTTCCACTCTCTCCCCTTCATGCCCAGGACCTGGCTTTCGGAGTGACCCTGAGCACGCCAGCTCCCACTCAGGGATCCAGAAGAAGCAGACCCCACCTCCTCTGCACCCCGGCATCCTAGTGATTTCCCGGGTGTGAGCAGGAGGGAGTCCGGGCGGGGCTGCACGCTCTCGGGGCTTGGCGGGGAGCCCCGGGCTGGGGTCCAGGGCTGGGGTCGCAGGGTGGGGGTCCGGTGCTGGGGGCGCGGGGTGGGGGTCTGGGCTGGGCTACGCGCGTGGGCGCTGGGGCGCAGGGCGGTGTTGACCTTGGCCGGGGGCGCGGGTCCCCGGGGAGGGGCGGAGCGCGGCGCCCGGCGGGCGGGCGGGCGGGGACGGCGCGGGCACGGCGGCGGCTCGGGCGGGCGGCGGCAGCAACGGCGGGCGCGCGGGGGGCAGCGGCGCGGGAGCGGACGCGGAGCCGGCCAGCAGCAGCGGCGGCGGCGGCGCCCCAGGGACGAGCGCCCAGGTAGGCGGCGGGACCCGGGGCCGGGGCGCGGGCCGCTGCATCCCACTCGCCTGGCTCGCGGGGCCTTTCCCGGCGCGCATCTCCTTTGTCCGAGCCCCACCCTCCCGGCCAGCTCGGGGGGCCGGGCCCTCCTCCCGCCCGGCCCAGCACCGGAACCTCTCCCCCGTCCACTGTGCCCTGGCCCGGCCGCCCTCCGCTCCCACCTTGGACAGCTCCCTCTCCGCGTCCTCCCTTCCCCCACGGTGCCCACAGGGCGCCCCCACGGCCAAGCCCGCCCTCTCCAGCCCTCCTCAGACCCGCTGTCGGGGCTGGCCGTCCCACTCTGCCAGGACCCCTCCACGGGGAGCCACTCGGGCCCTGGGCCTGTCTCCCCCACCGCTGCCCGCCTAGCCCTCAGGTCCTCTCCACCCAGTCAAGCCCCTCACTCGGAGCCTTCATGGGTCTGGCTCCCTCCCTTACTACTTAGATCCTCCTCTGGCCAAGGGGGGCCCCTGGGCTGGCCCCCCTGAGTGTGTCTCTCTCAGCCCTCTAGAGCAGGCCCTCTCCCACCAAGCCTCTCATAACTCCCTGGTTAGACCCCTGCCCCACCCCAACACCCCCAATTTAGGCAAGTACCTCCCCCAGGCCCTCCCCTGGGCCCAGCCTGCTTTCTTGCACCTGAGGTTGCTGCAACTTCCCCCGTTGGGCTCTGGGGACCTAGGGCTGGGCCCATTCCCCCTGGGGAGTCTCAGGGTGGGCTGCTTTGCACAGGAGGGGGACTCCCAGCTGTGAGGCCAACCAGGGCCAGTTCAAATCCTGCTCTGCTCTGCCCCTCCCTGCTCTGTGACCTTGAGCCAGTGCCTCCCCCTCCAACCCTCTGTGCCTGAGACCCCCTCCCCCACTCCTGCCCTGCAGGAGGTGAAGGTGGCTTTCAAATGGGTGCCTGGCATGGACTAGCGGTGACTGAATGGGGGCTCCTAGTCAGAGATCCTAGGCCCCAGAGCGGCCTCTTCTGGAGATACCCTACTGACTGGCCGGGACCCCTGCCAGGGGGTCTGCACCCAGGGCAAAGCTAGGGCTGGGTGTGGGGCAGCTGAACTGACTGTCACTGGCCACACCAGGTCCCCAGGCCAGTTGTGGTGGTGCCTGGCTGCACACTGTGTACCCATCCAGAAAGGGCAGTGACTGCAGAGCTGGCTGGCACCCCTTGCCAGCCCCCCACCGAGTGTCCTCTCGTGTGGAGCACTGCCACACATGTCACCATGTCACCAACATGCCTAGCAGTCAATCATGAGTTAGTACTGCTGAAGCGCCTGGAAGTTTGGCTGGCACATAATTGATGGAGTATGTGCCGGCTATTACTTTTATTGTATATCTTTTTTCTGACAAACCTGGTACTTTTTGATCATTCAGAACGTGCCTTCCCAGCCCACTACAGGCCAAGTGCTTCATACTCTGAGCTCCTGTGATCAATAATCCTGATCATCCACCCTTATAGAAGGTTTCCTTGTGCCCAGCACCTGCTTAAGGGCTTTCTCCAGCTTATCACACCCTCTTCCCTGCAACTCTGGGGAGTGGGCACTGAGTTTCACAGAGACAACTGAGGCTCAAAGACACCGAATTACCTGCCCACATTCCTGCCACCAGGCTCACATCATCGGGTCTTACACACACACACACACACACACACACACACACACACACACACGCACCTCCAGGGAAAGGAACTTGGCTGAAGTGAGGAGGGGGGAAGGGATGGGGTCTCTCCTGCACTTTAGAGAGAAGGATACAGATGCTGGAGCCCGGCCTCCTGCTCCCATCCCCCTTCGAGGGCTCCCCCACCTCCATCACTGCAGGAATTGCTATGCCTTGTGACTTCCCAGGGCTGATGGACCTCTCTGAGCTCAGGAGAGGGAGAGATGATAAGAGGACCCCCTTCTGGGGAGCTTTGTGCCTGTGGCTATGGGTATATTGGACCTGAATGGGAGGCCAAGGCAGGCAGACCACGGTCTGGGTACAGAGTTTAGGGAGCAGGTATTTTTCTCTTGGGCCTCAGTTTTAATTTTCTCATCCCCAACCTGGCTGTGCATCCCTGCCTTTCAGGGCTGCTGTGGGGAATCAGTGTCATGATTTGCACACTGGGGCTCTGGAGCCTCCAGCATTCGGATCAAGCTTACGGCATGAGGGCAGGAGAATGGCTTTAAGATGCAGGTGCCCAGGGTCATGGCCCTGGCCAGCTGATTAATCATTTCCGGGGCGGAGGCCCTGCACGCTGCATTTTAAAGATGTCCCACAAGGTTGAGGAGCCTCTGGGCTGATGAGAGAGCAGGGAGCCTGTGATTTTTGGAGCGAGGCACCATGTCACCCACTTTGCAGAGGGGGAAACTGAGGCTTAGCAGCTTGCCCAGGCCACAGATCCGGGCCTGCTGGCTTGCAGGAGCCCACGGCTAAGCTGAGAAGAGAGGGAAAAGTCCCTGCAGCCTGGGTGAGTGGCTGGGGGAGCATGCATGTGGGGCAAGGAGTCACCTTCACTTCTCTTCCAGCCCAGAGTCCCTGGGAAGGAGCTTACGCCCCAGATTCTGTTGAGGGGAAAACCAGAAGAGGGGACTGGCTCTGAGCCTGCATGCAGGGCAGAACTGCAAAGTCAGCCAAATCAACCAGAAGGGCCTTCCCAGGACACAGGAGAAAGGCCACCTCCTCTGAGAAGCCTTCCCTCCTGCCCCCAGGCCTAGAGCTGTTCCCTCCAGGCCAGGTGGCCTTTTGCATCTGCCACTCCTCTCTGTACAGGGTCGGCCTGGGGTTCTGGCAGCTGGCACGAGCCCTCCCGGCTCCGACGTCCACCCCCGGCGTGGAAGATGCCTGAGCAGAGTAATGACTACCGGGTGGTGGTGTTCGGTGCGGGTGGCGTGGGCAAGAGCTCACTGGTGCTGCGCTTCGTGAAGGGCACGTTTCGAGACACCTACATCCCCACCATTGAGGACACCTACCGGCAGGTGATCAGCTGTGACAAGAGCGTATGCACGCTGCAGATCACCGACACCACAGGCAGCCACCAGTTCCCGGCCATGCAGCGGCTGTCCATCTCCAAGGGCCACGCCTTCATCCTGGTCTTCTCCGTCACCAGCAAGCAGTCGCTCGAGGAGCTGGGGCCCATCTACCAGCTCATCGTGCAGATCAAGGGCAGCGTGGAGGACATCCCAGTCATGCTGGTGGGCAATAAGTGTGATGAGACGCAGCGAGAGGTGGACACCCGTGAGGCCCAGGCGGTGGCCCAGGAGTGGAAGTGCGCCTTCATGGAGACGTCGGCCAAGATGAACTACAATGTCAAGGAGCTCTTCCAGGAGCTGCTCACGCTGGAGACACGCCGCAACATGAGCCTCAACATCGATGGAAAGCGCTCCAGCAAACAGAAGAGGACAGACCGCATCAAGGGCAAATGCATCCTCATGTGAGCCTGGGATGCCCCCCTGCAGACAGCCCCTGTCCTGGCCCCATGCCTCTCCCCACACCATCCTGCAGCCACTGCCTTCCTCCTCTCCCCGTCCTTCCCCAATTCCCCTCCTCTCTCTCCCTCTCACATCCACTTCTCTGCCATCATCCAACAACCCCGATGGGGACTCTGAGGCCCTGGTGAGCCCTGCGGGTCTGGGGCTCCAACCCAGCTCTGTCGCATCCCTCTGCCTTCTGCTCTGTCTCTCTGCCCCACCCTCCTGTCTGTACCCCCCAAAGCCAAGTGCTAGAAATGGCCCCCTTGGTCTGCACATGGGGAAATGGGGAAGCTGTCTGTCCCTGTGGGGACCGAGGACACTGGGTTTTCCCATCTCTGCCTGTCTCTGTTTCTCCCAGGACCCCCATTTCTGGTCCTTTCCTTTGGGTGCCCCCAGCCAGACCTGTGCTGCCCCCACCCATTAGATCACTGTGACCTTGCTGGGGAGGGACAGGTTGAAATGCACAGGAACCTTAACTTTTGTTTTCTCCTACTTGGTGTTTAACATACACACCTCCTACTCCCCACCTCCATCCCTCATGACCTCTGGCCTGTGCTCCCTGCCCCAGGTCCTGGACCACCCCTCTCATGTCTGTCTCCACGGTTGGGAGGGAGTGGCTTGCAGGATGGACCTCAGGCCACCAGGCAATAACCACAGGGCCTGCAGCAGTGCCCTGCCAGCCCAGAACCCCACTCCACACCCAGCCTGGGCCTGGGGTGCAGGTAAGGGAGGCCCAGGACTGGCCGATGGCCACAGTACAACTTGGGGACTGCCCGGTGTGAAAATGGGGGGCTTTCCTGGACACGGCCTATAAAGATTGGCACAGCGCATCACCATTGAGCCCCAGGCAGGGGTCTGGGGTGCTGGGTGGGGTACCTGGGGCCCTGTCCAGAGGGGTAAGGCAGAACCCTGCCTAGCCCACTTCCTCCCACCACCTGTACCCCTGAGAGGGGGACCCCAGGAAGGCTTGTGTCTTGCAGTTGGGGTGTCTCTGCAACCATGAGATTCTGAGTGTTTTAATGTACATGTCTAGATATCTCTACACTTGTGGGACTGTGTCTGACAATGACAGGCTAGGGTTGGGGGTGGCCATGGGATGGTGCATTTGTGCAAATGGCTGTGTAGGGGCCAATGTGTCTATATATGTGTCTGTGTGAGCCTGCGTGTGTGTCACTGGGGTGGTATGCGCATGTGACAGTCTGTGTATTTAATAACATAGGGGTGGGTGGTATTGTTGTTTAAAGGTCAGAATATTTGTGATGTAACAGCATGAGTGTGACTGTAAGTGGCTGTGTTTTCGGGAGTGAGTGACCTGATTTATTGGAGAGAATCTGTGAACCTGTTTTGTTCTCACCGTGTCTTACTCTATAGCAAGGTGTCTCTCAGCTAAAAAAATCTGTATCAGTCAGCTACTGCTACATAACAAAAGACCACAACCTCAGCAACTTGAAACTCCACACATTTACCATCTCCCAGGTTCCGTGGTTGAGGAGCCCAGGCATGGCTTAGCTGGGCCTTTCGTTCGGGGTCTTACGAGGCTCGACTCGGAGTGCGGCCCAGGCTTCAGTCTCACCTGAAGGCCTGCCTGGGAAGCACCCACTTCCCAGCTCCAGCACTTCTCGGCGGCTCGCAGTTCCCTGCTGTCGCAGGACGAGCACCTCAGTGGCTCACTGGCTGTCTGCGGGCGTTGCCCTCATGTCCTTGCCCCATGAGCCTCTCCCTGGGCCTCTTGCAGCATTGGGTGTCAGAAAGCTGCGTGTGTATGTGCTTGTGCGTGTGTGTGCACACTGAGACTGAGCTGAGAGAGAGAGAGAGAGAGAGAGAAGAGAGACAGGCCATGTGGCTGTCCAGTCATGTGACCACATGGGACTATTGTAGATAAGAGGGACTGTTGGTGTCCAACTTAGTGAAAGAGTGTTTATTTTTCTCTTTGTTTATGTGACTGCTTACTCCACAAATGTCTAAGGGACACACTATGAGAGAGAGGGAGTGTGTGTGACTGCCAGGCACATGGATGAGTCCATGGAAGCGTTGGTAGCGTTCTGTCTGAGTACAGCTGAGTCCCCTTATCCTGTGGTAGGTCCAGGACCCACCAACAGCTGGTGTTGCTCCCTCCCCCACCCCGGGAGTGGTTCCTGGGCCTTGAAGGTGCCTGAGTGGGTGAGGCTGGGCACCGGGTCTGGTCTGCGGCCCTTTCTCAGGGACACACCCTGATAGCACAATCTCCCCTGGGGCCCCGCCCCTCCAGGCTTCTCCTGCCTCAGGCCCTGCCCTGACCCTGGGGACTAAGGTTCTGCAGCAGGAGAGGGCAGAGCCTGCCCTGGCTATTGGCCTGTCCTGCCTGGGTATCCTTGGGTCTGGGGACCGTGCCAGGCCATGCTTGCTGTAATCCTGTTCCTGCCCGTCCTCCCCCTGCATGTGGGTACCCCCACCCCCATTGTGGGGTCTGTGTAGCATTCGCTCTAGAAATAGTCTTTCCTGCAATAAAGAAGTGGATCCTACATTCCGCACCAGTGGTCCTTCTTTGGGGGGGGGGGGGTCAGCTGGCCGTCTGTAAAAGGTGAGGACATGAAGGATGGGGAGGCGAGGGATGGAAGAGGTGAGGGACAGGGGTAAGTAGTGGGGATGAGGAAGGGAGGGGCCGAAGGTGGGCGGTGAGAGCCGTGTGGGTGTAGGGAGGTGAGGGATGGGATGTGACAGGTGGAGAGGGCCCTGAGGAAGGGAGGAGAGGCAGGAGCAATCTGGGCTCCAGGGCTTCTGACTGGGCTTGAGAACACTGGCCCTGTGTAGCTCTGGCCCAGGCTCCTCTGCACATGTTACCTGGGACACCTTCCCTAGACTACCTGTGAAGTTGGGCAATTCCCCGGCAGGGCTCACAGAGCGGGTGAGTAGGGGTACTCACAGATGCCGGGGCAGGGGGACTGAGCAGGGAGGGACTGCCCTCCCGCTCCCCACCCCTCCACCTGCCACATGTGACTTCTCATCTGCTACTCCAGCCTCCTTCGCACCCATTCAGATTAGGCCAGGCGGGTGTCTCAGCAGGAAGAGATAAAGTCTATTCAGGGACAGACTGGGAGGAAGAACTGAGACACCATCCATTCATTTGTTCATTCATTCATTCATTCATCCAGTATGTAATAGGCACCCACTATGCGCCTGGCCCTTTCCTGGATGTTGGACACAAAGCAATGATCGACTCAAACCCCAGGGTCCCTGCCCTCTCAGAGCTTATAACCTACTGGGGGAGAGGACATCCCCCATACACACACCAAAGAGCTGAATCGGGTCATTTCAGATACGTGCTGTGAAGAAGGGAAACCTGGATACAAAAGTGACATGAGGACAGGAGTCCTGGTGGTTAGGAGGCTAAGCTGACTCAGGAGGTGACATTGAGATGACACATGAAGGCGAAGTAGAGGGCAGCCCGAAGAGGATGATCTGGGATAGAGCACCAGGCTGGGAGAACAGCATGTGCAAAGGCCCTCAGGCAGGAACCAATGAAGGCCAGAGTGACAGGAGAGGAGTGACGGAAGGGTGGTAGCCAAGGAGATCAGAGAGGTAAGCAGGGTCAAACAGGGCCCAGTGGGCTGTGGGAAGAGTCTGGGCTTTTATGACAAGGACACTGGGATGTCATGGGAACATTGTGGTCCCCACAGGAGACCACACAAGCCCTGATGACACCACACTTATTTCAATCAGTTGAGGGTAACAGGCAGGCACTAAGAGCCCCATCTTACCTGGAGAGGAGCCTACGGGGCTTTGGTTTTTCCATTTGCTAAATGGCTCAGAGCTGTTTACAAACTTATAAGCAGGGCCAGGACTAGGTGAGGAGTGCAAGACACTCAACATGGGTGCAAAATTTAAGGGGGAGGGGGATTTGCCAAAAATCTCAGCCATCAAGAAACATATATTTTTTTAAAATCTGTTTTTATTGATTTCAGAGAGGAAGGGAGAGAAATAGAGCGATAGAAACACCAATGATGAGAGAGAATCATTGATTGGCTGCCTCCTGCACGCCCCCCACTGGAAACTGAGCCCACAACCAGGCACATTCCCTGAACCAGTGACCACTTGATTCATGGGTCGACACTCAACCACTGAGCCCACACTGGCCAGCCTTAATGCACTATTTAATGCAAAGGAAGCCGTGGTGAACAATGCATTAATCTTTTAGATAAGGATAGGATCTGACAGGGCCCGGGCTAAGGAAAGGCAAGGACGATGGTTTGCACAAGTGCAGAAGCATATTTTGTCTTTCTTGAAAAATTTGGTACAGTATTTTTGTTCATCTTGGATTATTTCAGCATTTAATTTGAAATTTAAAAAGATATCATTAACATAGTATTTATCTTGATGGCAAGGGATTTGAGAAAATGCTTCTTTTGCCTCACTCCAGTCCTGGCCCTGCCTGAAGCTGTGCAGCTGCTTCATCCAGCTCCTGCACCTAGCTGCTGCAGGAATCACCAGACCTTCTGATTTTTCAAGTGCACCTGGAAATCTGGATTTATTTTTGTGAATTGCCTGATTTTAAATTTTTTTTTTTTTTTTGTAACAGAGGGACACAATTTAATGATTCTACTTTTTTTGCAGGTTTTTTTTTTTTTACAAGTCAGGTTGCCATAGCATTTAAACAATTCATCTTTTAGAAAGTACGTTTACAACATCAAAAGAAATCTCCTGATTTTTAAATGTTGGCAATGAATTTAGAATTTTTAAAGGCTGTTTGAACCACATCTCACCCAGGGACCATGTGAGCTTGAGACCCTGTTCAGACAGTAAGCCTGGGGAGCCACTAGTTTGTAACTCTAGTTCAGACAGTAATTCCTCTGATGATAAGTAGGCTGGGGAGTGAGATGGCACCCCAGACACCTGGTTCTCTCTGTGCGCTGCAGGGGATGAGCAGGGAGGTTCCTACAGGGATGATAGGAGCCCTGGGGCACCCAGCTGGGAGGCCAGGAGCTCTCAGATCACAGAACCTCAGTGTTACACAAAGTTTCTCAAGTCCAGAATATGGTGGCTGCATCCTCCTATGTAAAAAACTCTCCCCTCATGACCTCTGGATGCTTTTGGAGACATTAAATGTTTTCCAACATCACCAGGGGAACGTATTAAAAATGCACATCCCAGGGGTCCAGGTCCTGCAGGATTCTGGATCATTCCATATGGGAGGAGGCTGAGGGGTTAGGAAATTGAGAAACCCTGGGAATTATGAGGCAGGCTTGGGCGAATGAACTTGGGTTTAACCTGAGAATCAATCTCCACCTCTGTAAAATGGGGATTTTATCATTTCTCCCC
Organism: Myotis daubentonii; assembly: GCF_963259705.1. Classification (NCBI taxonomy): domain Eukaryota; kingdom Metazoa; phylum Chordata; class Mammalia; order Chiroptera; family Vespertilionidae; genus Myotis; species Myotis daubentonii. The sequence goes on from NC_081844.1 coordinate 32,388,476, forward strand.
TAGCCTTATGCAGAGGGTACAACAAAAGGGAGCATTTATCATTAGCGTCTTGTAGGTCGCGCGACTGATCAAGAGGAGACATTCTTCCCGCTCCGCAAGCGAGGCCCAACATCTAGGATTTGGAATGCGAACTTGAGCCCCCACTCGGGATTCGAACTCGCGAAACGCATCACGCCTCCTTGGCGTCACCAAGTCGCCTCTGGAAACCCGCGTGTCGCCCGGCTCCGGAGTCCCACACAGTGTTCTATTTGCTTATTAGCATAGCCCCGCCCCCCCGCGCGGTACCCGCTCTCGGGTGGCCAGCAACGGTGCCATTCAGCACTCCGCCTCCAGGCTGGCTCATGCCCGGAGCCCCGCCCCCTCTCCTGCTCGCAGCCTACTGCGCGGCTCGCCCTGCGCCTCGCCCTAGGCCGGGCTCCCGCCGCCGCGGCCCACGATTGGCTGCGATGGCCTCAGTGCTCGCCCCCCGCGCGCTGGCCCCGCCCCCAGAGAGGAGCGAGCGCTGGCGCTCCGGGCGGCGGGTTCGGCTGCGCAGCGGGGCTGAGTCGGCCGCGGCGGCCGGAGTACAGGTAAGGGCGCGCGCGGTCGTGGTCCCGGACACGGTCCGCCGCCCTCCTCTCTGCCGCTGGGGGGCGGCCGGGGCGGAGGGTCGGCTCGGGCAGCCCGGGGGGTGGGCGCAGAGAGGGCTCCATTGGCTACGCGCTGGGGGTCGGTGTCTGCTGAGGAGGGTGCTGCGGGGCTCGAGTTGGGGGTCTGGGCTAGGACTGGGGGGGTCAAGGTCCGCTGAGGAGGTGACTGAAGTTGAGGTCGAGGTTAGCTGGGGAGGGCATTGGGGGTGAGGTTGGGGTCAAGGTTGGCTGGGGAGGGCATTGGGGGTGAGGTTGGGGTCGAGGTTGGCTGGGGAGGGCACTGGGGGTGAGGTTGGGGTCGAGGTTGGCTGGGGAGGGCACTGGGGGTGAGGTTGGGGTCGAGGTTGGCTGGGGAGGGCACTGGGGGTGAGGTTGGGGTCGAGGTTGGCTGGGGAGGGCACTGGGGGTGAGGTTGGGGTCGAGGTTGGCTGGGGAGGGCATTGGGGGTGAGGTTGGGGTCGAGGTTGGCTGGGGAGGGCATTGGGGGTGAGGTTGGGGTCGCGGTTAGCTGGGGAGGGCACTGGGGGTGAGGTTGGGGTCGCGGTTAGCTGGGGAGGGGTCGGGTTCGGGTCGAAGGTAAGGTTATTGGAGGAGGGGCTGGGAGTTTAGTTGAAGTGGAGGTTAGGTGAGTAGTGAGCTGGGGTGGGATTGGGGGGGCAAGTTGTCCGGGAAGGGTGATTGAGGAATATGGGGTTTGGGTGAGCTGAGAGGGGGCCAGAGGGCAGAATTAGGGGAGGGCTGCGGCGTGGAGGTGGAGTCAGCCCCGTTTAGAGGGGTCAAGGGGATGTGGAGTTCGGGGTGCAGGGGGTGATGAGAGGGATGGTGGGATAGAGGGCTGGCAGGTGTTTTGTGGGGAGTTGACTAATGAGGAGGAAATTGGGGGGTCTTCGTTGGAACTCAGTTATAAGGACTGTGGAAGGGATTGGTCCCCGCTCTTCTGGGGGGGCGCTAATCATGTGGTGTAGAAGGGAGGGTGAGCTGCAGGAGTTCAACATACTTTGCAGGCCTGTGTCTGGGATGGAGGGTGCATAGGGGAGCGTCTTGGGAAGCGGAAAAGGGCTGGTGTCGGTGACTGGATTTTTCAGGAATTTTTGGGCTAAGGAGCGAAGAACCGAAGTGGGAGTTTTGGGGACAGTGATACTGAGGGGCGTGGGCAGCACTTTGGCACTTTATTATTCCTGGGTAACGGGGGCGGCTGGGGGGTGGCAGGTGGGTGGGAGAAGACAGGCTTGATGAGCAGCAGGGAAGAGAGGGCTCGCACTCCTGCTAGGTGTCGGCCAGGTTCACAAACTTGATTCTCAGATGCCCGCTCTCCCCAGGATTAACAGTGTTTCAGACTCTGCTTGGCCCAGTGGCCTCTGGGAGTTTCCGTTTACTCCTCCGTAAGGCAGGAATAACAAAACAGTAGCAGGTCCTCCTAGGACCACTGGGGAAGTCAAAGTCAAATGAGAGAATGCATGCACCTAGCTCACTCCTGGCACATGGCGAGGCTACGTGCAGCATTGATGATAATGTTCTAAATTAAGGTATTTGGCGGGGAGGGGAGAAAGGTGGGTGGATAGAATAACTGGGTTGTCAGGGAGGGAGGGAAGGAATCAGAGCTTGACTCCAGGCCTTCAGCCTTGGGGGTGCACACAAGAATCACTGCTTGTGCTTTCACACAAAAATCTGCTAAAAGGAAAAGACAAAAAAAAAGTCCCTATTGTTAAAAGTGAAGGGGGCCAAACACCAGAAAAAGAAGAATTTGTTTGAATCCGATGCCAGGAGATTCTGAAGGTTTGTTAAGGAACAAGCATGTCTACTTAAGAGAAGGCTGCATGGGACATTCCCACCTAGGTGTCCCCCACAGGAGCCACCACTGGGCCACGATTATCTACCCTGATAGACCTGGCTCCTTCCACAGGCTCAGCTGCCTTTGGGGCGGTCCTGGGTACTGCGGGGTGCCGAGCAGCATCCCTGACCCCCACCCACTCGGTGCCAGGATCACCCCTAGTCATGACAACCCCAGATGTCCCCAGATGGCACTCAGTGTCCCCTGGGAGTAACATTGCCCCAGGTGAGACCCCTGTTATAAATAAAACTAAGTTGTTTTCTCCTTTAAAAACCACACTCTTACCTTTGATTCTTAGGAAGTTCAGCCCAGATTTGGGGGTTGTTTCTAAACCATCCAGTGCTCTCATTTTAGGAGGGAAAATAAATCACACCGCTTTTAGAGAATTTTAGAAACACTGACCTCTTTCTAGGCGGGTCTTTTGTGCGGCCTTTGACCACTTAGACTGATTTTGAATCTGGGATTAAGTCATCTATTCCCGTCATTGAAAAATGCCCAAGTGTGCAGTTTGTTTCCTTGGTTTTGACTGGGAGCATGAAGCGTGAGTTCTTCAGGTAATTCTTGGTCTTCAGTGGGAAAGATCCTGTGACTGACACCATTGGTTTGTGCTCAGTTTGTGAATCCTGGGCCCTAGTGTTTGGAGGGAAAGACAACCGAATGGGAAGCATTCTGACACACAGACAGTTCAGCTCCGTGTTTACTGAACGGAGGCATTTCCGTTTTGGTCCACCAAGTAGTAGTGTAAAAAGCTGCTTCCGTTCAAGCTGTCATCACAGGTTTCTTCATTTGCACCTGTAAACAAATAATCGTCTTTGAAACCGTATTTACTAGATCATTCGTATTCTTGAAACTCCGTTGTAATTTCTTACATAATTTCTTGCAAAAAGGTCGGTGGGTCTAGCCTCCAAGACTTTGGAATTTTCTGGAACTTTTTAGGGAGGCAGGTGCCCAGGACTGTTGTGTGATTGCTGGATGTTGATACACTTATTCTCCCCCTTCCTTTGTGTCTTAACTGACAACAGCAGCTATTGAAGCTTTGTTTCCTACTCACCCCCTGGTTGGGTCCTTTAAGGGCTTGGCCTGGGCCCCCTGGGTCCTCTAAGGGCTGGCCCCTGCAATCCCAGGTCCCTGCTGATGTTGGGGGGCTTCCCTCTGGTTCCACTGTTCCTTTTGATAGTTCTGAGCCTTGATTTTCTCCCCTTCTATCTTGTGCTGCCTTTTGGCGTGGCCTCCCTCTCTTCAGGGTCTAGAGAAAAGTGCTCATGTCACCCAGGAGACGTGGGGACCTGATGGGGAGCTCAAAGATGCAGTGACCTGTCCCAGGCGGTCACTTCAGCTTTCTCCTCCTTGACCACCCTGCAGGGCGTTGATTAGCTAAATTCTCTCAACGTATTTTGTCCTGCCAACGGGTGGGCAGGAGGCTTTGTGCAGCTCTGAGACTCTTCCAGAAACGGCTACTAGTTCTCCTTGAATACCTTACAAAAGGAAAAGTCATTTTTTTTACTTTTTTTTTTTTAAATTGAGGTACAATTTCCATATCATAAAACTCAGTCATTTTAAGCACATGGTTTAATTTTTTTGGTAAGGTTATCAAGTTATGCAACCATCCCCCTAAACCCCTTTTATTTTATTTTTAAATGGTACCTTTGTTATTTTTTAAAAAATGTGTTTTTATTGAGTTTTAGAGAGAGAGGAAGGGAGAGAGAGGAAGGGAGAGAGAGGAAGGGAGAGAGAGAAACATCCATTGGCTGCCTCCTGCATGCCCCCTACTGGGGATGGATGAACCAGCAGCCTGGATGCCCCAACTGGGAATCAAACCAGTGACCTTTAGGTGCATGGAATGATGCTCAACAAACTGAGCCACACTGGCCAGGGCTCCCTTAAGTCCATTCTGTCCCCCCAATGAATTCCCCTGTCCCCATCAGCAATCACACCCCCATCCCCCCATTTTCTCCCCAGCCCCTAACCACCATTAACTCACTTTCTGTCTCTGGATTTGCCTGTTCTGGACATTTTAAATGAATGGACTCACACACTGTGTGGCCTTTTGTGCCTGAGCATCATGTGTTCAAGGCTCATCCACATTGTAGCGAGTGCCAGGGCCTCACTCCTTTTTGTGTAGATGGGCACATTGTGTTTATCCATTCATCCCTGATGGACATCTGGGTTGCTCTGCTCCCACCTTTAGCATTGAAGAATCATGCTGCTATATAAATGGCTTTTTTTTTTTTCCTGGGAAGGCAACAGCCCACTAAACCGAAGCTTGGGGTGTTGTCTGGTGTCAGCCCTCTGAATCTTACCTCTCTCTTCTGCGTTTCTTTCCCTGAGTTAACTTCACTCTCTTGCTCAGAGCATCCCCGCTGCTGGGTCAGCTTCCAGTCTTCCCTCTTCTGCTGGGTCAACCCCATGTGACCAGGATCCACTCTCTGACACAGATTGGTTTGTCATTTCCCTGACACTTGCATCAACTCATCACCCACCCGGTGAAATAAAAATCCCTCACATACTTACCTGACAAGGGAGATTCCATGATCGCGAAGGCGATTTCCCCGGGGAGAGGCGTATCCGTTGCACTCGCAAAGTGCGGGCCCCTGTGATTCCCCAGATGTGGGAGACTCAGCTGCATCATCTGTGGTCGTGGGGACGGTGTTCGAGCTCTGCCCTGGTTTTCTCGTGTTACAAATGTTCGATCACGTAGTTTTCTCTGGTTGTGGATCGATGCTAATCTTCTAACTAATAATTTTTTGTGTATTTTACTCTTGCCTTTGCCTAACTTTTTATAGTTCTTAACTAGTTTTTTTGTTTTGTTTTTTTGGTATGTGGTGGCGGGCGGGGGGGGGGGGGAGACAGTAAAAAAAAAAAATCCGTCACACAGACACAGCCTTCCTGGCACCGCGGGCGTCGGCCACACCGTACCTTTCCTGAAGACCTTTACTTTGATTCCAAGAACCGTTCCCTGCCACTCTCCTCCCCTACCCCCCCCCCCCCCCCCGGCTCCAGCCCACCCCACCGCATACCCAGGGTTTCTGGTTGGCTGGGTTGTTGTCTCCTTTGTCTGAAACCTTCCTTCCTTCCTTCCTTCCTCTCCCCAACAAAGGCTGGTTGTGTGCCTATTTTAAGCATCAGAACGTGTGCCAGGCGCCAGGAGCACCATGTGAATACAACGCTTGTGTGCACACAAGGGGAGGTATGGAGACAGGGGACCCAGGGCCATTCTGTTCCTGGCCCGGCTTTCTTGAGTTGGGGTCCCTGGGGTGATGGAGATGGGATCCCAGGCCTATAAATCCATGAGCTCCACAGGTACGGATGGTGACAGTAAGTTTTTCAGGGGGCAGAGAGGTGAGAATAACACCTGTGCATAGGACGGATGTTAGGTCAAGAGAGCAGAGAGAAGCTTTGCACTGACAGATTAGCCAGAGGACAGGCGGGTGGGGGGCACCAAGGTGGGGCTGGGTCTTTCCATGTCATCTCTTGCAGGGTCTACCCCTGGATATTGTAGACCTTGGGGCTTGGTCATCCCCTGAGGCAATCCAGGGAACTGTGGAGTGTTGAGCAGCGTCCCTGGCCCCCTCCCACCTGATGCCGGGATGTGATGCCGAGCAAGATGAACTGATTTGCAGAAATTGCTTCCTTTTTTGGAATTTCTGAAAGTCAACTCTTTGGAGATGATAAAATAGAGACAATTCATCTTTGGTGTCTGTCAGTTAGTTGAGAGTGTGCTGTCATCGCTGTGGGCTTGCGTGTGTGCACATGTGTGGGTCTCCTGCTGTTTCTGTGCTAACACGAGGAGGGACCTGGGCCAGAGGCCAGGGGAATCTGGGGGTGCCTGCCAGCTCTGTTTCCTGACAGTTACTACTGGTCAGATCATTCGTCCTTTATTGTCAAAGCCATGACCCCTGCCCCTGTCCCCTTAAGAAACAGCCCAATTTGATGGACACACAAAGTCAGGAGGAACCAAAGATGGGAGGTGAACCCAGCCAAGTTAAATGGCGATGTCCGTGCAGACATTGTGCTGGGGAGACAGGCTGTGACGGGAGGTCAGTGAAGAAGACGATGCCACCCGCCTTCTCTGTGCCTGAGTGACTTTCTGGGGTCCCTGTTACAAAGCACCACAGACTGGGCGGCTTGAGCAACAGAAGTCTAGTCCCTCCCAGTTCTGGGACCCAGAAGTCCGAGATCAAGGTGTCACAGGGCCAGGCTCCCCCTGGAGGCTCCAGGGGAGGGTCTTGCCTGCGTGCTCCAGCTTCTGGAGGTTTACAGCATTCCTGGGCTTGCAGCCGCATCTCATCTCTCCAGTCTCTGCCTCTGTCATCACATGGCCTCTCCCTGTGCTCCCTGTGTGTCCGTCAGAGAGAGCCAGAGTTAGATAGTTGTCAGCGTGGTAGAAACAGATTTATTCAGGAGTTCCTGCAGTGGGGAAAAGAAAACTCAGTGTAGACCTGGGCTCAACTTTGAGTACAGCGTGGACCAGTGGGGACTTACAGCCAAGGAGCAGTGGGGTCAGTGGGTGGAAAATCACTAAGGAGAAACCTCAGGGGGTTCTGGCTGCACCAGCTAACAGGATTCCTGCTGCAGGCAGAGTGATCCAACATCACCTGGGGGAGGGGAGGGGGGGAGGACCCCGATTAGATATGAGAGTGGTCAGATATGAAAGATGGAGGATTGAATGATCAACCACCTTAGCAGAATTCTTCCCAAAAGCTGAGGCCAAGTTGAAAAGTGTGTCCAAATCTTCCTCTTCTATAAGGACAACCCTACTTCAGTATGACCTCACCCTAACTTGACTACGTCTGCAAAGACCCCACTTCCAAACAAGATCCCATTCCCAGGTACCAGGGTTAGGATACAGGCATATCGTTTTTGAGGTGGGGGGGTACAATGCACTGCCCAGAAAGCAGTTACCTGCAGGGTGAAATTCAGATTTCCCAGTGCCATGTGGTCCTAGTTGCCAAATGTTCTTCTTCCTTTTCCTCCACCCCCCCTTTCTCCACACCAGAAAAATAAAAATTCTCACCATCTCACAGAAAGTGTGTGTGTGGGGGGAGGGACCGCGGGAGGTTGGCCAGCCACAAGAGGTTGGCTGTGGGAGCATACTGACCACCAGGGGGCAGCTCCTGCATTGAGCGTCTGCCCCCTGGTGGTCAGTGCGTTGTCATAATGATGGGTCGAGCGGTCCACTGGTCCTAAAGGTCGCTTAGGCTTTTATATATATAGACTAGAGGCCCGTTGCATGAAGAGATTCGTGCAATAGGCTTTCCCTTCCCCTGGCTGCTGGCACTGGTTTTCCTCTGGCACCCGGGACCCAGGCCTTCGCTCCGGCCAGAGCCTTCAGTCTTTGCTGCTCCAGCCGGAGCCTTCAGTCTTCACTCCGCGCCTACGTATGCAAATTAACCACCATCTTTGTTGGGTTAATTTGCATACTCTCCTGATTGGCTGGTGAGCATAGCGGAGGGATGGTCAATTTACATGTTTGTCTATTATTAGGTAAGATGGGGGTTTGACTAAATCAGGTCTCCCCTCTTCCCCCATGGCACTGGAGAAACGGGTAGATAATATCTTTGGGGGGGCCACTCTGAATACTGTGGGATACTGAGCAGCATCCCTGGCCCCCACCCACTTGATACCAGGAACACCCCAGTTGTCAAAACCAGAGATGTCCCGAGACATCACTAAGTGTCCCCTGGAGACAGAACCACCCCAGATTGTGAGCCATTGGGTGAACTTTTTCTAATGAGAATTTATGATTGCATTAAAATAAAAAAATATGTTTGGTTTTAAAAATAGACTTTATTTTTAGAGCAGTTTTAGGTTCACAGCAAAATTGAACAGAGGTACCAAGATTTCCTACTTATCTCCTGCCCTCACATTTGCACACCCTCTCCCTTTATCAGCGGTCCCCACCAGAGCGGACTTTTGTTACAGTTGGTGAACCTGCATTAACACATCATTACTCAACATCATAATTGACGTCAGGTTTCACTCTCTGTGTTGTACATTCTGTGGGTTTTGACAAATGTATAATGACACATATCCATCATTATAGTGTCATACAGAATAGTTTCATCCCCCTTCACATCATCTGTGCTCCACCTGTTCATCCCTTCCTCCCCCTTATTTTGTTTTTATGGACCAAGCAATGAGAACAGCATAGTCACCTTGAGTGCCTGTTGGGAAGTTGTAGCTCTGCATGCTATTGAGTTTTATATGAATTATTCTTCCCCTTTCTCCTCTCTAAAAAAGAGTGCTTTCCAATAGAAACAGGATTCAAGCCTCAAACACCATTTTAAATGTTCGACTAGCCTCATTCCAGGAAAACAAAGCAGGCGAGACTAATTTTAATGATACATTTGACATAACCCAGTATATCCAGAATATTATCATTGCAACATGTCATCAATGTAAAGAAGGTGTAAATGACCTTCTTTACTTTCTTTCGTATGAAGCCTTTGGAAACTGGTGTGTATTTGGCAACTCACAGATTTTTACTTCTCAGAATGAGATGCATTCCACATGCTCAATTCCACATGTGGCTAGTGGCAGCCATGCTGGGCACGGCAGGTCTAGGCAGCGAATAGGGGAAATTTGAGGAGAAAAATAAAGCCTCTGGAAGGCATAGTGATACAGTTTAGCATTTGGACACCTTGGGGTTATATAGAGCTAGGAAGTGTCTGCTGGTTAAAGTGTAGATTGAGAATCAGAGCATCTTAGAAAGTCAGTTCCAGAGGGTCCCCGAGGTTGTCCAGTTCAGGGGCGGCATGGCCCATGTGGCAAATTTAGCTCATCATTTAAAAACATTTTTTATTATTTTTAAATAGTTTATTGATTTTTAGAGAGAGAGGAAGGGAGAGGGACAGAGAGATAGAAACATTGATATGAGAGTACAACGTGGATCAGCTTCCTCCTGCATGCCCTCTACCTGGGATCAAGCCCGAAACCCGGGCATGTGCCCTGACCGGGAATCGAACCAGTAGCAGCCTGGTGTTCTGGATGACATCCAGCCAACTGACCCACACCGGCCAGGGCTCATTATTTACTTTTATATGGTCCCTGGACTGAGGTGGTTTTTACATTTTTAAATCGTTAAAAAAAATCAAAAGAATTATATGAATAGAGATTATATTATATAGAGATTATATAGAGTCCTTTCAGTTTCCAGAAATAAAGTTTTATTGGCACGAAGCCAGGTGCATTTGTTCACATGTTGCCTATGGTGGCTTTCATGCTACCACATACGAGACCAAGTGCTTCTAAAAGCTGAAAATATTGACTCTCTGGCTCTCTTGAGAAAACGCCTGCCGATGCCTCTGGTCCCGCATACTGAGGCCCAGCGGCTTCCGTGTTTCATTCTCACAATGATATTTCCCTCTCTCCCTCTCCCTTCCTCTCTCTCTCAAATCAGTAAAAGCTTGTCCTCCGGTGAAGATTTTTTAAAAAAGAGTTCTGATATTTGATGAACTGTGGCATCTCAGTTCAAAAATAGATCACTTTTTAAAATGTCAATTATGCCTATTATAATGTTACTTAAAGACATACAAACGTAAAACTGTATACCAGTAAGTGTCTTGTGTTTATAGCTTTTATACCATAAACTCAAAAACAAACTAGTAACTCAGTAAAGCACCAGCCACACAAACGCATATTTAGACGAACAACCTTGAGGTCAAGTAATAGGTGTTTTTTCAGTGTTCCAAGGCACAGTTTGCAGGTAGACCATCCATCCCTGAGTGAGGTTTGAAAACCGGCCGAAGGCTGTGATAGTGAAGACAAGCTTTTCCTTTGACCTGGAGCCCAGGAGCGTCTTGTTCAACACTTGCTGAGCTTTGAATTGTGTCTCTCTCTCTCTCTCTCTCTCTCTCTCTCTCTCTCTGTCTGTCTCGGAAACCGATAGACAAAGGAGGGAGGGAAAGAGAGAGGAGCCAAACTATTTGTAAACAATAAAAAATGGTAGACAGAGAGAGATAGAAACATTGACATTAATCAGCTGCCTCTTGCACGTCCCCTACTGGGTATCGAGCCCGCAACCCAGGCATGTGCCCTGACGGGGAATTGAACCGGTGACCTCTTGGTGCAAGGGCTGATGCTCAACCACTGAGCCTCACTGGTCTGGCGAAACGCCTTTCTCTTTAGTGAGAACTCACAGCTCACTCCTGTGGACTGAGTTTTAAATATTTGCAGCAGGGCAAGAAATGGAAGATTTTTTTCCCCCGAATTGTTACTTAATGAAATGTAGAGTTGCTTTTGACTTGAACTTTGGATGGTCGATAGACAGCCGGAGGTGATGGGAGGAAATGGGGCTGGTTGGGGTTTGTGGATGGGCTGGGCATTTTTTTATTGTTTAAAAATAGTTTGGCTCCTCTCTTTCCCTTCCTCCTCTGTCAGTCTGTTCCTCTCTCCCCATCTCTCTTCATATCTATCTCCCTGCCTACCTCCCACCCTCTCTCTCTCTGTCACTGAAGGGTTCTAAGAGTCTCTCAGGGGTGTGTAAAGAAAACCAAAGTGTGTCCATGGTGCCCACAGCTTCAGAGCTGTGCATGTGGTTGGGAGCGCAGAAGGACCAGGACCCAGGTTCTGGAACCTCACATTCCAGTCTTGGTTCTGCCTCTTGTTTCCACTGTGGGCAGTGTCCCCTCTTCCCTCTCCCCAGGAAAAGATTACATCTGTACCCATCACTCCGCTGTGTAATGCCGCACAGCACCCCACGTGAGCGTCCCCGAGAAAGGTAGTGGACTGAGTTCCCAGACCTGTCTTTTATTTTATTAATTAGCTTTTTACTTTGGGGCTAACTTGATCTGCACAGAGAAGTTGCAGAGGCAGCACAGAGTTCCCATATGCCCTCCCAGCTTCCCCCATGTTAGCATCTCAGTCCTTCCCGGAGCGCCTTTGCCACGCTAATATATTAACATGGCCCATTACTACCAACTACAGTCTGTGCTTTACTCAGATTTTACTAGTTTCCCCTACTGTCCCTTTGTTGGCCCAGGACTCCATCCAGGACCCCATGTGCCTTTAGTCATCGTGGCTCCTTAGTCCCTCTGGGCTGTGGCACTCTCCGACATTCCTCTCGTGCTGGACAATCATGAGGACAGGTCAGGAGTCTTGCAGAATGTCCCTTGATCTGGGTTTATTTGGCCTTTTCTCATGATAAGACCCTAGTCATAGGTTTTGGGGAACACAGAGGTGAGGTGCTCTTCTCATCACAGCCTATCAGGGGTCCTGATACCCAGATGACATCACCCTCAGGATGGATGGCCTTCCCCTCCTGGCCCAGGCAGTGTTTGGGGAGTTGGAAACTCATCATTTTATATATGTGGCCACAGACACTGCAGGGTCGGGAGAAACAGCTCCATCTAATCTGAGGCACATGGGTCCTCCCTCTGCCACATCCACTGAAGTGTGTGTATGTGTGTGCGTGCGCGCATGTGTGTATGCGTGTGTGTGCATGTGTGTGTATGTGTGTGTGTGTGCGTGTGTGCGTGAGTGTGTGTGTATGTGTGTATGTGTGTATGTGTGTGGCGGGGGGCGGGGGAGCTTGGATGATCCCACCTCTGGTGATGGAAATAAACTGGACCTGAGTGTGTTAGCACAGCATTGCATAGGTACCATGTATTAATACAGGAAGAGCTTCATATCCAGGTATACGGTTGTGACTCAGGTGGCCCAAGGCCTGGAAACCACGTGACAGCAGGGGTGCCCCGGCCCTCTCTCCTGGTCTGCCGCCTCCCTCAGTGACATCCTGGTTCTCTGGCAAGCAGAGAGGGTTGCTGGAAAGCAGGCTGTATTATGGGCAGGTATTTGGTGTGTCCTTTAAAAGTGAAACTGGCCCTGACTGGTTTGGCTCAGTGGATAAAGCGTCGGCCTGCGGACTGAAGGGTCCCAGGTTCGATTCCAGTTGAGTGCATGCACCTTGGTTGCAGGCACATCCCCAGGAGGGGGTGTGCAGGAGGCAGCTGATAGATGTTTCTCTCTCATCGATGTTTCTAACTCTCTGTCCCTCTCCCTTCCTCTCTGTAAAAAATCAATAAAATATATTTTAAAAAAAAGTGAAACTGGGCAGCCAGGGGTCATCTCCCTGGAGAGGGCCAGCAGTTCCCCTGAGCCGCGTTGGTACACTGAATGGGACCCTTTGTTGCATGAGGCTTGTTCCTCCATGGCCTCCTTTCACTCAGCAAACAATGAAAGGATGTTGCCAGATGCTGGGTGTATGGGACTGTCTCCTGCCATGTTGCCCACTTCCCAGGGCTGGGGTCTTGGTAGTCAGTGGATCACACTCCAGACATTGTCTCATTTACGTCTCCCCCCCCCCCCCCCACGCCAATCTCTATGCTCAGGGCAACGTGAACTCCCTACTCACCTCCTTGTGTCCACTTCTGCTCTCTCCACTTAGTTCTGTTTTGTGGTAAATTACACATAACATTAAAGTCTCCATTGTAGTCCTAGCTGGTTTGGATCAATGGATAGAGCGTCGGTCCTCGGACTGAAGGGTCCCAGGTCCGATTCTGGTCAAGGGCACAGGCCTGGGTTGTGGGCTTGACCCCCAATAGGAGGTGTGCAGGAGGCAGCCAGTCAATGATTCTCTCTCATCATTGATGTGTCTCCCTCTCCCTCCCCCTTTCTGAAATAAAAATATATATAAGGGAAAAGAAAGAGTAAAGCTCTCAAATAGAATCAACTAAAAAAACAAACCACCAAAAACAGTTTGATGGAAATATCAGTCACATACCATATAGTTCACCCATTTAAAGTGAAGCATCCATAGGTTTCTGGTGTATTTACAGCTATGTGCAACCATTGCTACAATTTTTGGATGTTTTCATCACCCTAAAAAGACACCCTGTTTCCATCAGCAGTCACTTCCCACTCCCCTCCTTACCTCCCAACAACCACAAACTCACCTCTCGTCCCTGTGGACTTGCCTGTGCTGGACATTTCACAAAAATGGAATCACACACTGTGTCCTTTGTGTCTGGCTTCTCTCACTGAGCATTGTGTTTTCCAGGTCCCTCCACGGTCATGTTTTACAGCAGAATAATATTCCGTTGTATGAATGTATCACATTGTCTTTGTCCACTCACTGATGCACACTGGTTGTTGCCACCTTTTGGCTTTTGTGAGTCCTGCTGCCGTGGAAATGTGTGCACAGGTTTTTATGTGGATGTTTTCAGATTTGCATGGGGATCGTGGGCCCATCATCTATTTTTAAACCCACAGACTGTGCTTCTGTGCCTGCTGGGATTTTTGTCCATTTGCTGCTTTCGCAGCTCAGCCCTGGGGGCTGTGGAAGGAATTGAGTTCCCCTGGCCGAGTCCATTCATCAGCTCCCCACATCCACCCTCATTGGTAACTCAGAGCCTCCGAGCAGCAGTGTCCCTGTGCAGCTGTGCGCCCGGCAGCTTTCTCTGGGCACAGTTGATTTTTCGCCCTCCTGCCCCGGGGTCTGTTTCTGTCCCCCTCACCTAGAATGCTCTCTGCTCTGACAATTCCACTTGCTTGCTCTCAGACTAGCCATGTCTCCACCTTTCCCTACCCTCCACCTACTCTCATGAACACTGTTTTTCAATGACTGAAGCCTGAACCTGCTGCGCCCCCGCCACCGCTGCTCTGAGGTTTTGGTGGGTGGGTTTGTTTTTTCTGTAAAAGAGGCTCCTGGTCAAGGGCAGTGAGAAGACCACACAGAATGGGTCCATGTGCAGAAACATTGACGTTTTTATTCAGATAAAAGCATGGGTGAGTGAAAAGGCAGAAAGAAGCAAGCTGTGGTAGAGAGTGATGGCCCTAAAGATGTCCCCATCCTGTGGACATGTCACCTCACGTGGCAGGGGAACATGCACGGGGGATTAAGTCAAGGACCCTGAGATGGGGGTGATTGTGGATTACTCAGGGGGCCAGGGTCATCACAGGGTCCTTATAGGAGGAGGCAGGAGGGTGAGAGTCAGAGACGGAAGAGGCTGAGCTGCTGGCTGTGAGGATGGAGGAGGGGCCCTGAGCCAGGGATGTGGCGCCTCCAGAAGCTGGGAAAGGCCAGAAACAGTTCTCCCCGGGGCCTTCGGAGGGACCAGCTCTGCCCACACCTGGGTTTAGTTGATTGAAGCCAGGTCAGACTCCTGAGCCCCAGAACTGTCAGAAATAAATGTGTGTCGTCGGAAGCAACTAAGTTTGTGTGACTTGTTACAGCAGCCGTAGGAAACTCATATGGTTAATTTAGGAAACTGCGTTATAGGTGAAGTTCTGTGTCCCCTTAGCTTTTCATCTTGTCTCTTGTCAGTAACATGACATCACAGTGCCTCCCACTCATGGCTGCGCTAGACACACAGAGCAGACGGAGCTTCTCACCACGCACTGTCCACCACGACCCCAGCTGAGCCCGCGATGCAGGATTCTCACCTGCTGCTTCTCTCAGAGGACCTTCCATCATGGGCATTTAAAAAATATATATGTTTTTATTGATTTTAGAGAGAGAGGAAGGGAGAGGGAGAGAGAGATAGAAACATCAATGATAAGAGAGAATCATTGATTGGCTGCCTCCTGCACACCCCACACTGGGAATCGAATCTACAGTCCCAGCATGTGTCCTGACTGGGAGTTGAACCGTGACCTCCTGATTCATAGGTCAACATTCAACCACTGAGCCACACTGGTCAGGCAGCAGACTATTTTTTAAAAATATATTTTTATTGATTTCAGAGAGGAAGGGAGAGGAAGAGAGAAAAACATAACATCACTGATGAGAGAGAACCATTGATTGGCTGGCTCCTGCACGCCCCCAGCTGGGGATAGGGATTGAGCCTGTAACCTGAACATATGCCCTTGACGGGAATTGAACCTGGGACCCTTCAGTCTGCAGGTGGACGCTCTATCCACTAAGCCAAACCAGCTAGGGCTGCAGGCTAATAATTCTTTATTGTTGAAAGTATTACATATGGCCCCCATTGACCCAGCTCACTGCTGCCTCAGGCCTTCAGCACCCTACTGTCTGTGTCCATGGGTTATGCATATATGCATACAAGGCCTTTGGTTAATTATCTCCCACCCACCCACCCTTCCCCACTTACCTCTGAGATCCCGCTCTCTGTTCCATGCTTCCATGTCTCTGAATCCACTTTGTTCATCAGTTTATTTTGTTACTTAGATTCCACGTATGAGTGAGATCATGTGATACTTGTCTTTCCCTGACTGACTTATTTCACTCAGCATGACACTCTCCAGGTCCCTCCATGCTGTTGAAAGGGTAAGAGAGTCTTCTTTTTTTACAGCAGGCTAATTTTTAAGTTGATAATTTTGTATGGCCCTCGAATACTGTCATAAATATCCACATGGCCCCTGGCAGAAAAAAGGTTCCCCACCCCTGCACTGTGTGCCGGATGCCACTGGCCACCACAGTTGTTGATCGAGCCCTTAAACCAGGTCTGTTCCACCAAAGAGTGTGATCCGGCCGCGAGTGTCCAGTGATGAGGGGAAGCTTCCCTGTCTTAAACATTTGAAGTGGGCATCACTGTCCCTTCTTTAAGCAGTCGAGCCGAGTTGGTTTGGCTCAGTGGATAGGGCGTCAGCCTGTGGACTGAAGGACCCTCCTTTCGACTCCCGTCAAGGGCACATGTCCGGGTTGTGAGCTCAATCCCCAGTAGGGGGCCTGCAGGAGGCAGCCAATCAATGATTCTCTCTCATCATTGATGTTTCTATCTCTCTCCCTCTCCCTTCCTCTCTGAAATCAATAAAAATATATTTAATAATAATAATAATTAAGCAGTCGGAACGCTGAGCAGTTGTAAAACCTGCCCTGGGTCGTGCAGTGAATACATGGTGACTCCAGGTTTCTAATCAAAACCAAACCCACTCCAGTGCTCTTTTCAGCTTCCCCTGGGCCTCCCTCCATCTGTGCCCCCACCTGTGAAATGGGGAAATAATAAAACTTCGCTCACAGTTATGGCAGTGACAGTATGAGGTAATTGCTTGTGCTGTATGTGCAATTATCTGCTCCACTGGTTGTCATCAGCATTGTTATTCCATGGTGTCGCCCCAGCACCCACATTTCTGACCTTCCACGCCATACTCTCTCCTGCAGACTCATTCCTATAGGACCGGGGTCTCTCCCTTGGCATTGTGGACTCAGGCTGGGGCATTGGATGTGGTGCTGTCCTGGGCACTGTGGGGTGTTGAGCAGCATCCTTGGCCCCCACCCACTGCATGCTAGGAGTACCCACAGTTGTGAGAACCTCAGACATCACCCAGTATCCCCTGGAGGCAGAATCTACCCCCCTGTTGTGTGCAGGGGATCAAAGCCAAAAACAACAACAACAAACAAACCCCAAAACACCAAACCACTTAGAATTTTCAACTACTCAGTGACGTCCCGTTGACACATTGGAGTGGAACTCAAGCACCACACTGAGCTCAGACTGCTGGAACGTTTTGTCTCCAGATGATGTTCCCAAATCTTCTTCCCTAGAAAAATTCTCAGTAGCACATGTGGAAATGTAATTAGCGGCCTTTTTCCTCTGTGGTAATGACACAGATTTGGGTCTGTAATAAAGAGGAACGAGTCCCTTTAGACCTGAGTGCCAGACTGGGCAGGGTCCCCCCCAGGAGAACCACCTGCTGAGAATCAGGGCAGGCTGTTCTGCGTGGGGGGCTGTCCCCGGCACAGCTGAGTATCCAGCAGCATCCCTGGCCCCTACCCACTCAATATCAGGAGCACCTCCAGTCGCGGCCACCACACATGTCCCTAGACAGTGCCCAGTGTCTCCTGGGGGCAAAATTGACCCTCTTCCCCTCATTGAAAATCCCCGTGCAAGGAACGTACGTTTTTCTAGTGTTTTTCTTCATGCCCTGTAGGACCCTGGGGAAATGTTTTCCCCGCAGTTCTTTGCATGTCTAGACCCACACATGTATCAGCTTAGGTCATGGCTGTCCTTCAGAGCCATCCTCAGAGAGGGCCTGTGCAGGCTGATAGTTCTGATCTCTAACCAGCTTGGTTTGGTAAATAATGTTCCCAGCTTCTTTACCTCTGAGTGACCTGGCTGGCATTTCCTGGTTTTTGTGAATAGCACTGAACATGGCCGTGGCACTCTCCCTTCCACATGGTCCCAAAGCCTCAATTCTCAGTTCTCTCTGGCAGAGAGCCCATTGTGGGCCTGTCTCCTAGAACGTGGTCTGTTTGGTTCATTTACAAACATGATCAACTGTTAAGGGGAGGGGGGGGTTGCTGTAGCTGATGGTATGTGTGAGGAATATAAAGCAGTTTGCAATCCCATAGCACTTTCCATGTGTTAAAATATTACCAGTCCCAAGTGCGTAAAATCTGGTTTGTGATCTATTCTCATCTCAACCAAGGGAGAGGCGTTAGAACAGTCCTGATTTAAGGAGAGTAGTATGATATATACATATAACGTATAGCATTGTTTTCTGAATCAGCTTTTCCTTTGGGGGATATACAACAGCACAGCTTTCAGACCCAGTAATGTAGAAAATATGCCTGGTAGTATATATGCCATTGAGTATGAAACTCCTGGGTTATGGATGTCCATGAAAAATAGCTCTATTGTCTTCACCACCCCCGATCTCACATTGAAGCCGGTGTTTTCTCCTTTTGCTGTCACCTTGGGAGGCCCTGCACTTCCAGTAGTGTTGCCATTGTGATGGCCTTCAAGCTGGGCTGCTCTGCTTTTGTATGTTTCAAATGTACACACTTGTATGTTTCTAATGTCTCTCAGATTTTTATCTTTTGAGGGTAGATTTGAATTTGCGAAATAGCCTACATTCGTCTGCTAATGCTGCATAACAAATCACTACAAACACAGTGGCTTGAAACAACACAGTTTTCTGTCTCACACAGTATCCATGGGTCAGGAATCTGGCTCTTCCACTCAGGGTATCTTAGGCTGCAATCAGATTGTCGCCTAGGCTGCAGTCTTATCTCAGCTGGGGAAGGATCCACTTCCAAGCTTGCTCACATGGCTGTTGACATGGTTTAGTGTTTCATTGGCTATTGACTGGAGGCCACTCTCAGATTTTTGGCTGTTGGCAGGTGGGCCTTCCCAGCATGGAAATTGGCTTCATCACAGGAGCAAAGGAGAGAGTCTTCTAGCAAGATGGGAATTACATTCTCGCATTAAGATAATCATGGAACCCTGGCTGGGTGGCTCAGTTGGTTGGAGTGTTGCCCGTATACTGGGAGGTGGTGGGTCTGAATCCTGGTCAGGGCATTCGAAACAACTGATCATTGTTTCCCTCTCACATTGATGTTTCTCTCTCTCTCTCTCTCTCTCTCTCTCTCTCTCTCTCCCCCTTCGTCTCTTAAATCAATAAAAACATATCCTTGGGTGACAATTAAAAAAATGTTAGCTATTTAAAAAAAAAGATGATCATGGAAGCGACATCCCATCACTTCAGCCATATTCTAGTAGTTAGAAGCAAGTTACAGGTACCCCCACATTCAGGAAAGTGATGACACATGCATGAGGACCAGGAGTCGGGGGTCATGGGGGGACCATCTTAGTGTGCCGACACCTAGCCAACCGTCGGTCACTCAGTGGTGAATAGGTGGATGGCTCAACGGGAACAGGGTCAGTTTTGGTTTAAAGGGAAATATTATTGCCAAGTCACAAGGCTGTATTTCCCAAGTGTAAGATTTCTGTTCTATCTGAAGGTGGTTTCTGAGGATGAATCCAAAAATGTCATGAGCCGAAACCGGTTTGGCTCAGTGGATAGAGCGTCGGCCTGCGGACTAAAGGGTCCCAGGTTCGATTCCGGTCGAGGGCATGTGCCTGGGTTGCGGGCATATCCCCAGTATGAGATGTGCAGGAGGCAGCTGATTGATGTTTCTCTCTCATCGATGTTTCTAGCTCTCTATCTCTCTCCCTTCCTCTCTGTAAAAAATCAATAAAATATATTTTAAAAAAAAAACCAAAAGAAAAAAACAAAAATGTCATGAGATGACATACTGTTTTGAAAGTTGAAAGTTGCTCAAGGTGGCTGTTTGAAGGGAAGGATGCCTGTTTAATTTTGTCATAATAGTTAATCACACCAATTGGATTACCTTGCCTTGGATCACCCAGTGTGTCAGTGGAGAATTAGAGACCAGCCTTCATGTGTTAGGAGGGGGACTTGGAATGGGATGAGAGGGCGGGAGGCATGCGTGGAGTAGTCCTGGCTTTGGAGTCCCTAGGGCAGCGGTTCTCAACCTGTGGGTTGCGACCCCTTTGGCGGTCGAACGACCCTTTCACAGGGGTCACCTAAGACCATCCTGCATATCAGATATTTACATTACGATTCCTAACAGTAGCAACATTACAGTATGAAGTAGCAATGAAAATAATTTTATGGTTGGGTCACAACATGAGGAACTGTATTTAAAGGGCCAGAAGGTTGAGAACCACTGCCCTAGGGTGTGGATTGTGTCTGGGCTATGCCACTCAGCAGCTGTGTGACTTGGACAAGTCACTTAACCTCTCTGAACCTCCATCTTCTCATCAGCAAAATGATGTTAAACTTTAGCTTGCTAGATTGTTTTAAAGACTAGGCATAATTTATAGAAAGTATAATAAATGCAGTGTGGGATCCTGGAACAGAAGAGGGTCATTAGTGGAAAAACTGAGTGAACTGTGGAGTTTAGTTAATAGCAACATTGATGTTTTAATTGTGACAAATGTATCCTGGTTCTGTAAGTTGTTAACATTAGGGGAAGCTGGGTGAATGATATGCAGGAGATGTCTGTGCTATCTTTGCAACTCTTCTGTAAATCTTAAATTATTGCAAAGTAAAAAGTTTATTTTAAAAAAACCACAGGAAGACGTTATTTTTCACTTTAAAAATAAGTGATAAGTAATAAAAGTTATTAGCACTGTTGATGAGAGTGTGGACAGGATGGAATAAAATGAAGTAATCTTTCTCAACAATCGTTTATTAATGTATTTTCAAGAACCTTAAAACTATTTGATGCTCTCTAATCCCATATAGTATCTCTAAAAATAAATACTTAGGGATACATTAGTAATTAGAGATGAACATAAAGATATTCTCAGCAGCATTATTTTTTAATATGTTTTTTATTAATTTTTTAGAGAAAGAGGGAGGGAGAGGAATAGAGAGATAGAAACATCGATGCGAGATAAACATCATCGATTGCCTGCCTCCTGCACACCCCCCACTGAGGATTGAACACACAAGCTGGGCATGTGCCCTGACAGAGGATAGAACCTGGACCTCTTGGTTCTAAGTCAGCATTCAATCATTGAGCCACATCAGTTGGGCTCAGCAGCATCTATATATATAAAAGCCTAAGCAACTGCTTGACCATTCGACCATTCGACCGGTAGCTATGATGTGCACTGACCACCAGGGGGCAGATGCTCAATGCACAGGCATGGAAACATGGAACAGACTGATGAATCTCAGAGGGAAGGGGGGGGGCAGGAAGAGATTAATCAAAGATCTTATATGCATACTAGAGGCCCAGTGCACAAATTTGTGCACTGGTGGGGTCCTCGGGGATCCACTGCGGGGATCAGGCTGAAACCAGCAGTCTGACATCCCCCAAGGGGTTCTGGATTGTGAGAGGGCTCAGGCTAGGCCGAGGGACCCCCACTGGTGCACAAATCTGTATACCAGGCCTTGGTTATTTATAAAGCAAAAATTAGGAGCAGTCTAAATGATCAATAGTAAGGAAATGGGCTAATCAATTATGACACACCTCAGTGTGAATACCAGGTATATGGACTGCCATGAGAAACCATGTTTTCAAAGAAAGTGCAATGATATGAGAAAGTATAATGATAGAATGTTAAATAATGGTAGAGGCCAAAAATGCCTAGTTGCTTTCCTTTCTTTTTTTAAATTTATGTTTTTTATTGATTTTAGAGAGAGAGGAAACGAGAGAATCATCAATGTGAAAGAGAAACACTTATCAGCTGCCTCCTGCATGCCCCACTGGGGATCAAGCCTGCAACCCAGGCATGTGCACTGACTGGAAATCGAACTGGTGACCTTTTGGTACATGGGATGACACTCAACCAACTGAGCCACACTGGCCAGGGCCCTAGTTGCTTTTCTTTTTTTTTTAAAATATGTTTTATTTGATTTTTTTAGGGAGAATGGAAGGGAGAGGGATAGAGATATGGAAACATTGCTGAGAGAGAAACATCTATCGGCTGCCTCCTGCATGCCCCCCACTGGGGATTAAGCCAGCAATCCGAGCATGATTTCTGACAGAGAATCGAACCAGTGACCTCTTGGTTCATGGATCCACGCTCAACCACTGAGCCACACCAGCCGGGCCCTAGTAGCTTTTCTTATAAAGTTACTTTCTGAGGCCCAAAGCTCAGTGCTAAAAGCTTTAAGTTTGCTTTTCTAGAAAAGCTGTGGCCAGCACCCAGTGAGTTACAAGTGGAGGTGTTTTGTATGGTGCTTGCTTTTGGGGTCCGCAGGGTCCTTCTGTGTGGTGGCCGATGAGGTGGCCTGTTCATTGACTGCATGTGGCTGCACTGCTGCCTGCTGGGAAGCAGATTCCTAAAACTGAGCTCCTCATGGACTTGACCTTCACAGAGCAGACATTAGGTGGTGAGCGTAAATCGCTCTCCTACCTGGCTCTGGTGGCTGATAGGCTAAACCCTGTCCACAGGCTTTGGAGCTTGACCAGCCAAGCAGTTTTTTTTTAAAATATATTTTATTGATTTCTTACAGAGAGGAAGGGAGAGGGATAGAGAGTTAGAAACATGGATGAGAGAGAAACATCGGTCAGCTGCCTCCTGCACACCCCCTACTGGGGATGTGCCCGCAACCCAGGTACATGCCCTTGACCAGAATCGAACCTGGGACCTTTCAGTCCGCAGGCCGATGCTCTATCCACTGAGCCACACCGGTCAGGGCCCAAGCAGTTTTTTAACGTCTAAAAAATATGTCATGGCTATATATTTGTTTTATTTGATGGTTAATTTTTTAAAAATATATATTTTTATTGATTTTTACACAGAGGAAGGGAGAGGGATAGAGTTAGAAACAACAATGAGAGAGAAGCATCAATCAGTTGCCTCCTGCACGACCCGTACTGGGGATCAAGCCCACAACCCAGGTACATGCCCTTGGCCGGAATTGAACCTGGGACCCTTCAGTTCCCAGGCCAATGCTCTATCCACTGAGCCAAACCGGTTAGGGCTGATGGTCACTTTTGAGAACAAGGCCATTGAATTTGGAAGACCAATTAAGACGTTTTAACAGCAAATTATAAGGAAATTATGAATTTCCTTCAGTGTGTTATGGCAATACAGTTTATAATTTGCAAACTTTTCTTTAAAATATACTTATCTTGGAGTAGTTTTGGGTTTACAGGAAAGTTATGAAGATAGTACAGAGCTCCCATATGCCCCACACCCAGTTTCCCCCATTATTAACATTAGTGTGGTACATGGGTCACATTAATGAGCCAATATCAGTGCATTGTGATGAACTTAAAAATAAAAAAAAGCTCATACTTTATTCAGATTTCACTAGCTTTTCCCTAATGTCCTCTTTTTATTGCCAAAATGTTAAAATCAGGAGATTGTAGAATAAAAACTCTCAGGATAATTGGAGTTGCTGATGCCACGGGCCGCCTCCTGCGCAGTGGCAGAGCTGGCCCTGGAGCAGCGTCCCTTTCCAATGAGCCAGGTGTAGTCTCTCCAGGGCCCCACACTGCTGCCATCTGCCTGCCTTGGGGCCCACCTCACACTCATGGTCCCGGACGGGCACCAGAGCTCAGCACGCACCCCCTCGGCCCTCAGGGGAGATTCCCACAGAGCTCATTCCGAGCTGTAAATCAGAAAAACGTGTTGGAATGCAGGTGAGCACGAGTCACCTGGGAGCATGTGATGGTCAGTGTGAAGGACACGGGTGGCCATGCGAGGCTCAGAGCCACAGGCATCTAGGGATGCTGGGAAGGGGCTGGGAGGCTGCTCAATCCCTTAAATGCCCCGGACGCCCCACACCGAGAATGACCTGGTCCCAATGTCAGCAGTGCCCGGGGGAGAAAGCATGGACTAAGGTGACCTTCAGATGAAAGAATATTCTGTCATTAAAAAAAAAGAACAAAAATAATCAGAATTGTATGGAACCACAAGAGACCCTGAATAGCTAAAGCAATGAGAAAAGAAATGAAGCCGGAGGTATCACACTACTTGACTTCACATCATACTATAGAGCTACGATAATCAAAACAGCATGGTATTGGCAGAAAAACAGATACACATGCCAATGGAACAGAATTGAGAGCACAGAAATAAAACCACGTATATATGTGCAAATCACTTTTGACTAAGGGACCAAAAACACAATAAAGAAAAGATACCTCTCCCAAGAAGACATACATATGGCCAACCTATACGAAAAGATGTTTAACTTCACATCTTTTAGGGAAGCTATTAGGGAAATGCAAATCAAAACTACAATGAGTATCACCTCACACCTGTTAGAATGGCTATTATCAACAAGATAGATGATAAGTGTTGGAGAGGCTGTGAAGAAGAAGAGACCCTCGCCTGGCTGGCATGGCTCAGTGGTTGAGCATCATCTATGAACCAGGAGGTCACGGTTCAATTACTGGTCAGGGCACCTGCCCAGGTTGCGGACTCGATCCCCAGTGGGGGCATGCAGGAGGCAGCCGATCAATTATTCTCCCTCATCATTGATGTTTCTATCTCTCCTCTCCCTTCCTCTCTGAAATCAATAAAAAAAATATTTTTAAAAAAGGATCCCTCATTCACTGCTGATAGAAATATAAACTGGTACAGCCACTATGAAAAACAGTATGAAGTTTCCTAAAAAAATTAAGAATAGAGTTACCATATGACCCAGCAATCCCTCCGGGTATCTGACCGAAAAACTCAAAAACATTTATTTGTAAAGGTATATGCACCCCTATATTCATTGCAGCATTGTTCACGGTGGCCAAGACATGGAAGCAACCAAGGTGTCTTTCAATAGAGGACTGGATAAGGATGTGGGACATAGATGCAATGCAATGCTACTCCGCCATAAGAAAAGATGAAACACTGCTATTTGGGGCAACATGGGTGGACCTTGAGAATATCATGCTAAGCGAAATAAGTCAGAAAAAGCTAAGAATCATATGATTTCACTCATATGTGGGCTATAAAACGGAAACTCATAGACACAGACAACAGTGTGGTGGTTACCAGAGGGAAGGGGGTTGGCGTAGTAAAGGGTAAAGGGGGCCAAATACTAGTATATGGTGATGGAAGACGATTTGACTTTGGGTGGTGGGCACACAATGCAATATGTAGATTATGTATCACAGACATGTACACTTGAAACCTATATGATCTTAACCAATGTCACCCCAATAAAATTAATTAGAAAAAAAGAATATTCTGTGGGTTTCAACATCAGGACCCAAAGCTGTGCCAAGGCCCCTGGGCTCTGGGAAGATGGGCGGGTGCAGCAGCGCCTCACCTGCTCAGCACATTTCACCCTCCGGAGGCTGCAGGGCTGACCTGGCAGAGTCAGGGGAACACGGTTCCCAGAGCAGCAGAGCTCAGAGCAGGAGCCCCCGCTCCATCCCACAGGAGAGCGGGTCTCGCTGACAGCACGGCCCACACAGCAGCGGGGCGGGGCCTCACAGGCAGACGGGATGCTGTGCTGTCAGCCCATCTGAAAGGCTGGGGTGGGCCCTGGTGGGTGGGGAAGGGCAGACCACCCAGCCTGGCTGACTGGGGGACCCCAAGGTGGGCCTCCTTTACCAGAACCAGGGGGAACAGGCTACAGTTGTTTTGCTCCCAGGGAGGCTGCCTGTGTTGTCTTCATTCCTTCAATAAGATATTCACTGAGCACCCAGACTGAGTCTGAAAAGACAACCCTGCAGAGCCTGAGGTGGCGACGTTGATCGCTCTTTATGAGGAGTCAGTGGATTTCTGTCAGGGCCAGAGAGTAAATATTCTCAGCTTTGTGGGACGGACGCTCCCTGTCACAGCCCCTCAGTTCTGCCTTTGTAAGCATGAAAGTGCCACAGGCAGTATTCAAGTGAACGGGCATGGCTGTGTTTCAATTAAACTTTATGTACAAACATACATGGTTGGCCGGATTTGGCCTCTTGTCTCTTACAGATCAGCCTGGCCCCCCTCCTTCCCCATGCAGAGGCCCCTTATTCAAAGTGGTATGTGACACTCTGACTAGCCCCTTCTTCTCTGAGGCTTCCTTGGAGATCTCAGGCTGGCGTTATTGCCTTTCTGAGCCTCAGTTTCCCCATTTTGCAGAGTGAGGATAATTATCCTCCTATGGAGTTCTGTATAGGTTGCTAGATATTATAGGACAGTGGTTCTCATCTAGGGCGATCCTACTTCCAAGGGACACTGGGCAATGTCTGGGGACATCTGTGGTTGTCATGACTGGGGGTGCCCCAGGCATCGAGTGAGTGGGGTCCAGGATGAACACCCTGCAGTGCCCAGGATCCCCCCTCCCCAGAGAACAGTCCAGCCCCGAATGTCTATAGGGCTGAGTGTCTAGTAAGTTACCTTGCAAAGACCAGGAGATGTTAGTTGTCTGCCTGTCTTTGGACCACTGCTTCACTCTTATTTTCCAGAACTCTCCATCCATAAAACCGCTGCCCTCCTGCATGCTTGTTCGCTGGCTGCACACCTGGCAGGCATTGGCTGAGTGCCACCTGGCGCCACGGCCTCCTGAGTGGATGCACCCCATTGCCCAGATCTGTCTGGGTGTCCCGAGGCTTCCTCCAGCAGCAAGGGTCTCAGCCACCATGGCTGGTGCAGGAGCCACGCAGCCACCTGTCTTTTCTCCCCCTCCTCCTTCCTTTCATAAGAGCAAACTTCCCTGCTCATTAGCATATCCTGTTATTAGTGCCTTTCTTTTCTAGGTTATATAATGCTGTCATTATTAGAGGCTGTCACAGGGACTTCATGTTCCCTCAATCATATTTTAAAGCCTTCTCTAGCTTACAAAACTAATTGCCTATTGGTGCTCCCTTCTTTTCTTTTTTAAATAAACTTTTTTTTTTAGAATTGTCACAGAGTCACAGAAAAATTGGGAAGACAGTATAGAGTTCCCATACATTCTGCACCCAGTCCCCACTATTGTTAACATCATACATCACTCTGGTACATTCGTCACAACAAATAAACCAATATTGGTGTGATCTTATTAACCGACATCCATTCATATCTCCATCATTTTCCCCTAATGCCCCTTTTCTGCCCCAGGACTTTACCCAGGACCCCACATGGCATTCTCGTGTCTCCTCAGGCCCCTCTGGGCTGTGATGGTTTCTCAAATTTTCCATATGCAGAAACCAGTTCTTACTCTAGGGATGGATTATAAGGGGACCTGACTGGTGGTGATTTTGCAGGTGGGAAACTATCCTATCTAGGATGATATGAAAATTTTGCTCACCAAATTTAGGTATTTTGTTATTTACTTATTCTTCTTTATTCCTATCCCTTTGCACCCTCCTCTTTGGCAACCATCAGCTGGTCCTCTGTATCTATGAGGCTGTTTCTGTTTTGTATTTTCATTTATTTTGTTTTTTACATTCCACATGTAAGTGAAATCACGGTCTTTGTCCTTCTCTGTCTGACTTATTCCACTTTAGCATAATGCTCTCTAGGTCCATCCATGTTATTGCAAGTGGGTAAGATTTTATCTTTTTTATGGTTGAGTAATATTCCATTGTGTATGTGTATCATATCTTTTATTTGTTAACATTTTTATTGATTTCAGAGAGGAAGGGAGAGGGAGAGACAAATAGAAACATCAATGATGAAAGAGAATCATTGATTGGCTGCCTCCTGCACACCCCCTACTGGGGATCAAGCCTGCAACCCAGGCATGTACCCTTGACCGGAATCAAACCCCGGACCCTTCAGTCTGCAGGTTGATGCTGTATCCACTGAGCCAAATCGGCTAGGGCGCATCTTTTATTTTTATTATTATTTTTTAATCCTCGCCCAAGGATATGTTTTTATTGATTTTTGGATAAACAGAGATGTGAGAGAGAAACATTGGTTGCCTCCGGTATGTGCCCTGACCAGGGATTGAACCCAAAAGCTAGGTATGTGCCCTGATTGGGAATCAAACCTGCAACCTTTTGGTCTACAGGATGACTCTCCAACCAGCTGAGCCATCTGGCCAGGGCTCGCATCAACTGTTGATGGACACCTATGTTGCCTTTAAGTGTATCTTGGCTGTTGTAAATAATGCTGCAATGAACATAGGGGCTCATATATCTTTTTGAAGTAATGTTTTTTCTTTGGATAAACATCCAGAAATGTACTTGGTAGATGTGTGTCAGCTCTAATGTTGGTTGTTTGAAGAACCTTCATGCTGTTTCCCATGGTGGCTGGACCAATTGGCAATCCCACCAACATGCGTAAGGTTCCCTTTTCTCCCCGTCCTCACCCACCTGGCTGGTGGTTGATTTAGCGGTGACATATTTAGATATTTTGGATGCCCTTTGCAGTTGGAGTTTTCTAGATGGCTGATTGAGATGAGGTATTTACTAACAAAGATAGGCGTCGGACTTTTCAAGGTGGTGGGGAAGCAACAGCTCTCTTCATATACATATATGTATATACATATACATATATATGTGTGTATATATTTACATATATATATATATACACACATACATATGTATATTTAAATATTTTTATTGATTTCAGAGAGGAAGGGAGAGAGAGAGAAACATCAATGATGAGAGAGAATCATTAGTCGGCTACTTCCTGCATACCCCCTACTGGGGACTGAGCCCAAAACGGGCATGTGCCCTGACCAGGAATTGAACTGTGACCTGTGACCTCCTGATTCATAGGTCAGTGCTCAACCACTGACGCAAACCGGTTGGGAGCAACAGCTCTCTTTTGAATTTAAAAGAAGTTACCCCTTGCCCTAACTGGTTTGGCTCAGTGGATAGAGCATCGGCCTGCAGACTGAAAGGTCCCAGGTTCGATTCCGGTCAAGGGCATGTACCTTGGTTGCGGGCACATCCCCAGTAGGAGGTGTGCAGGAGGCAGCTGATCGATGTTTCTCTCTCATCGATGTTTCTCTCTATCCCTCTCCCTTCCTCTCTGCAAAAAATCCCAATAAAATATATTTAAAAAAATAAAAAAAGGAATTACCCTTTGTGGTTGTGAGTGTTTTGGGTTGCTAGGTGATCACAAAGGCAGGATCGAGCTTTCCCTATGACCTGGGATCTAATTACAGGATGAGAGAGTGGAATGTATGTCTGCACAGGTCCTGGATATGAGCATTTGTGGCTAAAATATTGCCATTTTTTATAGATCGCAAACTAAAGCCCGAGAGCTGAATCCAGGCTACCTAGTTTTGTAAATAAAGTTTTATTGGCACATGGCCACACCCATTTGTCTGCGACAGCCCTGTTGGATTGTAGGGACAGGACTGTGTAACTTGCACAGCCAAAAATATCTACTCGCTGGTCCTTCACTGAAACACATTGCTGGGCCCTGATCTGGTGAATAAAGCAGGTCATGGAAGTTCTAATACAATAAAGAAGTTCTACTATATAAGTTAGTATATAATATATGACAGAGTTTTAACAATAAAACAATGATGTGCTATTAACAATATGCCAGGCACTGATTTAAGCATTTTGTAGATTTTCATTTAAATCCAGAAAACAAACCCGTGTGGGAGGTGCTGCCACCCTCTCCCTGCTACAGATTTGGAAACTGAGGGATGGAGGAGGGAGAAGTCGTGAAGATGGGACAGACAGTACGCCACCGTGCTGCCTCTCAGGTGCAAGAATATATGTCCGCACCCACCCGCTTCCTTGGGATTCAGTGTAGCTGTTTTAATCGTGAATGAAGAGAGAGATCTGTTTCGTTCATATTTTCTTTTTTTATTGTCCAAAATTGGTCCTCTTCCCGAATCGGTCGCCTGTCCCTCCATACATTACGATCTCAGGTGGTGGGGGATGCGGCCTGGCGTGGCGAGGTAATCCTGTCCCCAGGGGCCTGGGCGGTATCTGGGGGCATCTGGAGTTGTCACACGGGGTGCCCCGGCACTGAGGGGATGGGGGTTAGGGATGCTGCTCAATACCCCACAGTGCTCAGAATGGGCTCCAAGAGAATGACCCAGCCCCAATGCCAGCAGTGCCAAGTGGGAGAGATCCAGTGTTAATTATTTGGGGAAAAATTGAGGCCAATCCCTGCTCATAGACGACACCAGAACAAATCCTCAGTGGTCAGACCATGTAAACCAGAGGAACAACCTCCCCCCAACTCCCCCGTGTTACATAGAGAAGAGTTGGGCCAGCCTCGAAGGCACCAAGAGCATTGTCCTCCTCGGCTCCCAGAGACCTTAAACCCCTGGGGTCAAGGTCACTGTGCCCATTTTCCCTGTCTCAGTCCTGGCCAAGCCCGCCATCAACCTAGTGGTTTTGGAGCAGGGTGGCACTGCCCTGGCCCCCAGGTGTCTTCCCTAGTCCCCAGGCTCTCCTCCCCCTTCACTTGCAGTCAGAGCGAGTCAGGGTGACATATTTAGATGGTTACTGTGGTGATGAGTGAAGGCTGAGGTAATAGCTGCAGTGAGTGCATAAAAGCCAGCGCTGTTTCTATATCCAGCCTCCAGCAAGATGAGGCACTCCTGCTACGTGCGGGTGGGATGTCGTGTGGGAAGGGAAGGGGTTCGTGTGTCCTGGTTCACCCACTCAGATCTCAGAGGCAGATCTGCAACCTGGGAGGGGGGAGAGCTGCCTGTTGCTGGGCCCCTGGCAGTCCCTGTCACAGGGGGCTGCTTAGAGCAAGGGTTCTCATCCAGGGCAATCTTGCCTCCAGAGGACAGACACTAGGGCATGTCTGGGGACATCTGTGGTTGTCAGGACTAGGGATCAAGTGGGTGGGGGTTCAGGTATGCTGCTCAGTACTCCCCAGGGCCTAGGAAGACACCCCCCCAACACACACACATAGAATGACTGGTCCCCATGTCTGCAGTGCCACGGGGAAGAACCTTGCTTTAGGGGAAAGATGATAGAGGCAATGGATTTATTCAGTTTCCGTGCTGGCATTGAAGTCTTGAGAATTTGTGAAATCCCAAAGGCTTCACTTTCTTGCCCTAGTTGTTCTGCCGCTCTCCTCTCATTGAGTTTACCAGTCCCACTGGGCTCTGTGTCTCTCCAGGTTATTAGGGCAATAGAGGTTGGGAAAACGGAAAAATGAAAATGACATCGCTATTCAGTGCTTGACATTAGCAAAATGGAATCGCTGAGTAAATGTCTACATGGAGATGCCCGGTGAATCAGCCCTGATGCAGGTGTATCAGTTGTCTATTGCTACCTAACAAATGCCCCCAAACTTTTATTACCCTACAGCTTCTATGGGTCAGGAATTTGGAAGCAGCTTAACTGGGTGGCTCGGGCTCAGAGACTCTAGGGCAGTGGTTGGCAAACCGCGGCTCGGCAAACAGCGGTGTTCGCGAGCCACATGCGGCTCTTTGGCCCCTTGAGTGCGGCTCTTCCACAAAATACCGACTTCTGCGCGTGGGCCACGAAGTTTCAATCACACTGCGTGTGTGCGCCCCCACGTGGTATTTTGTGGAAGAGCCACACTCAAGGGGCCAAAGAACCGCATGTGGCTCACGAGCCCCGACCTTGGCTCTAGGGAGGTTTCAGAGCACGCGTCAGCAACTCCTGCCTTGTCTGGAGGCTCACCTGAGCTGGAGGAGCCACTTCAGGATGGCTTCCCGATGCGGGTGTTGCGGGGAGGTCTCAGCTCCTCGCCACACGGACCCCCCCCGCAGCGCTGCTTGGCCATCCTCACAGTGTGGTAGCTGGTTTCCCCAAGAGAGGGTGATCCCAGAGAGAGTGAGGAGGAAGTCACGACTTGGTCCCGGAAGTGATGTGCTTTCACTTCTGCCACGTGCAAGTGGTCACAGACCGACTGTGATACAGAGTGGGATGAGGCCACCCAAGAGCATGACTACCAGATGGGTCACTGGAGACTGGCAAGGAACTAGCTCTGAAAACAGTCAATGTGACATTAGTTTATTTGTCCACTGTTCCTGAAGAAAGGGAAGCATACCACCTGCCATCGCCAAGAAATGCCATGTGAAGTGATGGATTTAGTGATTTCACCAAGAAATGGCAGTTGGTATTTTGAGCGCAGGCCATTCCCAGGGCATCCTGGGTAGAATTGCAGTTTCTGGAACCATCTTTGGGATGCCTTTTGTCCACTTGTCTCAGCTGCTTTTATTCTTCTCAGAGTCTGGAGGACAGACATGGATGGGTGGATGAGAGGTATGCGTCCAGTTTCTCCTTTCCACGTGGTGTTGGGGCACAGGAGGAAGAGGGGCCTGGCGAGAGCTTCACCCTGGGAGGTGAGAGGCGTTGACTCTCCCTAACCAGGAGTGGCAGGAGGAACAGGGTGAGCCTCAGGCTGGATGGCACAGAGCCTCCTCAGGAAGGGGAGAGTGAAGAGCTTGTCTCCTGCTCTGCACCCACAGAAGGCAGCTCACCACTGGCCAGCAGATGCTTTCCATTGGCCAAATGGGATTGGGCAGTCATCCATGAGAGGTTGTGGGATGATTCTATTGGGGCTTTTCTCTGATATGCCCCTGGGGCCGCCGTGGTTCCGGGACCTGACGCGGGTCTGGTGTCAGTTAATCCAGGCTGAGTGGTTAGGAGGTTTTGATCCTCCATATGATATTGTTATCACACTGGCAGGGGCTCGGAGGAAAAGGGAGGCTATCCATTTGGCCAGGACTGGCCTAGCTTCTCTCTGGCTCTTTTTCATAACAGCTGTTAAAGGACTCAGCTGGTAAAATATGAGTGCTTAGCAATCATCTGGTCTAAGATGGGCTCCCTCCCTCTTTCCTCTTAGTTCTTGATGTAACTCCTAATTTATCTGTTCAAGGCCCTCTTTTAATAAACTACTTATAAACTACTTTTTATTTCTTTATTTTGTTAATCCTCACCCGAGGATATTTTTTCCCCATTGATTTTTTTAGAGGGAGTGGAAGGAAGCGGGAGAGACAGAGAGAAAAACATCCATGTGAGAGAAACACATCGATTGGTTGCAGGGATCGAGCTGCAACCAAGGTACATGCCCTTGACTGGAATCGAGCCCGGGACCCTTCAGTCCACAGGCCAACTTTCTATCCACTGAGCCAAACCAGTTAGGGCAAATAGAATACTTTTTAAAGTAGTTTTAGGTTTATAGAAAAGTTGAACAGACATTAACGGAGGGTTCCCATATTCCCACACTCCTGTGTGCGCGCGTGCGCGCGCGCACACACACACACACACACACACACACACACACACTTCCCCCAGTTATTATCATCTTGTATTGGCTTGTTAAAACTTATGAGCCAATGTTGATATATATGTGCCTTTGTGTTGTTTCTCTTTGTATTACAAGTGCAATTATAATTTTGAAGACCATCACTAAACAAGTATTGTGACCCTGCTTCATGCTTGGGACCTTCCCACCAGAGGGTTTCAGCACAGGAAAGCCACCGTCATTGCTTTTGTGATGTTATTCTCTGCTCAGAAAACTAGGATTTCTCTCTTGGTAGCACAGGAAGCCCTCTGGATCTGACTCCAGTTCATGGATCATCACACTCTTTCTGTAAAGGCCAAAGTGTAAATATTTGTCTCTGCAGGCTGAAGGCTCTTTGTCACTACTGCTCAACTCTTCTATTGTAGTGTAAAAAGAACTTGTAAATGATGAGGGAAAGCCCTAACCGGTTTGGCTCAGTGGATAGAGCATCGGCCTGCAGACTCAAGGGTCCTGGGTTCGATTCCGGTCAAGGGCATGTACCTTGGTTGCGGGCACATCCCCAGTAGGGGGTGTGCAGGAGGCAGCTGATCGATGTTTCTAACTCTCTATCCCTCTCCCTTCCTCTCCGTAAAAAATCAATAAAATATATTTTTAAAAAAATGATGAGGGAAGGCTTTGTGCCAATAAAACTTTATTTACAAAAGCAAGCAGTGGCCTGCGATTTGGACCACAAACAGAGCTTGCCAACCCCTGCTCTAGTTCATCCTCTTACCTTTAACTACCATTTGTTATCTGCTGGGCCCAGAATTGGGAAATAATTAGGAATTCATACCTGGGGTCTCTCTGGCCTGGCTTCAAGTC
Source organism: Myotis daubentonii (assembly GCF_963259705.1). Taxonomy (NCBI): domain Eukaryota; kingdom Metazoa; phylum Chordata; class Mammalia; order Chiroptera; family Vespertilionidae; genus Myotis; species Myotis daubentonii. The sequence goes on from NC_081844.1 coordinate 32,422,027, forward strand.
CTGGCTGTACTTGCACATAACCTTGGGCAATTTTGAATGCTCGGCCAGTATGGCTCAGTGGTTGAGCGTCAACCCATGAACCAGGAGGTCCCTGATTCCATTCCCGGTCAGGGCACATGCCCTGGTTGTGGGCTCAATCCCCAATAGGAGGCATTTGGGAGGCACCTGATTGATGTTTCAATCTCTATATTCCTCTCCCTTCCTCTTTATCTAAAATCAATAAAAACATAGTTAAAAAAGAAATGAATTATGCCCTTGCTTGCATTGCTCAGTGGTTAGAGCGTCAGTCTATACACTAAAGGGTCTTAGGTTCAATTACTGGTCAAGGGCATGTACCTGGTTTGCAGGCTCAATCCCCATCCCCTGTCAGAGTGTATGCAGGAGGCAACCAATTGATATGTCTCTCTCACATGGATGTTTCTCTCTCTCTCTACCCCCTTCTCCCTTCTACTCTGTCTAAGAATCTATGGGAAAAATATCCTCTGGTGAGGATTAACAAAGAAGTGAATTCTAATAGTTATAACGTCAGGTCTGTGAGGATTATAACACACACACACACACACACACACACACACATAAAACATTTAGCACAGAGACTGGCACATATGTGTTCAGTAAGTATTGGGACTTATTAAAAAAATGTATTTGTATTGACTTCAGAGAGGAAAGGAGAGGGAGAGATAGAAACATCAATGATGCAATGATGAGAGAGAACCATTGATCGGCTGCCTCCTGCACAACCCAGCATTCCATATTTTTTGAGGATTCCCTTTTAAAAAATCTATTATGTTATTAGTTAGCTAATGCTGCGTAATAAATTATCCCAAATGTAGTGGCTCAAAACAGCACATTTAGTATCTCACAGTGTCTGTGGGTCCGGAATGCAGGTGTTGGTTCAGCTGGGTCCTCTGCTCAGGGCCTCTCACTGGTTACAGTTAAGGTGTCAGCCAGGGCTGGGGTCTCATTAGAAAGCTCAGTGAGGGAATTTGACAATGCCCAGCATTGTCGCTGTTGGCTGAATTCAGTTTCTCTGGGTCTTAGTTCTTCTCTGACTACTGGGTGGAGGCCGCATGGACTTCGCCTACGTTGCTGATCACTTCGTCACAGTGTGCAGCCTGAGACAGCAGTTGAGTCTGTTAGCCAGGCGGAGGCCACAGTCTTCTGCAGTGTAACATCAGAAGTAATGCCCCCGCACCTTTGCCAGAGTCACTGGCCCACCAACACCACAGGGAGGGGATGAGACAAAGGTGTGACCGCCAGTACGTGAGGTCATGGGACCAGGCAGGCAGTAAACCGTTTATTCCTCTCTCCTTTGTTCTGGGTTACAGGAGGACTTCTCACAGAGCACTTGCTGTATGCTGTGAGATTTGCATTTGTATTCAAATGTCAGTCTTTTTCTCAACCCCCAAGTAGATGGTCTTTGCTCTTTCCCAGCGGAGAAAACAGAGCCACGGGACATGAACACGCAGCCAGCACTCGCACACGTCTGCCTGACCCACAGTGCCATGTGGGCCATTGCCTTTCCCAAATGACTCCTGCCATGTAATTAGTGTGGAATGCTGTTTTTCTCCCTCAGAAGAAACCAGTGTTTATCAGCCACCCTGTAGGAAATTCTCATAACGCCAGCACACTGCGTGTCTGTTACACGCTGGGGCTCCTGGAGGGCCAGAACCACTGTGATATCCTTGTCCGTCCCCCTGCCCCAAAGAACCAAACTCACCCTGTAGAGAACACACAATTTTTAAATATGTTTTTAAATTGATTTTAGAGAGAGAGGAAGGGAGACAGTGTGAGGGAGAGAAACATCAATGTGTGAGAGAAAAACATTGATTGGCTGCCTCCTTCCTGCGCACCCCCTACTGGGGATCAAGCCTGCAACCCTGGCATGTGCCCTTACCCCTGACTGGGAATCGAACCAGCAGCCTCTTGATGCTCAACCAACTGAGCCACACTGGCCAGGGTGAGAGCACACAGTTTATGGGTATTACTATCTGACAGGAATGGCAGGGACGGTGTGTCCCTTTTCTGCTGCTCCGTGAGCGTGTAATCAAACCTGGGTCTCAGGTGTGCCTCAGAATCTACCCAGGGGCCCCTGGCTTCAGGAGGGAGGGTTAAAGCCCATTCCATCCCACGTTGGCAGCCCACGGGCCCCGATGCCCCCCGTTCTCCATGAGTGCCCTTTTGCCCCACCCCTTCCGCAGCCATGAGACCGATAACAGGGTCCTGCCCCAAGAGGGGTTTACCCTTCAAGATAAGACAGCAGCTCAGGAAGCTGTAGTGCAGTGTTTCCCCCCCCCTTCTCCTGGCAGGGTACACTGGGCAGCATTTGGGGACATCGATGGCCCTAATGACCTCGGGAGCCCCTGGCATTGAGTGTGTGGGCCAGGAATGCTGCAGCACCCCACAGCGTCCAGGATGGCCCAGATGTGAGCAGGGAGGAGAGGGATTCTAAAGGGAGGGCGGGCAACATTTGCATACAAGATGTTGGTTGCGCAAACCCTTTGAAAAAGTTCTGGTAGCGCTTGGCTGGCGTGGCTCAGTGATTGAGTGTTGACCTATAAACCAGAAGGTCACGGGCCCAGTCAGGGCACATGCCCGGGTTGTGGGCTCGATCCCCAGTGTGGGGCATGCAGGATGCAGTCGATCAATGATTCTCTGTCATCATTGATGTTTCTATTTCTCTCTCCCACTCCCTTCCTCTCTGCAATCAATAAAAAAATATTCTTTATAAAAAGTTCTGGTAGCTCTGATCTAGAGAAATAGGTTGTGACTTGCTGGCTTCCTGCCTAGATTTGACATCCTGGGTCAGTGGGGGCTGGTTCCTCAGCCTTCTTACTGGTGATGGGTTCTAAAGGGTCCAGAGCAATCTGATTCCTCCAGGCCTGTGTCGCTTTCTCGGGGGTCCCCCTAAACCAGTTTCACGGCCCTATTTTTGGCAGTTTCGGACATCCAGGCTGGGGAACTCAGGATCCGGTCACCTGTGTCCCTGCCCACCACCCACTGCTTGGACACACTTGCTGACAAATCTGACAAATCTATGGAACCCTTTCTGAATGATAAGGACAACAGAAATTAATGATCAGGAAATTAACGACGGAAGAACCTCAAGTACTCTTGGTTTGAGATCGTGGTTTTTGTCTTCCCTTCTCAAGGTGACAGAGGACACAGCTGAAGTCTGCAGCGGAGGACTAGCCAGCATTACCGCTGGCTCGAAGCCAAGCCTGCCCTGACCGCGCCTTGTGCCCGGCCCATAGGAATGCAGTGGGCTCCCGAGTGTCAGTCCCATTTCAGGCCAGCTTCCCGCAGGAAAGGGCCCCACCACACCCAAGTCTAGGCTTGGCCTGGTCTCCTCCTGCTCCACAGGCTGTTCCCTTAGCACAGGCTGTTCCCTTAGCACCGACTGGATGACACACAGTCCGGGCGAGGAATTACTGAGCCCCTCCTGTGGGCGGGCTCGGTGAAAGCTATCGGAACGCCATGCAAGCAAAACACATGGGATTCCTGCCATTTGGGATCTTGTCTCTCCTGGGGAGACTCAGCTTTGAACCATATGATGCTGATGGGCACAGGGTCTCAGGGGGCAGTGGCAGTGTCCTGGGATTATATGGTTCGAGGCTTGCACCCCCTGTAGCTATCCTAAAAGGCACAGAATCGGACACTTTAAAAGGGTAACTTTTACAGTATGTGAGTTACACCTCGACGTTTTAAAAAGGCCTGTGGACAGTGGGGCTCAGCGGTTGTAGGAAGTGCCGCCTCCAGCAAGAGTAAGCTCCTTCCCAAGGGCGTTCCTGATCATCATGGGAAATGGTGCCCGTTCCCTTGAGGATCTATTTCTCCCTCCCAGCACCTGGGATTTTCTACCCAGAGTGTTCGTTATTGGTGTCTGAGGTCTGTCTGCCCTGCTCGCGGGCAGTTCCTGAGAGCAGGGTCCGTGAGGGTTTGCAGGCCCCTGAGCACCCGGCTGTTGCCGTCTTGAAATTTGCACTGATTTTTGAACCAGGGTCCCACGTTTCATTTTTTCACTGGCTCTGCAGATTCTGCAGCAGGTCCTTCAGAGAGGCCCCACTTCCTCTTTTCACTGCTGACCCTTCGGGGGGGGGGGGCGGCGCATTGGGATTCACTCTGAAGGGAAAGTGAAAGTCCAGCGGTTTGTCTGGGTGAGCGAGCCGTGGAGGTCATGGGGACAGAGCGGTGCCAGCTGGTAGAGCTCACAGCCTGCCATCTCCTGGCCCCGGGGACAGAGCATCAGGGATGTGTCTGTCCTGGCTGCTCCCTGTCCTGGCCCAAGCTGGTCTGGGTCTAGGGCAGCAGAGGTGGAGGTCACCTTACTGCTCAAGTCCAAGACCAAGGGCTCAAGGACAGCAGCCAGCAGCCGGGGTCCGCAGGACCTGGGGACAGGGAGATTTGCAGTTGGTAGATGTGGAGGCAGAGTGAGAAACCGTTTTAAAATGATTCGTAAGACATCGATGTTTGCAGCAGGATGATTCACAACAGCCAAAAGGTGGAAACAGCCTAAATGTCCATTAGTGGACAATGGATAATGTGTCCATCCACGCAGTAGACTTATTACTCAGCCATGAAAAGCAGTGAGGCACTGACACTCACTACAATGTGGATGGACCTGAACACACGATGTCAGTGAGAGAAGCCAGACACCAAAGGCCACACAGTGTGTGATTCCATTCATGTGAAATGTCCAGGACAGGCACATCCTCAGGAAGTAGGTTAGTGGTTGCCAGGGGCTGGGGAGTGACTGCTGATGGGGACAGGTATCCTTTAAGGGTGATGAAAATGTCCTAAATTCAATTATGGTGCTGGTTGTACAACTTTGTGAATATACTAAAAACCACTGAATCATGCACTTCAAATGGGTGAATGATATCTCAATAAGACTGTCTAAAACAGCCGTGGGCAAACTACGGCCCGCGGGCTGGATCCGGCCCGTTTGAAATGAATAAAACTAAAAAAAAAAAAAAAAAAGACCATACCCTTTTATGTAATGATGTTTACTTTGAATTTATATTAGTTCACACAAACACTCCATCCATGCTTTTGTTCCGGCCCTCCGGTCCAGTTTAAGAACCCATTGTGGCCCTTGAGTCAAAAAGTTTGCCCACCCCTGGTCTATAAGATGGTGCCCAGTTTATTAGTCACTGTTTCCTGGTTTTGATAATGTCCCTTAGTTGTGTAAAGAGCTTCCATCTGGGAAACTGGGACTCCTCTTTGCTAACTTTGCAATTTCTTGTGAGTTTTTAATTGAGTCAAAAATAAAAAGTTGAAGGACCATATACATACTAGTAGATACTAGTAGTTCCTGCAAGGCTGAGGCAAGTCTTGGCCTCCGAGTCCATGGGCATTTGTTCCAGCCCTTTCCTCTCTCATCTCTTCCAGCCACTGCTGCTTGGTGGGAGGTCCCCGGCGCCCCTCTTGCCTCAGTTCCCCAGTAGTGCTTGTCCTAAATTGCAGCCTAGAAGAGCAGATCCTGTTGGGTAGATGCTAGCAGTTTCAGGATCCCCAAGGGCTTAGGGCATTCCTGGAGCAGTGGCGCCATCTGCGGGTGATGGTGGGGATTTCAGTTCGTCATCCTGGCCTTTTACTGACAGCAAATCAGCCTGAACCCAGAGGAAGGAAACAGCACTTAAAATTTTTCATTGGCTGTTTTGTTAAGTACACTCCTTATTTTGGAGTGGTGTAAGATTTCAGAGAGTTTCAATAGCACAGCGAGTTCCTGTCTACCCACCACCTAGTTTTCCAGGGGTCACGTCTTCCATAATCGTGGGACATTGTAACAACCAGGACACAGACAGGTACATCCATGTGAACTCAGCTCCACTCTCTATTCAGATTTCACTAGTTCCCCTCTTTCTGCCCCAGGACCCCGTCTATGACCCCACGATGCATTTCGTTCTCACAACTCCTTAGGCAGATCTGGGTGACGTGGTCACCCTGTGGGTACCCCGGGGACCATCACATTCAATGTGCAGGTGACTGTCTTTTGTAAACTCTAAAAGGTCATGTAAACATCCAGTCCTCTCATTTAATTTCGTTTTGGAAATTTATTAGGGATAATGTTATCAATCTCTAATTGCCTCCCTTTTTTAAAAAAAAAAAAATCCTCACCTGAGGATATGTCCATTGATTTTAGAGAGAAAGGAAGGAAGAGAGAGAAACACTGATGTGAGAGAGACATCCATTGGCCGCCTTTCATATGTACCCCGAGTGGGGATCAAACCGGCAACCTTTCAGTGAGGCGGATGACACTCCAACCAGCTGAGCCACACCAGCCAGGGCTCTCATTGCTTCCAAACCTACCCTCTCTGCATCTCAAAGCCTCCGGTTTGTGCTGTCCCCAGTGCCTGTCAGAGTGACCCAAAGGCAGGACTCCCAGAATGACTTTCACTGCTGTCTAATCATGAGCTCATGACTCTTAGGTGCCAATGCCCACAGTAACACCAAGTCTCTGGCCACATGATGATCAACTAAGTCTTACTTTTCTTCCAGGGAGCGGACTTTTGGTTCCTGGAACCTCGGTGCTGAAGTCAGCTCGGCATTGCACACAGGTTGGTGTCATGATGTTTTTCTTTTCTCCACATTCACACTTCATGCAGTTGCTGGGTTGGCCAGTCTGAGCCAGGATGAGAGTTAAGAGGTTGGTTTACCGTTGGAGTGTGCGTCCTCAACTGTACGTGCCTGACTCTTCTCTTCTCCTTTCTGCCAAGAGTGCATGGGAGCCCGCCGGTGTACTTGAGCATCGACCTATGAACCAGGAGGTCATAGGTGGATTCCTGGTCAGGGCACATGCCCAGGTTTTGGGCTCAATCCCCAGTAGGGGAGTGCAGGAGGCAACCAATCAATGATTCTTTCTCATCATTGATGTTTCTATCTCTCTCTCCCTCTTCAATTTAAAAACAATTTAAAAAAAAAAAAAAAGAGCACACGAGAGTGACAGGGAATGTCTTCTGCTCTTGGGCTCCAGTCACCCATGAAGTAGTAGGGGAACATAGACTGGTCCCAGTGCACCCCAGGATGGGGCCAACGCAGAAAGTGGGCAACTGTGCTGGCCAGCTTTCAGCGGTCTTAGCTTAACCATTGACAGGAACAGTGCTAAGTCACCAGATGTGATGAATATCTGAAACACGCCACCCACCCTGGAAGACTGGGAAACACCACAGTGGCTTCAGGAAGGTTCCTTTTTTGTTGTTAATTCTCACCCAAGGATATTTTTCCCATTGATTTTTATAGAGAGTAGGAGGGAAGTGGGGGGAGAGAGACAAAAAACATCCATGTGAGAGAGACATATTGATTCATTGCCTCCTGCAGGTGCCCCGACAGGGGCTGGGGATCGAACCTACAACCCAGGTATGTACCCTTGACTGGGAATCAAACCCAGGACTCTTTGGTGCTTGGGCCGACACTCTACCCACTGAGCAACACCAGCCAGGGCCAGGAAGGTTTTTAACAAGTTAGGAGCAAAGCTAAGGCTCGGGTCTTGTTCTGTTAGCTCCTTTGTTTATCTCTGGTCTCATTCCCCAGAGGATTTTGAGTGGCTTGTATAATGTGGGAAGAGGAAGTAACATAAAAATTAGTTAGAGGTTGCTGCTATGTGCTCTGGGCTACTGCTTGCTTGTTGTATTCATTATAATTCTCTGGTATGTTTCCAGCCCCATTCCTTGCTCCTTCTTTTTTCATAAATGTTTTTGCGACTCTTATGGAGTTTTCTCTTTCATGCAATCTTTAGAATCAATTTCTGGTTACTAACAAAAATTCTGATGGCATTTTGATTAGGATTGTGTTATCGATAAACTTGAGGGAGATCTGATGTCTTTATAATGTTGGCTACTCCCATTCAGTGTGTGTATTTGTATAAAAAAATGTTGGGAAAGAAGGCAACACATTATGATGCCATTTAGATGAAATGTCTAGAGGAGGCAAACCTGTAGTGGTTGCCAGGGCCTGGGTGGGAGGGGTTAGTGTGAATGAGCACCGGACTCTGATGGGGTGAAGGAAAGGGTCCCACACTGCGTGGCAGGAGCGGTCACACAACTCCATGAACTCACTAGAAAATCTTCTGAGGTGTGCACTTCAAACTAGTGAATTTTATAGAAGGTAACGTGCACTTCAATAATGTTAAAACATATATATTTTTGCTAAGCCAGAGAGAGAGAGGCTGATCCTGAGGCCAGAGACCAAAAGCCAAAGTTGGAGCCTGGTGTCTGTCCGACTTATTTACGCTCAGCCGAGGTCCAGAGCAGATGTAAAATGTAACTCCTGTCTCACAAAGTCGCCGACCAGAGGGGAGTTTGGTGAACTGCGTGCAGGTTGTCGGGCAAGGTTGTGGCCGGTGTATGGTCTTCGCAGCGTGTGGACCAGCAAGCCTCCCTCATCCTATCTCTTCAGTGTCAACGTCACACTGACTTCCTGTAAAAAGAAAGTGGAAATGCAGGCCTGTACAGGGAAGGGGGGGCCTAAACCCCTGCCGGAGATGACTGTTGTTGACATCTGGTGAGCGTCCTCCCCGAGTCTCTGTGAATTACATTCACACACTGGTTTTAGATACGTAGATTATTTTTTCCTCTAATGAGCTCATTTTTCTTGATGGGCATTTTTTCTCATCAGTAAAGCTAGATTTCCATCTTTCCTGATGTTGGTTTAACAGTCCACCTTATAGAGAAATTATAATTTATTTCTTTAAAATGATTTTATAATTGATTTGACTGGTTTCCTCTTGGTTGGCTTCTCTGGGTGTTTATTTTCTTTTCCTTGTGTGCAGTGCTCTGGGATGAATGTCCTTGTGTACTTTGTACAACCTTGGTTGCTTATTATTTGGGACTAGAGGCCCGGTGCACAAAAATTTGTGCACTCGGGGGAGAGGGGGGGTCCCTCAGCCCGGCCTGTGCCCTCTCGCAGTCTGAGACCCCTCAGGGGATGACCACCTGCTGGCTTAGGCCCGCTCCCCGGGGGATTGGGCCTAAGATGGCAATCAGACATCCCTCTGGCAGCCCGGCAGCCCTAGCGGGATGTCCACTTGCCAGCAGGGAGCAGGCCTAAACTGCAGTTGGACATCCTTAGCGCTGCTGAGGAGGCAGGAAAGGCTCCCACCGCCACCGCTGTACTGGCAGCCATCAGCCTGGCTTGTGGCTGAACAGAGCTCCTCCCATGTGAGAGCGCCCTGACAAGCAGAGGGCAGCTCCTGCATTGAGCGTCTGCCCCCTGGTGGTCAGTGTGTGTCATAGTGACCAGTCATTCCCAGTCTTTCTGCTGTTAGGGTCAGTTTGCATATTACCCTTTTACTATATAGGATAGAGGCCTGGTGCACGGGTGGGGGCCAGCTGGTTTGCCCTGAAGGGTGTCCCAGATCAGGGTGGGGGTCCCGCTTGGGTACCTAGCCAGCCTGAATGAGGGGATGATGGCTGTTTGCAGCTGGTCACACCCCCTTCAGGGTGGGGGTCCCCACTGGGGTGCCTGGCCAGTCTGGGTGAGGGGCTGAGGGCCGTTTTCAGACTGGCGGGTGACTGAAGCTCTCAACCTCTCCTTTTTTTCTTTTTACTCTGGAATTTATTTACCTTCTATGGCTGTCACTGGAGCTGAGAGCCGGCTTTAGCTCTGAGGCTTGGCTCCAGCTCTGAGACCTCGGCTGCTGAAAGCAGGTATCTGGGCTTTGTTTGGCTTCTATAATTGAAACACTGTTGCAGCTCCAGCTCTGACGGCTGAAAGCAGGTTTCTGGGGTTTGTTTAGCTTCTATAATTGCAACATTGTTTCTTAGAGTGCAGCTCAGAGGCCGGCAGCGGCAGGCGGGGAACCTTGGCTTCCTCCTTCACTGGAGCAAGCAAGTCTCCTGTTTGCTTCAGCTGCCTGGCTGCTGGCCGCCATCTTGGTTGGCAGTTAATTTGCATATCTCACTGATTAGCCAATGGGAAAGGTAGCGAAGTTATGGTTAATTACCATGTTTCTCTATTATTAGATAGGATAAGTTCCTATAAGTAGGTTTGTGGTGTGTATGTGTGTGTGTTTAAATCAGGGTATTTCCATTTACATTTTTGACTTTCAGCCACAGGGGCCTCCAGAAATGTACCATGTTTTACTCCCAGGGCCCCTTTTCCTACCATCCCAACTGCAGTTGTCATGTCTTTACCAATCTGACCCCCGGGGCGCTTGCGTGGCTGCTGTGTGTGGGTCTCCTGTGTTATCCATGAGTTCAGCATTTGCTCTCGGGAGCATCTGCTGTGAGTGGCCTGGCCGTGTTTTCTACTCGCCTTTGTGTTGGGGGTTTCTCTGTCTCGTGGACTTGCATGAGCTCTTTGCACACATTCGTGGGAACTTGCTATATTTCTCCATTTGGACGCTGTCTGGTGCCCGTCAAATGTGCCGTTATTTTTCAGATGTGTCTCCCCACTTGGCTCGTGGTGGTTCTGCCTTAGGAACTGGGACTGTAAATGTTTCCCGGACACAAGTGTCCTCCTTTGTGTCTGGGAGGCCTTCAATTTCAAGACATAAAAACAATTCACCTGCATTGTCTCCGAATTGCATATTTTGTACTTAAATCCTTGAGCCATTGGAAATTCTGTATTTGTGGGTCTCCTAGGGGATAGGACAATGTCCGAGGACATCTGTAGTTGTCACGATTGGGGGTGCTCCTGGTATCAGGTGGGTGGGGCCAGGGATGCTGCTCAACACCCCACAGTGCCCAGGAGAGTCCCCCACAAGGAATGACCAGGTCCTGATGTCAGCAGTGCCAGCTGGGGACCTTGAACAGTCTGGCCCTCAGGTCTAAAGGGACTCGTTCCTCTTTATTACAGACCCAAATCTGTGTCATTACCACAGAGGAAAAAGGCCGCTAATTACATTTCCACATGTGCTACTGAGAATTTTTCTAGGGAAGAAGATTTGGGAACATCATCTGGAGACAAAACGTTCCAGCAGTCTGAGCTCAGTGTGGTGCTTCAGTTTCACTCTGACGTGTCAACGGGACGTCACAGAGTAGCTGAAAATTCCAAGCGATTTCTTTGGCTTTGATGCCTTTACATACAACTGAGGGTGATCCTGCCCCCCAAGGGCAGGAGGCCAATCTGGGGACATCTGTGGTTGTCACAACGGGGTTCCTGGCATCTGGTGGATGAGGTCCAGGGATGCCGCTCAGAGCCCCCCAGCGCCCAGGACGGCCCCATGGAGAGTTTCCTGCCCTATGTCAGCTGAGGGGGGCCCTGTTGGAGGGAGACAGAATTATTTGCTGAGCTGGCACCCACAGGCAGGTCTTGCAGGGATTACCAAGGAAACTCCGCCAAGTGGGTAATGCCAGGCTTTCCCCGATTGTTTTAGAAGCTTTAATAGTCACTTGTTGAGGGCTGTGTTCGCCACCACAGGCATCCTCACATTCCGTTCCCTACAGCACCAGGGTCCGAGGGTCCCGATTAAAGGTCTTTGACAGGCAGAGGATCAGATAGGGTCCAAGACGTGTAAGACTCTGAGCAGGGTCTCCCATGACTGAGCAGCCACCCTCTCCCGCGAGTTGGTGTGTCATCGAGTGAGGGTCACTGCCGCCCATCCTGAAGGCAGAGCCAGTGCTCTGATCCCATTCTCTGAATTTCTGCAGATGCCAGTGGGTCGTGGGGTTTGCCCAGCGTTGTCTGAAGCTGGGTGACATTTGCCGTTTCCTCTAGCAGCCACTAGGGGGCGGAGAAGGCCCATGGGATCAGACTGGGCCTTGAGCCAGGTGGAGGTGGAAATTCAGGTGGTGTAGGTGGGTACCCAGACATTTTCAGTCAAGCCCTTGCCCCTCTTGGCGCCCGTGACCACCTGTCCCTGTTCCCTGAGACATTCTGACTCAGCATTGAGAGTCCCCTAGTCACCCTGCCCTGGGGGCCCCCTGCCTCGCAGCCATGGAGACTCCCATCTGTGGGTGCAGGAGAGAGCCAGAAAACATGGGCTCTGTGGCTTTGGGTGTCTGTACCCCCCAAACCTACCATGGCCCAGTGGCTGGAGTGGAGGCTTCACGAGGGAAGCAAAGAGGCAAGGTCGGGGTGGCAGTCTCACTGCTGCTTTCGCACCCCCAAGGACGGCCCTGCAGTGACCTGAAGCTCTGGCCCCTGGCACCTCTGCAGCCAGGCCCCGTGCAGCCCCTCTGGGGACTCACTTAAATGACACCAACCCTCAGAAGCCCCCTCAGGCCTCCTGTGTGAGGAACCTGCCTGGTCTCTCTGTGGCCCCCTCGGGCGTGTGTGACCATCACCTGCGTGGTTGCTGCTTGGCCTGGCTGGGTACATGGTGACCCTCCGAGATTTTATTCATTCCCTCAGCAAGGATTTCCAGATGTCTGCCTGGGCCAGGCTCTAGGGCAGTGATGGCGAACCTATGACACGCGTGTCAGAGGTGACACGCGAACTCATTTTTTTGGTTTATTTTTCTTTGTTAAATGGCATTTAAATATATAAAATAAATATCAAAAATAAAAGTCTTTGTGTTACTCTGGTTGCAAATATCAAAAAATTTCTATATGTGACACGGCACCAGAGTTAAGTTAGGGTTTTTCAAAACGCTGACACTCTGAGCTCAAAAGGTTCGCCATCACTGGTCTAGGGAAACAGCAGTGGCCAGGACGACCAAAGACCCCTGGCTCTCACAGAGCTGACGTCCTGGCGAGAGTCATGGGCCCACTGGTGGGGGTCCTCAGACGTGGCCAGTACCCCCAGGGGCGGCTCGCACAGTGAGACCCTGTCGTACTGGGTCCTCTCGCACTCTGTCGTTGACTGTGGTTATGTTTCTTCTGGATGGACCTTGTCATGGTCTTGGGAGCTGGGAGCACAGCCAGCTGATGGCTGCCTCAGAGAGCAGCAGGCGCGCCCCTGCAGCATGGCAGCTGTGCAGAGCAAGGGCTTTCTCGGGGAGCCTGGGCCCCGTCCGCTGCCTGCACCGGCCATGCAGCTTGAGAGTCACCTGGCTCAGAGGCCGAGGCTGCTGTGGTGCTAGTTTTATTGCGGTGACATCGAGTTTTGAGCTGGACACAGTGTCCAGAGCTTCGATTTCCAAAATGGTAGCCACTAGCCACGGGGGCTACTGGGCACCCGATACGGAGCCGAGAGTGAAAATGACTATATTTTGCATATATTGGTCTAAATCAATAATTCTCTTTTTTTTCTTTATTGATTAACGTATTACATATGTGTCCTTATTCCCCCTTTGCCCCCCACCCCCCCACTCATGCCCTCACCCCCCTGGTGTCTGTGTCCATTGTTAGGCTTATATGCATGCATACAAGTCCTCTGGTGATTCCCCCCCCCCCGTCCCCCCCCCCCCCCCCGGCTTCCCTCTGAAGTTTGATGGTCTGATCGATGCTTCTCTGTCTCTGGATCTATTTTTGTTCGTCAGTTTATGTTGTTCATTATATTCCACAAATGAGTGAGATCATGTGATATTTCTCTTTCTCTGACTGGCTTATCTCACTTAGCATAATGCTCTCCAGTTTCATCCATGCTGTTGCAAGTGGTAAAAATTCCTTCTTTTTTTTTTTTTTACCGCAGTGTAGTATTCCACTGTGTAGATGTACCACAGGTTTTTAATCCACTCATCTGCTGATGGGCACTTAGGCTGTTCCCATCTTAGCTATGGTAAATTGTGCTGCTATGAACATAGGGGTGCATATATCCTTTCTGACTGGTGTTTCTGGTTTCTTGGGATATATTCCTAGAAGTGGGATCACTGGGTCAAATGTGAGTTCCATTTTGAATTTTTTGAGGAAACTCCATACTGTTCTCCACAGTGGTTGCACCAGTCTGCATTCCCACCAACAGTGCACGAGGGTTCCTTTTTTTCCACATCCTCATCAGCACTTGTTTTTTTGTTGATTTGTTGATGATAGCCAGTCTGACAGGTGTGAGATGGTACCGCATTGTCGTTTTGATTTGCATCTCTCGGATGATTAGTGACTTTGAGCATGTTTTCATATGTCTCTTAGCTTTCTGAATGTCCTCTTTCGAAAAGTATCTATTTAGGTCCATTGCCCAGTCTTTGATTGGGTTGTTTATCTTCCTTTTGTTAAGTTGCATGAATTCCCTGTAAATGTTGGAGATTAAACCCTTATCGGAGATAACATTGGCAAATATGTTCTCCGACGCAGTGGGCTTTCTTGTTGTTTTGTTGATGGTTTCTTTTGCTGTGCAGAAGCTTTTTATTTTGATGTAGTCCCATTTGTTTATTTTCTCCTTAGTTTCCATTGCCCTAGGAGCTGTATCAGTGAAGATATTGCTTCGGCATATGTCTGAGATTTTGCTGCCTGTGGATTCCTCTAATATTTTTATGGTTTCCCGTCTTAAGAGTGATCCTGCCTTCGGGGCACACTGGGTGATGTCTGGAAACACCTGTGGTTGTCAGACGGGATGGCTCCTGGCACCGACAGAGTGGGGCCAGGCATGTGTTCTGGGTTCCCCAGTGCACAGGGCGGGTCCCACAGAGATGACCAGCCCGTGTCAGCAATGCCGAGGGGGGATCCTACAAGGGCAGGCATTTCTGCAGCTGGACTGCTCACTCCATAGAGCACAAAAGAGCCCCCCAACAGCAGAGCGTGCCTTCCTGATGGCTCCTGTTCTCCGGGAGTTTCTGAACATTTCTGCTGAAAGCATTGCCAGAGCTTTTATCCTAAGAGAGTGACCTTTGTGTGGGGAACAGACTCCCGCCCTGGCGTGCAAATAGGAGCGCTCGTCTTTCTCCTGGGGAGTGACTGCTTTCAGTCTGTCCTGGGTGTGTTAAAATGCACATTATTATCAGTTCTTTCCATGGACACATTGTTCTCCTAAAAGGACTGCCAAGATATACAGTGAAAATCTAGAATGTTCTGCTCATGGAAGGTCACGGGCTGCCGCCGCCACCTTCCCAACAGAAAACGTGTACAGTATTTATGTAATTATGAGTCTCCTGACGCAGCCCACAGGGCCCCAAGCCCTCTGCCTGGAGCCTCTGATTCCAGAGACCAAGCCACGTGGTGCTTCCCCAGGCAGCAGGCCCTGCTCAGACATGACCTTGACCCCCTACCGCAGGGTCTCATCTAGGGGTGACTTCGCCTCTAGGGGACACTGGGTCATGTCTGAGACGTTTGTGGTTGTCTTGACCAGGAGTACACCTGGCATCAAGTGGGCGGGCCCAGAGATGGGGCTCAGCACCCCACAATGCTCAGGATGGCTGCACCCCAGGGAATGACCCAGGCCCGATGTCAGCTTTGCCGAGGGGGCACCCTGCTCTATGAGATTCTTGCCTCTGCGTTGACTCAAGACCACTCTGTATTCTCTGCATTGTGTTATCACTGGTTCTCACCCAGGCCACGGCCAGCAGGCCCCACGCTTTGGGGCCCCACAGGCTAAGCTCTCAGCCAGTCCAACACGGGTCAGTTAGTGCTACCACCTGCTTTTACCTGTTTGAAAATCAAGGCCAGCGAAGCTCACAGCCAAGATCACGGAAGAGGGATCCACGGATGGGGCAGCCCCCTGGCAGCAAAGGCATGCCGACTGCAGCATCTGCAGCCACGTGCTTGTTGCTGGGCAACCACTTGAACACTCAGCCCCAGGGCAGGGGATGACGCAGGCAGGCAGTCATCAGAGAGTCATCGGACTCAAAACACACACAGGATTGTGACAGTCACAGATGACAGGCAGGTGGGGGAGCCGGGGGAGCCGTGACGAGGCCGGAGAGGAGCTCATTTGGGGTGGGCAGAAGGGGTCCCCACATCCTCCCAAGGCCCATTCTCAGTCCTGATTCCGTCTGAGCTGGTGGGCACTGAGGATGTTGGCCTAGGCTCCTCTTTCCCTTCCCTCCCACTTCGTTCTTTCAGTCAGCAAATACCCGGATCCCTGGAGAGGGCCCAGTGGGCTGTGCTCAGGAGTTGCGGGGGCAGCGGGAGCAGCTTGGGAGCTGAGGGCTCCTGAGCCGCTGTCAGCCCAGTGGAGGCCTGAGCAGGTGCAACAACTGCAGGGCCCACAGGGAACTGGTGTGTTGGGAGCCTGTCTCTCATTGCCTTAGACTGAATCACCCATTGTCTGTAATTGCCACTGGTATCCCCAAATTCAAGAGTTGAAACCTAACCCGCAGTGTGATGGTAATTGGAGGTGGGACTGTTGGGAGGTGTGATGGTGCGGTTAATAATAAATACAAATTTTGGTCTGCACCCATGGTTCTGGGCTCACAGCGCCCAAAATGCTTAGAGTTCCTGAGCGATGGGAGCATCCCTTAAACATGAAAGTGATCAGCAAGCCCCAGATGCTTGGCTGTGCTGTCACATGAAGTGTATTCGCTAGCTGTTGCTGCATAACAAGTCACCACAAACATGTCCATTCAACCACACCTGTCCATTAGCTCCCGGTTCTACAGGTCAGACGTGTGGGCATGGCATGGCCGGCCCTCTGTTCAGGGTCTCATTGGGCTTGGCCAGGGCCGAGTTCTCATCTGAGGCGAGACCGGGGAAGGACCCACTTCCAGGTTGACCCAGGTTGTCAGCAGGATCTCATTCTTTTCAGTCGTCTTGCCAGCCGCCAGCTAGGAATGACATGACTCTCCGCACCTAGAGGTGTTCTCAGGTCCTGTCCCCTCTACAGACCCTCTCACACTTCCAGTCTCACTGCAAGAAGGACTCGCCTGATTGGGCCAGGCCCACCAAGGCACATTTCCCTTTTGATTCACTCAAGGTCAACTGATTTGAGATTTTAATTACATCCTCCAAATCCCTTCTTTTGTACAAAATAACCCACCAGAGGTGTCTTATCATGTTCACAGGTCCTGTCTGTACTCAGGGGTTCATCTGCAGGGACCTGCTGGCCACACAGAGCAAGAGGGGAGCATAGCCATAGTCAGGGAGGTATGGCCAGCGCTGAGCCTCTGCCACTGCTGAGCAGGGCCATCTTGGCCCTCTCTGACCTCTGCCCCTCCCTGCGGGACGTGTCGCCAGGACTCTGGGGGGACGACAGGGTTGGGGGAGAAAGGAGGATGTCGGCCTTGGGGAAGGCCCGCGTGTTTTGGCCCAGTTACACCTAAATATACCTATGGCTTCGACTAACATATTTTTAAAACCTTTATTTTGAAGTAAGTGCAAAGGAAATTACAAACATTTTTCAGGGGGTCCTGAGCACCCTTCCCCCAGCTTCCCCCTGTGGTGGCATCTCACATAACCGAAGCACGAGACCAGGAAATTGGCACGGGGACCACGTGTGTGCAGAGGCCACCACAGTTTATCACATGTGCACGTTGGGCCTTGCCTGAGTTGTGAGTGTGCAGGACCACCACACGTACAGTAGAGAGAGCGCCTCTAACTCGTGTATGTGAATATACTTAACTCTGCTCAGCTGTCCCAATCAAACAGGTTAAAGCGGTAAGTCTTACGTTATGTGATTTTTACCACAGTAAAAGAAGAGAGGGAGAGACAGATATCAGAAGCAGTGGCAGACCCTCTCTGACTGGCCTTGAAGAAAGCAAACAGACACATTGTGAACTGCCTGTGGAGGAGGCCATAGGGCCTCTGGGAACTGAGAGCAATCCCCACACCACAGCCAGCAAGAAAATGGGGACCCCCAGTCCTATCGCTGCAGGCAGTTAGATTCTGTCAACCACTTGAATGAGCTTGGAAGGGACCCTAAATTCTATATGGGAACTCAGCCTGGCCAATCCCTTGATTTTAAGCTTCTGAGACCTTGAGTAGAGGACCCAGTTAAGTTGTGCCCCAATTCCTAACATAGAAACTGTGAGATGACTAGTGTGTGTTGTTTTAAACTGCTAAGTTTGTGATGACTTGTTATACAGTAGTAGCTGACTGATACACCTACTGTGCTACCTTCAGACACACTCCTTCTAAACCCACCACAACGCTGCGAAGTAGAGCTAATTATCTCTGTTTTCCAGATGAGAAAACAGCAGCAGAGAGAGGCTAAGTAACCTGCCCAGGGCGACATGGTAACTGTTTTGTGATAGTTAGCTGAGTGTCACCAGGCCCAGACCAGGGATCTGATGCTCCAACCGCCCACTGGATGTTTGGTGAGTGAGTGAGTGAGTGAGAGAAGGAACAAATCCTCACCTGACCTCTGAACAGAGAGGTGAGCCCGTGACTGGAGACAGTGAACGGAACCTCGAGGACGTAATCCTTGTACCCCGAAAGGAGTAATGATCACATGGGGCTTCCCTGGCTGAGTCATTGAGGGGATGAGGCCTGAGCTCATGCGCCTCCTGGAATTTAACATGCTATTCCCTGGCACCCTGACTAATATCCCGGCTGATTCAGAGCCCTGCTCGATGGGAGGCCAGCTCCCAGAGCCAGGCACCCTCTCACCCAAGAGACTGGCAACGCCAGGCAGCAGGAGGAACAGCCCGCCAGGTGTGGGTGGGGGTTCGTGGCACCTGGGCTGCAGATGAGAGGAAGGGCACACAGTGTAGGTGGGAAGAGAGGGGGAAACAAGGACTGAGGGCTGGGGCCACACCCACCATTGCCCCGGCACACCATTACCAGGTCTCTTGCTTCCAATAGAGGCTGGGTCGCTCTCTGTGGGGGCCTTCCTGGAAACTGTGGGATATTGAGCAGCGTCCCTGGCCCCCACCCTCTTGATGGCAGGAGCACCTCTATTGTGACAACCACAGATGTCCCCAGGCGTTGCCAGTGTCCCCTTGGGGCAGGACCGTCCTGGGTGAGACCCTGTGAGCTGATGGTGATGAGGCTGCCTGAGTTAGAGCAGGTACTCACCCAGGGGGCTCTGTCCAGAGCCTCAGGGAGGCCTTCCTGGAGGAAGTGGTGTCTGAGTTGAGGCCGACAGTGCCCTGGAGCTGATGGAACCTGGTGGACCCTCCAGGTGGCACAGGAGCAGAGGTCGGTTCCAGGACCTTGTGTGAGGGGGAGGGAGCGAGGAGCCCACCGGCACAG
Organism: Myotis daubentonii; assembly: GCF_963259705.1. Taxonomy (NCBI): domain Eukaryota; kingdom Metazoa; phylum Chordata; class Mammalia; order Chiroptera; family Vespertilionidae; genus Myotis; species Myotis daubentonii. Next base: position 32,440,908 of record NC_081844.1, read on the forward strand.
ATAGTTCTTTATCCCGAGGGCAATAGGGAGCCATAGAGGGTTCTAGCCCCACCCCTGGCAACAACTGATTGAGCTCCTTGTTTTACAGATTAGGCAACTGAGGCACCTTGGAGGTGAGGGTGGGCACAGGTCCCAGCAGACCTCAGGGCTGTTTTCACAAGGTCACTGGCCATGCCAGTTTGGGGATGCATGTGGTTGCTGGAGCCAGGCCTAGGAAGTGGCACCTATCTTGGTACCTCTCAGCTCTGAGACCCCTGCTCAGGCAGGCACCTCCTGTCCTCTTTCCGTTTTGTAAAATTGGAGTGATAGCCGCCGATGCCCAGGGTTCTGCAGGGACTAGATGACACCATCCGCTTTGCAGGCCTTGCCCCCCCACCCGTCCCCTCTCTGCTTTCCTTCTTCCCAAAGACACCGGAGGTCATCCGACTTCTCTGGTGTCTATGGAAATGCCGGGAATCGGTGAGTGACCCCCGAACCGTCAACAGGTTGGCAAGCCCTGGACTCCTGTTCCCGGTGACAGCGTTCTTGCCCTTGACTGAGGGCAAGAAAGAAGTAACTGAATCTCGTGGACGGAACGTGTTCCCGGCCCAGAGCCCGGCCCCTGGGAGTGACCGGTAGGAGTCCACCAGGAAAGCCGGCAGCAGGCGGCAGCAGGCGGCGGCTGTGTCCCAGGCTGACCTTGTTTTCCTCTTCCCGGGCAGGAACAGCCTGGCCTGCGGTGGGGATCTCTGCAGGCTCTGTAAACACCCAGGGATGGAGGGCCGGGGGCCGGGCTCCTAGCCGCCCGCCTGCCCACGCCTCCCCGGGAATTATCAGAAAAGGGTGGCAAATCTGTTCCCTTCCCAGAAGACTCAGACTCGCTCAGCTGCCTCCTGGGGGAGAGATGCCGGCTGGGGATGGTCATCTGTGTTGTGAGGCCCCCAGGGCCACCGTGTTTACTCACAGACTGCGATGTTCCTCACACAAGAACAAGGAGCGCGGGGGGCATCTTTCCTTCTCTCTCTCTCTCTCTCTCTCTCTCTCTCTCTCTCTCTCTCTCTCTCTCGGTAAAATATGCATAACATAAAATTTGCCATCTTAACCATTTTTCAGTGCGCAGCTCAGTGGTATTAAGTACATTCACATTGTTGTGCAGCCATCCCCACCATCCATTTCCAGAACTTTCTCACCTTCCCAAACTGAACCTCTGTGCCCATTAAACACTAGCTCCCCATCCCCGCCCCTCCCCCTTCCCAGCCCTGGCTCCCACCATTTCTTCTGTCTGTGGATGTCCCTCTAAGAGTCACACAGTATCTGTCCTTTTGTGTTTGGCTATTTCACTGAACATACTGTCCTCCAGGCTCATCCACCTTTAGCAGGTGTCAGAATGCCCTTCCTGTTTAAGGCTGAGTAACAGTCCAGTGTGTGGGTGGGCCACAGGGTGTTTATCACTCGTCTATTGGTGAACACTTGGGCTGTTCCACCTTTTGGCCATTGTGAAAATGCTGCTGTGAACACAGGTGTATAATTATCTATTTGAGACCCTGCTTTCGATTCTTTGGGGGACTGAAACACCTTTTGGTTCTGAGATAATATCTGGAGCTCAGTCTGCGGGTCCCCTGTCTGCCCCCCAGAATATAAGGGAACCCAGCCTGAGCCACAGAATCAGGAACCTGGGCCACGAGGTGGCTTCTCCCTCGTCCACCCTCACTTGGGCCCACACACCTCTAGGGAAAAAATACATTTTTGCATAAATAAATATACCATGCTAGAAAAATGCAAAAGGTACAAGAGGTACGTGAGTGTGACATTCCAAATAAGGTCACTGTTAGTCTGCGGTGGCTGCCATAACAAAGCACCACACAGGGCAGCTTAAGCAACAGAGCAATCCCGGTGCTGGGGGCCGAAATTTCGACACCAAGGTGTCAGCAGGGCTGCTTCCTCCTGAGCCTCTCTCCTTGGCATGCAGACGGCCAGCTTCTCCGTGTCCACACACCTTCCCTCTGTGCGTGCCTGTGTCCTACTTAACAGGACACCGGTCATGTTGGATTAGGGCCCACCTCATTTTCACCTTCATCCCCCCTTAAAGACCCCATCTCCAGGTAGTCACAGTCGAAGGTTCTGAAGGCCAGGAGTCCAACATATCAATTTGTGGGCGGACACAATTCTGTTCATGCCAGTGGCCTTCTGAGGGTCTAGGTCAGCGGTTCTCAACCTGTGGGTCGTGACCCCTTTGGGGGTCGAACAACCCTTTCATAGGGGTCACCTAAGACCATCGGAAAACACATATATAATTACATATTGTTTTTGTGATTAATCACTATGCTTTAATTATGTGCAATTTGTAACAATGAAATTGGGGGTCACCACAACATGAGGAATTGTATTAAAGGGTCACGGCATTAGGAAGGTTGAGAACCACTGTTCTAGGTGGACATGAATTTGTGTGTGGGGGGGTACTGCTTAACCCACCTCAGGGAGGTGGATTGAATGCAGTCCTCAGTAAGAGACCCCGGAAGGGTGTGCAGGAAGGAAGGGGGAGGGTCATCCTGGAGGGGCACTGTTTATGCAAGCCCAGTGCAAGTCATTTAGCTGAGATGTCATCTCTGACCTTCAGAAAGGTCACTCTGCTGTGAGGGGAGCCTTTACCCCTTTTAAAAATGAAAGTGGAAAGTCAGGGTAGGCGAGGTTACCCAAGGTCACAGGACAGCCTTGAGCGGAGCCAGCATTTCCACCCCACGAGTTGGCTCTGTGCACAAGGCCAGCTGCCCGCCAAGGGTTCCGATAGCGTAGGGACAGCCCTAGAGTCCTCCAGGGTGGCTGGTTCGATTTTTCTGCATCTATTGATATGATCATGTGATTTTTATCTTTCATTTTGTTTATGTGATGTATCACGTTTATTGATTTGCATATATTGTACCAACCTTGCATCCCTGAAATAAATCCCACTTGATCATGGTGTATGATTTTTTTGGATTACCAGTGAGATCAAGGGAGAAATTAAAAAAAAATACCTAGAAACAAACAAAAATGAACACACAGCCATTCCAAATCTATGGGACACAGCGAAAGCAGTCCTGAGAGGGACGTTCGTAGCATTACAGGCCTATCTCAAGAAGCAAGAAAAACCTCCAGTAAACAATCTAAACCTACACCTAGAAGAACTGGAAAGAGAACAGCAGGAAAAGCCCAGCATATATAGAAGGAAGGAAATAATAAAGATCAGAGCAGAAATAAATGACTTAGAAACTAAAAAATAAAAATACAAAAGATCAATGAAGCCAAAAGCTGTTCTTTGAAAGGATAACCAAGGTTGTGATCCTCGAGAAACAAAGAGAGTGGACCCAGGTAAATATGATCAAATGAAAGAGGAGAGGTAACAACTGGCATCACAGAAATGCAAAGGATCGTAAGAAAATGTTACAAACAAATATATGCCAACAAAATAGACAACCTGGGCAAAAGGGACAACTTCCTAGAGACATACAATCTCCCAGAGCTTAATCAGGAAGAAGCCACACACCTGAACAGACCAATAACAACTTATGAAATCAAAGCAGTAATCAAAAATCTTCCGGCAAACCAAAGTCCTGGACCCGATGGCCTCACAGGCGGTTTTACCAAACATTCAGAGAGCTAACACCTATGCTCCTCACACTATTCCAGAAAATTCAAGAGGAGGCAAGACTTCCAGACACTTTTTATGAGGCCAACATTATCCTAATTCCAAAAGCAGATAAAGACACAACAAAGATAGAAAATGATGGGCCAGTGTTCCCTCCTTTTATGTCGTGGTCATCGCTGGGAGGTGACGGGCTCCTTGGAGGCTGGGCCTGCTCTGGGCGGTGGTGGGGGTGGGGTGAGGCCCATGACTGTGTCTGAGGTGGGGACTGCAAGGGGGAGCAGTGAGCAGGAGACCCCGTGTGCAGAGAGCTGAAACCGTCGGCGTCCTGCAGCCAAACACAGCGTGTCGGCTCTTTTTCTTTTCTTTTTTTAAAGCCTAAAACCTGTTTGTTTGAATGTAAGGAACTCCTTTAAAAAGCAAGCTTTTTATTAGATAGTGTTCCTACATCAGTGCACAATTCTCCTCCTTATTTTCCCGATTTGATGAGTTCAGACAGCTGATAGCCCAGGGAGAAAGTGAGTTTGAGGGGGTTGGGGGGGGGGGATGCACAAATGCTGAATTGGACATTTCCAGAACAGTTTTATATTAACCCACACTAGCCTGGATGGAGGTCTAGTTCCCACTCTTGTTGTTAATCCTCACCTGAGGATATTTTTTCCATTGATTTTTAGAGAGAGTGGAAAGGAGGGCAGGAGGTTGGCGGGGGAGGGGGGAGATCTATGTGTGAGAGACACATCGATTGGTTGCCTTTCTACATACACCCCAACCAGGGCTGGGGATTGAACCTGCAACCCATATACGTGCCCTTGACCAGGAATGGAACCTGCTACCCTTCAGTGCACAGACCAACGTTGTAACCACTGAGCACACTGGCCAGGGCTAGTTCCCACTCTTGCTGGTAACTTAGGGTAGAGGGCAGAGGCAGTGGGCCAGCAAAGGCATATGGTCTTTATTTTTTAAAATTCTTTATTGTTGAAAGTATTACATGTCTCCTCCCCCCCCCCCCCATTGACCTCTCCCAGCCCACTCCCACCTCCCAGCACAGGCCCTAGCCCCCTGTTGTCTGTGTCCATTGGTTATGCTAATATGCATGCATACAAGTCTTTTGGTTGATCTCTTACACTCCTCCCCTTACCCTCCCCTGCCTTCCCTCTGAGGTTGGACGGTCTGTTCAATGCTTCTATGTCTCTGGATCTGCTTTTGTTCATCAGTTTATGCTGTTCATTATATTCCACAAATGAGTGAGATCATGTGATACTTATCTTTCTCTGACTGGCTTATTTCACTTAACATAATGCTCTCCAAGTCCATCCATGCTGTTGCAAATGGTAAGAATTCCTTCTTTTTTACAGTAGCATAGTATTCCATCGTGTAGATGTACCACAGTTTTTTAATCCATTCATCTGCTGATGGGCACTTAGGCTGTTTCCAGATCTTAGCTATGGTAAATTGTGCTGCTATGAACATAGGGGTGCGTATATCCTTTCTAATTGGTGTTTCTGTTTTCTTGGGATATATTCCTAGAAGTGGGATCACTGGGTCAAATGGGAGTTCCATTTTCAGTTTTTTGAGGACACTCCATACTGTTCTCCACAGTGGCTGCACCAGTCTGCATTCCCACCAGCAGTGCATGAGGGTTCCTTTTTCTCCGAATCCTTGCCAGCACTTGTCATTTGTTGATTTGTTGATGATAGCCGTTCTGACAGGTGTGAGATGGCATCTCATTGTCATTTTGATTTGCATGTCTCAGATGATTAGTGACTTTGAGCATTTTTTCATATGCCTCTTGGCCATCTGTATGTCCACTTTCAAAAAGTGTCTGTTTAGGCCCTTTGCCCGTTTTTTTATTGGATTGTTTAGCAGGCATATGGTCTTCTTATAAAATATATATATATTTTTTTTATTAATTTCAGAGAGGAAGGGAGAGGAAGAGATAGAAACATCAATGATGAGAGAGAATCATTGATCAGTTGCCTCCTGCATGTCCCCTACTGGGGATCTAGCCTGCAACCCGGGCATGTGCCCTCCTAGTTCACAGGTCGACACTCAACCATTGAGCCACACTGGCTGGGCAATATGGTTTATTTTTCCGCTGATAAAGCAGGTTACATGAGGAGGGTTCAGAGCCTCTTTCACAGCGAAGTCTCAATGAAGTGAATAAAGACTAAGGGCACAAAGAGGAAGCGGTCCGATGCTTCCCGCCAAGAAGAGAAATACAGTCCCTATAAGCGGTCAGACACTAGCAGCTGAACATGGAAAAACAGGCTTCGTGCACCATAGGTGTGAGGCTGTCTCAGAATTGACTCTTTTTTCTTAATTCTTCAAGTTAAAAACATTTTTAAAAATAATAGCTCTATTGAGATATAATTCACACCATATAATTCATCCATAAAAGTGTAAATGTCAGTGGCTTTAGTACATTTACATAGTTGTGCAAGCATTGCTTGAATTCCAGAACATTCCATCACCCCGAAAAGATACCCTGTCCCCATTAGCAGGCACTCCCACTCCCCGGCCCCTGGAAACCACTAATTCAGGGGTGATTCTGCCGCCAGGAGACACAGGCGATGTCTGGGAGCGTCATGACGGGGATGGGGGGGTGCTCCTGGCATTGAGTGGGTGGGGTCAGGGATGCTGCTCAACACCCCACAGTGCCCAGGATGGCCCCCACAGAGAAGGATGTGGCACCAGTATTAGCTGTGCTGAGGGGGAGACCCCGTGTTCATTATTTGGAAAAAACTTTGAGTCCAATTCCTGCTCACACTGGGCACTTGGGGTTAAAGCAAGTGTGGCTCCCCATTGCTCTCTCCTTGGAAATTCAAATGCCCCTGGCCCTAGCCTTCCCATCAGTCCATCCTGCACTCCCCTGAGCAGTTGTGTCCTCCTAGGGCTTGGAGCCAGGAGCCTCAGAAGCTCTCTCCTCTGTAGCTGAGGGACCAACTGCGGAGTCTCCAGGCCCTGGTGCAAGTGAGAACATGGGCCCCTTGCTCCACCCCGACTGTGGGTGGTGAGAGCAGTGTATTAACCAAGGGTGGCCCTCTGACTGCGGGGCCCTGGGCACCTACACAGGAAACCCTCTGGGGACAGGGCAGCCAGGTCAGCTCTGCTGTTGAGGCCAGAAAGGGGAGGGCTCTGGCAGGGCGTGGGCATTAGGCCCAGGACCTCCCTCCTTCCCCCCTCCCTCCTCCCACAGGGCTGTCTCATCCAGGCCAGGCTGCGTCCACCCGTGAGTGCCCTTGCGGGTCCTCCTCTCCTGCAAGGCCAAGTGGCTGTCCTTGGCGCCCGTCCATGTTTACTTCACCGGCGTGTGTGTTAACTGGGCTGACCAGAAAGAGGTTGGGAAATAGCGCTCTGCTTGCAGCATGTCCCGGGAGGGCTGTTGTTGCAGACCAGTGGGGAGCACAGGCCTCTGGGCCTAACAGAAACCTGGGGCCGCCCGGTCTGCCCGGCCACTCCCTCGCCTGTCCCCTGCCTGCCTTGGTCTTTGGCTTGTTTTCCCTTCGCAGTCAGCGTGTCCCTGACCCGCAGGTGGAAAACAGGACCTGGCAGGGGAGGTGACTCACGGATGCTCAGGTCACCCTGGTTTACACCGTCTGACCGGCAGGGGTTTGTTCTGGTGACTACTGTGAGCAGCAGTCAGACCCCTTCCCCCCAACAGTAAGCACAGGGTCTGACCCAGCAGTACTGATGACGTCGGGCCCAGTCCTTCTCTGTGGGGGGCTAACTTGGGCGCTGTGGGGGGGTTGAGCAGCATCCCTTGCCACCACCCACTCGATGCCAGGAGCCCCCCAATTGCGACAACTGCAGACATTCCTAGACATTGTCAGTGGCCAGGGGGCAGAGTCACCCCTGGTGAGAGCCTTCTGTGGTCCAGGCTGTATGAGAGGGGGGTGCAGGGAGCAGAGGCTGCCAGGCCCATCCTCTGGGTGCAGCTGGGTCCCTCCCCCAACACCTGCCAGGAATAGCCTGGGGTCGGGCATAGCCAGGCAGCTGCACTGCCAGGAAATAGCCCAGTGCTCCGCTGCTAGATTTCTTGGCTGTGAAGCAGAAGGGCTTGTGCTTTCCAGGGATTGGGCAACCAGGGATCTCAGCCTCTGTGCCGAGAACTGCAACACACACCCGCCCAGGAAACGGGGACCTCACAGTCTCCTCACTGGGCTCCTCGTCCTCTCCTGCCCACTGCAAACACAGGGTGCTGGACAAAGGTCTGAGCAGCTGCTCCTCGCGTCATTGCTATGATTGGAGCAAGGCAGGAGGCCTGAAGAGGAGATCTTGCCCCCAGGGGACACCAGACGTTGTTTGGAGACATCTGTGGGTGTCGCGACTGGGGGTGCCCCCTAGTATCGAGTGGGTGGGGTCCAGAGATGCCACTTAGCACCCCTCAGTGCCCAGGACAGCCCCACATAGAAGGACTGGCCCTGATGTCAGCCATGCCGAGGGGGACCCTGACTTCTGCATGCATATTGGGTTGTAATGCTCCACGCCCCTGGGAAACTCGGAATTGCTCATCAGGTGACCTTGCTCGGGCTGCCGTGTAGGACTGTCTCCCACTCTCCCTCGATTTCCCAAGCTGACTCATCTCCCAAACGTGCACTCTGGGCTGTATTGGCCTCTCCGGCCGTGGGACACATGGTTCCATCATGAGTGGACCCGCCTCCTGCGGAGGGTTGGACCCAGGGGGCTCACCTCTTGGGGCGGCTTTTTGTGTGGCGTGTGTGACTCCTTTAGGTGTCACTGTGACGGCAGCTTTCAGCAAGCTCCTTGGTGGCCTTGAGAGCTAGTGTTTGATGAGAGTATTTTAGTTCAGGAACCAGAGTTCACTAGCCTCAGGGCCGGAGCTTATTTTACAGATGAAGGCCTTCCACTCAGCACTGCTGAAGTGAAGCTGGGTCACTCTGTGGGGGCTGTCCTGGACACTGGGGTGCTGAGCAGCCTCTCTGGCTCCCACCCACTCGGTGCTAGAAGCAACCACAGACGTCCTCACCCTAAACAAATGCAGGTTTTGTTTCCTTCCCCACCAGGAGGGCCAAGACTCCCTTCATGGTGTTCTCTGCGACACCCCTACCCCTGGGGTCCACCTGACACGCTGATGGGACCGGCCCTGCGGCCCTTTCAGACATAGCCACCAGGTGGCAGCACAGCCCTCCCGGTGGGTGACGTTCCTGGCTCCCAGTTCCAGCGTCCCAGAAACACCGCAGTCTAGACACCCGCCGGCGGAATTCCTCTCCCCTGAAGTCAGTCTGTGCGGAGACATTCGTGATCCTCATTCTCGGTCATCATTTCCCACTGTGTGTGTTCGAGGCCGTCTCGCCGGGCCGACCACTCAGCCGAGTGGCTTCTAATGGTCTGGGTGTGGGCAGCCGGGACGCAGCATCGCGGGGGGAGGACTGCTTCTCAGAAGCGGGCAGGGAAAGGGGACCCATCCGGCAGCCTGTACAGACACGTGTGAAATACCACCCGGGCCAGGAAGGTCTCTGGCCAGGCCGGCGCGACCAGCTGAGCCAGTCAGTGGCCTTTCTCTTAGCTGGCCCTCCACCAGCCCCGGCTGCCTGCTCTGTGTCCGGCCTTGAATTCCTTCCCTTTGCTGCCTTTTGGAAACTGAGAGTCTCAGATTGAATGCTCAGAAGACAGGTATCTGTACCCTCGGCCACACTGAAACCAGACCTGGCCTGGGAGAAGCAGGCCCCTGCCCTCCTGCCTTGTGCCAGCCCTTCTGAAACGGTGCAGCATCTTGCAAACGTCAAAGTTGGTCTTTGTCTTATTTCCTAGGCCACCCAAGCCCACCTCTTGTGGGTGAGGCCCTTTCGAGGCGCTTTTCCTGAAGTGTCATGTCTTGATCCAACCATAGGCGCCTCTGAGGCTTTGGGGTGGGCACTGGGGCACTGCCAATGTCCCTCTGAAACATTCCAGGGCGGGCAGTCTATGACCCTGGGCTCTGAAGGCCATTCCAGTGTATTAACCCAGTGTATGGTTTGCCAGGGTGGCCGTGACAGGGTACCATACACGGGGGGTTGAAACTCCATTAGCTCATTCTCTCTCAGCTCTGGAAGCCAGAAGTCTGAGGCCAAGGTGTCTGAAGGGCGGCTTCTTCCTGGGCGGCGAATCTGTCCACGTCTCTCCCAGCTTACGGTGGTGGCCGGCCGGCCTTGGTGTTCCTCGCCTTGTAGACGCATCACCTCTGCCTCTGCTGTTGCGTACATAGCCATCTATTTCCCTGTGTGCATGTCTGTGTACAGATTTCCCCGTTTTACAAGGACACCAGTCATATTGGGTTAGGGGCCCCCTACTCCAAAGTGTGACCTCATCTTAACTGATTACACCGGAAAAGACCCCATTTCTAAGTAAGGTCACATCCTGAGGTCCTGGAGGTTAGGACTTCAACCGAAGAATTGGGGACAGGGACACAATTCAACCCCTCGCCTCAGACATTGGACTCCTGACCTGCAGGGTCCTGGGTGGGACCCAGTGCCAGGTGGCACCTCCTGCCTTGCTTTCTGAGAGCCAGAATCCCCCTTGGCCTGCGGAGGAAGGGGAGCTGGGTGCCAGGATGGACGCAGACCTGGCCTGGCTGCACTGGCCGAGCATGGCTCAGGGCCAGGCAGGCTGATGCCATGTGCAGAACAAATAATTTTCTAAGAAAGTGCTGACGTGCTTCCTCAAGGCCTCGTAGCGTGATAGCGTGGCAGAGCATTCCCAGAGGGAGGCTCTGCTGACCTGGGGAGAGGCCAGGGCCTCCTTGTCTTTCCCTCCCCGACACCAGGACTCTTGTCAGAAGTGTCTAGAGCAGCGGTTCCAACCTGTGGGTTGCGACCCCTTTGGGGGTCGAATGACCCTTTCACATGGGTCGCCTAAGACCATCGGAAAACACATATAATTACATATTGTTTTTGTGATTAATCATTATGCTTTAATTATGTTCAATTTGTAACAATGAAAATACATCCTGCATATCAGATATTTACATTACAATTCATAACAGTAGCAAAATTACAGTTATGAAGTAGCAACGAAAATAATTTTATGGTTGGGAGTCACCACAACATGAGGAGCTGTGTTAAAGGGTCGCGGCATTAGGAAGGTGGAGAACCACTGCTCTAGAACTTATTTCCTAAGCCCATTTCTTCTGGGAATTACTTCTTCTCCCTCTCACAAGCAGGGCACATCCAGCTGTAAGTATTTTGGGGACCACCTGCCCTAACCCCAACCCACATTTTCAGGAAGTTCATCTTAAGAGCCCTGGGAGGCTCAGACAGAGAGGGTCTGGCTTTATTGAGAAGCTAACGTGTACCCAGCATGTTCATCCTCCCGGCAACTCCAGCGATGAGGGCTTTGTCATCACTCCTATTTAGTTCACAATAAAACTGGGCCTGGGACGCTAGCCACTGTTCACTCCCTGGACCAATAGAAAACAAAAACAGAACCCTAGTTTGCAACCCATTCCCTCTAGTCATTCCGGGTTATACCATCCCCTTCCAGGTCCTGGCAGCCCAGCTGATGTTAACAGGTGGGACCCTTCTGGGTGCTGGGCACTAGGACCAGCTGGGCAAGCGTCACCACAACCCACCAGCTACTCTGCACACCTGGGATTCTAGAAATACCAAAACATGGCTCAGAAAGCCTGAGGACCCCCAGCCAGTAGCCGGCGGGGCTGGGATTCCTCTTCAGAGATATTGGGAACCCAAATCCCAGTGCTGGAGCCAGGAGCTGGCAAGAGAGGTACAGGCCCAAAATCTAAGGGGGCACCAAATACCTCAGTGATCAAGATAAGTAATGTTTTAATAAAAAATAGAAATTAATTAATTTGAATCTATTTTATGTATTTTAATATAATTTATTCTAATTTGAGTGTCAAAGTATAACATTTTAATATCACATTTATTACTTCCATTGAAAATTCAAAACCAATGTAAAAACCCACAAAGAACCAAATTTCAAAATTTTAAATCAGGATAGGATCAGTTTTGCCTGGCTGGCGTTGCTTAGTGGTTGAGCACTGACCTATGAACCAGGAGGTCATGGTTTGACTCCCAGTTAGAGCACATGCCCTGGTTGCAGGCTCAATCCCTAGCTGGGGGCATGCAGGAGGCAGCCAATCAATGATTCTCTCTCATCACTGATGTTTCTATCTCTCTCTCCCTCTCCCTTCCTCTCTGAAATCAATAAAAAAAAATCTATATAATAAAAGCCTAAGCAACCATTACGGCAGAACGACCAGTTGCTATGATGCGCCCTGACCACCAGGGGGCAGGTGCTCAACGCAGGAGCTGCCCCCTGGTGGTCAGTGCACTCCCACAGGCACTCTCTACCCCGCCCCCTCCTCCCCCCCCCCCCCCACAGAGATTTTCTGCCCTGAGCCTCTAGTCTATAATAATAAAAGCATAATATGCTAAATAGACCGGATCGAGGCAAGCCACTGTGGCTGTGAGGGCCAAGCCCCTTGCACGAATTCCGTGCATCGGGCCTCTAGTATATATATATTTTTAAAAGATAGGATCAGCTCTGTCGCTTCTTGCTCTTTGGTCAGACTCTATTATGGATCTCCCATACAGCAGTTACCAATCCTGTCTTGGTTTTAAATGCTGGTATTTGGTTCATGGTGGATTTTGTCCTTTGTTTTGGCAATAGTTTGTTAAAATATTATTTATCTTGACATCTAGGTTTTTTGGTGTCCCCTCCTGTTCTGTTACCAAGTTGAGAGCCTGGCTCCCCTGACATCACTCCCTGTCCTGCAAGACCCACTATTGCCCACTACCCGTCATGCAGGGTATGGAGATACCTGTCAGAGAGGCATACACATGTTATTTGTGAGCAGTTATGCTTCAGAAAAGCCCACTGCAGAGGTGCCGAGTGGGAGGCCTGATCTGGGCCATTTCAGGGGTGCAAAGGTGAAAAGTGAGTCATGTAATCCAGCAATTCCACCCCTAAGTATGTTCCCACAAAAATTGAAGAAATACTCAAACACACAACACACATACGTGCACATGTGTTCATAGCAGCACAATTCACAACAGCCCAAAGTGGGAACAACCAAATGTACTAAAGCACACGAACAGATAAACACAGGGTGGTCCATCCACACACTGGACTAGTACTCAGCCACGAAAAGGAGTGCAGCACTGACACTCACTGCGGTGTGGATGAACCTTGCACACATGGTGCTCAGTGAGAGAAACCAGACACAAAAGGCCACACAGTTTGTGATTCTGTTTATGTGGAATGTCCAGAAGAGGCAACCCACAGAAAGAGAGAGTGAGTTCGTGGTTGTCAGGCGGGTATGGGAATGTTTTGGAAGTAGATAGAGGTGATGGGTATACAACATTGTGAATGCACTCAATGCCACTGAAATGTTCACTTTAAAATGGTTCATTTTATTTTATGCAAATCTTACTGCAGTTTTAAAAACAACAGAGGAAGCAGAAGGAAGTGTGGCTTAGGAGCAGGCACAGAGATCTGGGTTGTGTCCACAGGCCTGCAGGCATCTGCCAGAGGCCTCGGTACTGTCTGGGCCTCCGTGTCCTGCATTCAGCCCACCCCAGGGGGCACTTTGGTGCTCTCCCTCCAAGCTCTTTGCAGGAGCAGGAGTTTCTGAGGAGGCCCTGAGCACCTTAGCCCAGATGTCCGACCAAAGCAGCGGGAGCTCTGCCAGGGTTCCTACCTTCTGACCCCAGGATGCATTCAAGAGGGCACAGGTGTGCCTGCATCTGGGGACACGTGAGCCAGCTGCCCGGCTCCAGACACAAACCTGCGTCACTTACGGGCCGTTGTGTGCTGTACCCTCAGCTCCCACAGTTCAGGCTGGTCCGTCTGCCTCTAATAGGATATCTGCACCCTCCCGGGTGTGTGCGTGCTCAGAGGCCTCCTCGGCCCGTGTGTCATTTTGGTTTGCAGGCCTGCCCATGCGTGGCCTAGTGTTTCTATTTTTCACAGGGTAGGTCGTGTGTGGGCAGAACCTTTGCTGAATCAGATCTCACTCTTGCGGTTTCAGTTTTTCTCCTCCTCAGTCTCCCCCTCCTCCTCCCCACCTACTCTCCACCTGCACAGTGTCCTGACTTTTCGAAGTTGAAACTGTGGTTTGCTCTGTGTCATGTTAGGCTCAGTGTAACCTTTCTTCTCAAATGCCACCTGATCAGAGGCACTCCCTCGAGGAGCTGCACTCAGACCCCCAGGAGCTTTCTGAGCCCCCATGAGTCCTGCATGTGTGCTGCTGGCTGTGACAAACCGGTTTTGCTGCTCTCGGTGGCATTGTGGCTGCAAGTTTTGCTGTCACCGTGGGTGCTGCCTGGAGAGCCTGTCACTTGGTTTTGGTGGCTAGATCCCAGGCTCAGTCCTGATACCTCCGTGCAGTCGTGCAGTAAGCCCAGCACTGCTGCTTCAGTGGGAGAGGACGGGGGTGCCGCTGGGATGGGATCCCCAGTGCCAGGCTGAGCTCCTGATGGAGGCTGACTCCAGGCCATTTTATTTTCCTTCTTCATTAAAAAAAAAAAAAAAGTCTACTATTTTAATCTTTTTAAAGTGGGCATCTCATTAGCATTTAGCACATTTTCAGCATTGTGCAACATCACCATACTACCTAGTTCTGGAACTTTCTCAGCAGCCCAAGCATAGTCTTCTAGTCTTCGTTTCGGGATGTCCTCCAGAAAGACAGTACCACCATGGCTCACTGCTGCAGCTTCCTTCTCTCTTCCCAGCTTCTAGAAGCATATTGCTCCCATGGAGACCTCCCAACTGCTGGCCCACATGGGGGCCTGTCCTGTAAGCACGTGCGTTTTTCCTGAAAAGACATGTTGTGGTTGGCTGGAGAATGGGCCCCAAAGGTATCAGGTCCTGAATCCCTGAACCTGTGAATAGGTTACCTGCTGGGGCCAAGGTTTTGCTGATGTGATTAAAGTAAGGACTTTGCGATGGAGAGTTGATCTTGATGGGCCCTAAATGCAGTTATAAGTGTCCTTGGAAGAGGAAGGCAGAGGGAAATTGGACATACACCGAGAATTAGGCCATGTGACCACCGAGGAGGGATTGGGGTGATGCAGTCATAAACCCAGGGACACCTGGAGCCCCCAGAAACTGGGAGAGGTAGGAAGGACCTTCCCCGGGGACTTCCAGAGGGAGCACAGCCCTGTGATACTTTGGTCTCAGCCCAGTGACACTGATTTCAGACTTCTGGCCTCTAGAGCTGCAGAGAATAAATTTCTGCTGTTTTAAGCCACCAGATCATTGTGACTTGTCATAGCAGCTCCAGGCAACAAAGACAGACTGCACAGAGAGCTTGCATGCCAGTAACTAACGATGCCTAATTCACCCTCAGAGTTCAGGGGCTTTCTTGGGCCACCCTGTGGGGTGGTAAGCCATAGCTTGACTTTACTCTTCCTGCTGTTATCCTTCATCTCTCTGGGAAAATCGTTTCAACAGGCCACACTTCATCCCTGACCGTGGGGAGTGGGAGGCCCAGACCCTCAAGATGAAATGAGAAGTGGAGAGCGTGGGAAAGGCCTTCACACAACCATCAGAGGCAAGAGCGAAAACTTTCATTTTCTCAAAAAAGAAACACCCCTGCCTTGCCAGTTCAGTTCCCCCATCTGTGAAATGCATCGAGATGAGACAAACACTGACATTCCTCCCAGCCCTACAAAAAACTTTAAAAAAAACCTGTGCACAACGAATAAAAACAAACGTATATCCTCCTCCCAAAGGCAGAGGCGGCTCCTGCCAGCTTGCCACTCGCATTCTCCAGATAGTTGGGTTTCCTAAATTTAGCCGCCACCCCACCAGCGTGAGCCCTGCATACTTTCGGGCGATCCCCACTCCAGGCTCTGAGCTTGCATTTCCGAGCCCAGGATTGTTGGATTCCTCAGGCATCTCCTTCTGGCATATACAGCCCAGAGAGCCACCACTGTCTCCTCTCCAGCCAGCAGGATGGAAGGAACACGGCAGATCTGCCTTTGGACCTCAGCTCTGCCAGGCGGTGCAGGGCATAGCGTGAAGCACATCCCCTCTCTCTCTAAAAATAAGAGGAGGTGGGCAAGGTACCCTCCCTCACAGTACAGTAAGGGGCACGGAGCCGATGCCCACCCAGGCCCTGCCATCTTACCCTTGCAAGCCCCTGGACAGTGACGCCTCTGCCTTTTTTGTACTTAGCACCTGTCCCAGAGTCTAGGCCAGGGGTCCTCAAACTTTTTAAACAGGGGGCCAGTTCACTGTCCCTCAGACCATTGGAGGGCCGGACTATAGTTTTAAAAAAGAACTATGAACAAATTCCTATGCACACTGCACATATCTTATTTTGAAGTAAAAAACCAAAACGGGAACAAATACAATATTTGTATTTGCATGTGGCCCGCCGGCCGTAGTTTGAGGACCCTTGGTCTAGGCCAGCTGTGGGCAAACTACGGCCCGTGGGCCGAATCCGGCCCGTTTGAAATGAATAAAACTAAAAAAAAAAAAAAAAGACCGTACCCTTTTATGTAATGATTTTTACTTTGAATTTATATTAGTTCACACAAACACTCCATCCATGCTTTTGTTCCAGCCCTCCAGTCCAGTTTAAGAACCCATTGTGGCCCTCGAGTCAAAAAGTTTGCCCACCCCTGGTCTAGGCTCTGGGTTTCAGCCTTTAGCAGGTCTCTCTTCCCTGGCCCTACACTTCTCATACTTACTTCTCTTGCCCTTTGACCCCTGCTGATTGTTAACTGTCAACCTGGCTATAAAAGGCAATTCTGATCTAAGAGAACTGGGTGGCCAGCTGCCTGGGGCCAACGTCGGCTTCTCTTCTGCAGCCCAGGCGCCTGGGATTAATTTAGACTCTCAGAATACCCTTGGAGGCAGCACATGCTGTTATGATTACATCGTGCTCATGCTCAGATGCTCCAGGGCCTCGCCTGAGGTGTCCCCGCACACCCACTGCAGCGGCTCTGCCTTCATTCTCAGCTGACGTGGAGGAGCTGGTGTAACTTGGAGCCCTCGCACAGACTGTTCTTTTCTGCTGGCAGCTTTTGCCTTGGCCCAGAAGGGAGGCAGTAGCTTTGCAAGAGTGTCGTGGATGGGGCGAGAGGGAAGCCAGAGCCTGCAGACGGTTAAGCCTCGGTCAGAAGGTTCAATCCTCCATCACGTCTGGGGGCCCAGCGGGCTTCCTTCCTGGCCGTGCCTCCAGAATGCTCCTTGAAGGAGCCTTAACGGCCATCTGGGATGCCATTGCCTTTTATTTTCCTCGACAGAATCTTACATGGGGGAGGTGACATCAGCTCCCTTCCTGCAGGCGTCTCTCTTTTCCTGCCGCCAAGAGGCAGGGACACTGGCTGCAGAGCAAGGGCGACAGACACGTACGTGCATGGACACTGCACGTACGCCTGTGTATCTGCACATCAGCGGAGCCAGAGCTGGACGCCATCAATCGCTATGGCAATACAGGGCCTGGTCCAGCGGGGCGGTCCAATGCTGTTCAGATTGAATTGAGGTCATCCGGTGACTTCATTTTGTCCAAGGGCTTTGGAGATGGCTTGAGCCCCAGAGGTACCCGGGAACACCTGGACAGACCGGAGCAGGCGGGAGGACCCACTTCTGCTGCACTGGGTGGGTTTGGGCAGCTCACATGCCTTCTGTGAGCTCATGTTCCCGTCTGTGAAATGGAGAGAGGAATCCGTGTGGCAGTTTCCCTGTTCACGGAATAATGCTGACATGCTGTTTGCGTTGTTCACTCTCACTGTCTCGCGAGTGTACGGTGGAGCTTCCCAGCGGTTATGTTAGTGTGGTGTCACAGCAGATTGCACGCAGAAGCTGATAGGAAAGTCCATCTGTTTCCTGTTAAGCCAGACATGAAGGGGTTTCACAAAAATGCAAAACAATGCCACTCTTCCCCTAAAAAAATTTTTTGGGCTAAACTTTTCATTTCAAAATATAGTACTGCTAAAATTTTAGAAATAGATAACTTTTTAATTTACGTTGTTTGGGGTCCTTAGTCATTTTTTTAAGACTTACTTTTTAGCAGTTTTAGGTTCACATCAAAATTGAGTGGAAGGCCCTAACCGGTTTGGCTCAGTGGATAGAGCGTCAGCCTGCGGACTGAAGGGTCCCAGGTTCAATTCCAGTCAAGGGCATGTACCTTGGTTGCAGGCACATCGCCAGTAGGGGGTGTGCAGGAGGCAGCTGATTGATGTTTCTAACTCTCTATCCCTCTCCCTTCCTCTCTGTGAAAAATCAATAAAATCTATTTCTTTTAAAAAAATTGAGTGGAAGGTACAGAGTTCCCATATGCTCCTTGCAACCTCCTCATCTGCCCTTCCCCATAATTTTTATTATAATTATGTACATATTTTTATATAACAGATATATGAAGATTTTTAGGTACTACCCAACATATATTTAAAGTGTACAACTCAGTGATTTCTAATATCTTCATAGTTGTGCAACCATCACCACAATTAAATTGTAGAATACTGTCGTCTCCCACTACAAAAGAACCCCCCTGCCCGATGTGTTTGGCTCAGTGATTGGCCATCTACCAATGCACCAAGAGGCACTGCTTCCATACCCAGTTAGAGCACCAGCCTGGGTTTCAGGCTCCATCCCCAGTACGGGGTGTGCAGGAGGCAGCCAATCGATGTTTCTCATTGATATTTCTCTCTCTCCCTTTTCCTTTTTCTTTCTCTAAAAATCAATAAGAACTTCTTAAAAAAAAAAAAAAGAAATCCCCTGCCCTAGCCAGTTTTGCTCAGTGGATAGAGTGTCAGCCCAGGGACTGAAGGGTCCTGGGTTCGATTCCGGTCAAGGGCATCTGCCCGGGTTGCAGGCTCAATCCCCAGTAAGGGGTGTGCAGGTGGCAGTTGATCAGTGGTTCTCATCATTAATGTTTCTCTCTCTCTCTCTCTCCCTCCTCCTTCCTCTCTGAAATCCATAAAAAATATATTAAAAAAAGAAACCCCCAATAAAAAAGAAACCCCATATCTATTAGCAGTCATTCTCCATTCCTACCCTCCCCAAGCCCCTGGCAACCAAGAATCAACTTTATGTTTCTGAGTATTTGCCCTGTTTTGGACATGAATGGCCTTTTGTGTCTGGCCTGACTCACTGCACATCATGTTTCCATGGTCCATCCACACTGTAGCGAGTGTCAGTGTGTTCTTCCTTTCGTGGTTGAGTAATATTCCAGTGTGTTGACGGACACATTGTGTTTATTCACTCATCTATTGACGGACGCTTGGATTGTTCTCACTCTTTGGCTATTGTAAACAATGCTGCTGTGGACATTTGCTCACAAGTTTTTGTGAACATTTCTCTTGGGTGGAACAGCTGGGCCACATGGAAATTCCATGTTTAAGCTTTTAGGGAGCCGTCACACAGTTTCCATTCAGCTGCCCATTTCACATCCCTACCAGCCATGCACGAGGGTTCCATTTACTCCCCATCTTCCCCAGCACTGCTATTGTCTGGTGTTTTTTTTTGCTCTAGCCGTCCTAGTGGGTGTGAAGTGTTATCTCCTTGTGGTTTGATTTGCATATCCCTGGTAACTAATGAGGTTGAGCATATGTTGAGCAAAAAATCATAATCATTTTTATGATTATTGGCCATTTGTGTGTCTTCTCCGGAGCCTGAGGAGAAGGATGTAGTGTATTACTTACCTGGGTGCTAGGTGGGCTTCCCCGCATCACCATGCCTGCTTTCCTACGCTGTCTATTTGTCCTTTCATCCATCCATGCCCGGGCCTCTCCAGTAGCAAGCACCACGGAGGGCACTGACCACACAGCCTTGCAGGTGTCCAAGGGGCCCAAGGGTTGGACTGACCTGCCCAGGACTGTGCAAGTTGGGAGCAGGAGTCCTAGGTCAGCCTTTCAGTAGATGCACAATGCACGCTCCTTGAATTGAATAGGCACAGGAAAGTTGCTTGCTCGTGTGTCATGAGTTCTTCTAGACCAGAACTCTCTCCTGGAGTGATCTGACCCCAGGGGACACTGGTCCATGTTTAGGGACATCTGTGGTTATCATGACTAGAGGCATCTTGGCATCAAGTGAGTGGGGGCAGGGGTGCTGCTCAACCCCTCACAGTGCTCTAGACAGTGACACAGAGAATGGCCCAGCCCTGGATGTCAGCAGTGCTGAGGGGAGGACTGTGTTCTAGAGAGTTCCTCTGCCCTGGGGTCTGAGATCTGCAGGTGTGCTCTGGTGGTCATGCCGCCACTCCCCGTCCCCACCCCCACCCCAGCTCCCCCGAGTCCTTGCCTCTCGGAGTTTGCAGGCTCCTTTCTTTGTAACAGATCCCTTCCCACAAGGGTTTCCCTGCGGCCTCTGGACTTTGCTGTTACAGATCAAACCTGAGTTCCAGTGATCACTGAGCCTTAGAGAAATGCCCAGACTCCCTCAAATCTGGGTCCCACTGTGGAGGTGGAACCTGCACACAGGGTTGCCGCAGGGATGTGGACCCAGCACCTGCGTTCTGCATTCTGGAAGCAGGCCGGGCAGTGCTCTCTCTCCTCTGGGGACCCTGGACATGCTCTCAGAGCCCGCCTGGTTTGTTTGGGTTCATGGTAGCCCCTGCTCACAGGAAGGGGTGGGCCACTGCAGTATTTATTTTGGTGAAATCGAAACCTCAGATCTCCGCATGGATGTTCCAGAAGACAGACGTTCCCGACGTCGGCAAGGGAAAATACAGTGCTGCCTGAGGTCAGCCCAGGACAGTGGGCTGGCGGGCTGGCCATTGAACAAAACACCACGTGGTGTTTGTGCACCAGAACTGCACCTACAGCATGCTCCCTGCTCGCTGCCGGCACACGCGCAGGGCCCGGTGGCATTTGGTTTCCCAGCCTGTCCCTCCCCAGTGCTCAGCGTACGCTGCAAACTCAACTTCCCACTTTGGCAATGCTTCTCGAAACAACTTCTTTCTAGCCAAACCAAGGTGACCTTTCTTTCAGTTTCCAGTTTTTCCCTTTGACTAAAAAAGAAATTAATCCAGAAGTGATACTGGCTGAATATAAATCGGTGTTTCAACCTTGTTTTTTCTTTTTCATGGTCACCTTTCTCTCCCAGGACCCTTTCTCTTCTTCTTCTTCTTTTTTTTTAAATGTATTTTATTGATTTTTTTACAGAGAGGAAGGGAGAGGGATAGAGAGTTAGAAACATCAATGAGAGAGAAACATCGATCAGCTGCCTCCTGCACACTCCCTACTGGGGATGTGCCCGAAACCAAGGTACATGCCCTTGACCGGAATCAAACCTGGGACCCTACAGTCCGCAGGCCGATGCTCTAGCCACTGAGTCAAACCGGTTAGGGCAAGACTTTCTCTTCTTATTTGCTCATCAAAAAGAATAATGCCAGCAATGGGTGAAGACACTTCATATCTTGAGACGTTATGAGTTCATAGTGATACTTAAAAAAAACACCACACCCTCAATTGTTCATCTGTGCAGGTGGTTTGATATTAGGAAAAAATGAAATTCTGGTAATCAGGAGTTGGTGAGAAAAATTCTCTTCCTGGGACTCCCATAAAATGTTAATAGCACAGGTATACCACGTGTCAGCTTATGTTCTATCTATACAACTGGGCTTTGTGCATAAAAAGAGTAAGATTTTTATCTTTCCTGCCTCGAAAATTGATTTTCACCCTCCCCCACCCTGAGGAGAGAGAATATATCTATATATATAAAAGCCTAAGCGGCCATTATGACCGAACAACCGACCGGTTGACCAGTCGCTTAACACAGGAGCTGCCCCGTGGTAGTCAGTGCGCTCCCACAGCTAATCTCCCGTGGCCCCTCCCCCCGGCTACCCTTCCCCCATAGGTATCGATTGCCAGCCAGGCCGAAGGACCCCACCCGTGTACGAATTCTGGGCCTTTAGTTTATAAATAAATCTAAAAATACAGGCATGAGAAAGGGGGACTCTGCCATTGCAGACCCGCTTCCCAGAATGTACCACCACTGAGCGTGTGGGCCGGGTCAGTGTTCACAATCATTGACACATGGACAACAGCCAGGCCATCCAGTCTCAGTCTGCCCTCAGGTTGTAATTATGAGTCTTGGGCCAGTTTCTTGGTGTCCCCTTGTTTCTGCTCCCTCACTTGTACACGGGAAGAACAGGCATTGCATTTGTACAGTGGAATCCTAACCATCTATGGTACAGGGTTGTCATGAGCATAAACTTTGGGGAACTGAGGGAAAAGCTAAGCAGACTGCCTGGTGAGAGTACATGCTAAATGCCACTTTTGCTCTTGTCATCATCACCACACTCATGTTATCTCTGAATTTTCTTTCTAGACTTTTCCGGTGCACATGCACCCTTGTGGATGCAGGTGTGAAACGATATTGCGTGCATGGCACATTGGTCATCCTGAGCTTTAGCTGGGAGGATCCTGGTGGGTTGGGTCCCGTCATGGTGGTTTGGTTTCTGGTAGGTTCCCCAAATATGTGGGACCACATTTTAGGTTGGTTTCTTGGCTCCATCACTGTGATAATGGACCACACTGTGTTTATCCACTCATCCCTTGGACATTTGGGTTGTTTTCACCTTTTGGCTGTTGTGACTAATGCTGCTAAGAACAGGGATATGCAAATATCTCTTCAAGACCCTACTTTCAGTTCTTTCAGGTGTAAACCCAGAAGTGGGATGGTTGGGTCAGATGGTCAGTCTATGTTTAACTCTTTGAGGAAGTTTCATCCTGTTTTCCACAGTGGCTGCCCCATTTTGCATTTCTACCAGCAGGAAGATTCCAGTTTCTCCACATCAATACCTGTTCTAAGCCTCATTTTAATCTGTGATTTCAAATTACAAAAGCAAGAACTTACTAGAATATCTAAAAGAGGCATACAGAAGACGCAGAAACCATGTTTTCCTCTAAAATGCCAGTACTGATTTCAGCCAGGGCTTTTCAGCAAAGCAAGTTTGCCCTGCAGCTCTCCAGGCCAGGCTGGAACTTGGCGGTGGGCTGCACCCCCTCGCTCCCGGCCATGGGGTCAGCAGAGTGCAGAGTGAGATCTTGCATGCATCTTACAGGAGAGAAAACAGGACGCGTGGAGGCAGGGTAGTATGTTGGCAGATAGTACTAGCACGTGGGAGTGTTCCTTACAAATCATGTAAGAAGTGGCAAGGAGAGATTATTTTTAACATCTGCATCATCGGCTCACACAAGCCGTCTGAGTGTGGAATGCTTGTTTTTGAGTCGAATGTTCTGTGCGAGAATGTTTCCCTGTGTCCTCTGAGTGATGTCGAGTTGCTAGGTTACCAAGCCAGCGAACAATGTACAATTGTGTTCAACTTTGAAAAATAAAATAGGTATTGACATTTTAAAAGGATAAGAATAGTATTGGACCATGTTTTACAAGTCCTGAATTCTAGTTGCAATTCTGCAATTTCCATTACATGTGTGAATGGATAAATGGATGGATGGATCGATAGATAGGTGATAGATAGATATGACAGTTTTATCAAGCTATGATTTACATAATTCTATCCTTTCTAAGCCTTAGTTTCCTCATCTGTAAACATACATGAAATGATTATGTGCTTAATGAAGTAATTTGAAAAGTGGCCTCCTACTCTCCCTGACCCACTCTATTTTTTCCATAGCACTTGTATTTTTTTCAGGTGATGCTTTTAAAAGCTGTTATGCTCACCCGACCAGCGTGGCTCAGTGGTTGAGTGTCGACTTATGAACCAGGAGGCCACGGTTCAATTTCTGGTCAGGACTCATGCCTGTGAGCTCAAATCCCAGTTTGGGGCATGAAGGAGGCAGCCAATCAATGATTCTTTCTCATCATTGATGATTCTATCTCTCTCACTTTGCCTCTGAAACCAATAAAAATATATTTTAAAAATAAAATAAAAACTGCTTTTCTGGAAAAATCCATATGGGTAAAGGGCCCAACCTCCTGATAATGTTGTTACCTATCATTTATTTTCTGTTAATCTTCACCCGAGGTTATTTTTTCCATTGATTTTTAGAGACAGTGGAAGGGAGGGAGGAGAGAGAGAAACATCAATGTGAGAGACGCATTGATTGGTTGCCTCCTGCACATGCCCTGTCCAGGGCCAGGGAGCAAACCTGCAGCACAGGTATGGTACCTTGACTGGGAATCAAGCCCACAGCCCTTCAGTGCATAGGCCGATGCTATAACCACTGTGCCATGCTGGCCAGGGCCCTATCATTTATTTTCCAACAGCTTTATTAAGAACATTTATATACTATAAACTTCACCATTTTAAGTGTACAATTCTATGGTTGGTTTTTAGTATTTTACAGAGTTTATAACCATCACCACAATCTAGTTCCTGAGCATTCTCACTACCCCAAAGGAGACCTCGCCCCATCAGCAGTCACCACCCCTCCATTCCTATCCCCAATCCCTGACAACCATGAATCTACTTTCTGTCTCTGTGACTTTAACTGTTCTGGACATAGCACACCAAGGGAATCGCATTGTGTGGCCTTTTGTGTCTGGCTTCTCTCGCTCTGCATGATATTTTCAGGGTTTATTGTGTTTTCTAGTGTTTTTGCGGTGCTCACAGACATCATACAACCTTCCGTGCCCAGGTTCAGGGGTGCCCGATCAGTTTTATTATCCTTACTACTCCCATGGCCTGGACATGAGAGTAGGGAGCTGGATTTAAGTAGTAGAGGTAGGAACAGTAGGTGGAGGTCTAGAGGCAGATGGGAGGCTTTGAGGAGCACAGGAAAGACTGGGAGTCCAATAGGCCTGGGGGACAGCCCAGGACCCCAGTGTCACACCTGAGCAACCGGGGAGAAAGATGTTGCCAGGAAGCCAACCCGGAAAGCCTGTGGGTAATGATGACCAGCTGGGGGAGCTGAGGGGGTGACCAGCTGTCCCAGTTTTCAGTGCTGAGGGTTCCCAACATGCAGGACTTTGAGTACTAAAAGCAGGACAAGTTGGTTACCCTAAGTTTGGGGTTGCCAAGAAACAGCCAAGAATAGATACGTCAGCAGGCAGTTTGGAATGAAGGTCAGAGGAGAATGGAGAAGAAATATGGCCCCTGACGGAACAATGTTCCCATAGGACTGGCGTCCAGCTCCAGCTGCCCTCTGTCTCTACCCTGTTCCCAGCCAAGGAACAGGACCTTTGACCGCCCTGATCGGTTGTTGACTTAAAAAAAAAAAAAGGCTAAAAGACCTCATGACGTGTTTTAAGAGGTCTGTTTACTACCTGGCCTTCTGCAGAGAGCCCATCAGGGGCTTATCTCAGAGTAACTTTTCAATCTGATGCCCTTTGGTCGTCCTCGGGGGAGCTATTAGGATGTAAAGGCCAGTTGCAGTTCAGCAGGACTCCTGTCATACTCTGCAGCTACCCTACCCCCACAAAACTTAGGAAAGCGCTGAGTCCAGAGGCCCCCAGGTTCCTAGGCAGCCCTTGAGCTTTGCACCACTGCTGGGCAATGCGTAGCGGGGACGTCTTATACTAGATCGTATCATCCGCAAGTGGAGACGTGGTTCTTCTCCTCCCTTTCCAATCTGGACATCTTTTATTTCATCACCCTGCCCAGCTGCTGTGGCTGGAACTCGCCGCACGATGTTGAGTGAAAGTGGCAAGAATGGGTGCCCTGGTCTTGTTCCTGGTCTGAGGGAAAAGGCATCTAGTCTTTTACCGTTGAGAATGACTGTGGCTGTGAGGGTTCCCTCGGGTCCCTTAATCAGGTGGGAGAAGTTATCTTCTAGTCCTCCTTTGGTGAGTTGTTTTTATCACAGAGGGGTGGAGATATTTGTGGAATCTCCATCTGCTTTTATGGAGATGGTCACGTTGATTTTGTACTATTTTCTGTTGATGCAATGCATTACACTGACTGACTTTCGGATGTCAAGCCAACCTTGCATTCCTTGGATAAATTCCATGTGGTTGTGGTGTGTACTCTTTTTTACATATTGCTGGATTCGTTTTGCTGATATTTTGTTGAGGGCCATGGACATTTAATCAGTGGGAATGGATTAGGGATGAGGAAGAGGAGGGTGTGGCTGAAAAGCATAGCATGGAAGAGTCTTGAAACTGTCCTGTATCTCGACGGTGGTAATGGGGCATGAAGCTACACATATGCTAAAGTTGCACATGCGTGCACACACACACACACACACACACACACACACGTGTGCATGTAAAATCAGGGTCACCTGAAGAGCACTGTGGATTTTATCCATGTCAGTTTCATGGTTGCAATGGATCGGATATTTGTGTCCCCTGGAAATTTATATGGTAAAGCCCTAACCCCCAGTGGGATGATATTAGGAGGTGGAGCTTTGGGGAGGTGACTGGGGTTAGATGAGGTTATGAGGATGGGTACCTGTGATGGGATTGGGGTTTTTATAAGAAGAGGAAGAGGCCAAAGCTCTTTCTCTCTCCACAAGGAGACACAGTAAGAAGGTCATCTCTAAGCCAGGAAGGGAGCCCTCACCGGGACCTGACCCTGCGGGCACCTTGATCTCAGACTTGTGGCCTCCAGGACTGTGAGAAATAATGCCTATTGTTTAAGCCTCCCAGCCTGTGGTGTTTTGTTACAGCGGCTGAGTGGACTAAGACACTGGCTGTAATATTCACTATATTATGCAAAATGTTACCATTGGGGGAGGCCCAGGGAGGGATCAGAGGACTTCCTGCACTTTTTCTTTTTTTTTTTGCAACTTCCTGTGGCTCTATACTGATTTCAAAATAAAACGTTTTTATTTAAAAAGGCAGACATTTAATGCAAAAATGGCACTGGAGCTGTGAGTGGAAGAAGATTGCCAAAGCCACGCAGGCAAGCAGACCAGCAGGTGCCGCTGGCAGGGGGGGGAAACAGACTTCTGCACGTCAGGCCCTGGGCATGGCACTGGACCATGCTGGAAGCTTCTGCCCAGTAACAGCACAGGACAGAGTCCCAGCACCTCCTCTCTCTGAGCCCCCAGAGAATTCACATACACCGCACCGGTGATCCTGCATCCTTGCTGCTCACCCGAAGCAGGCGGGCAGCTGCTTTATAAGGTCCGGAGGCCTGGAGAGGCGCCTCCTCTTTCCTCCCTGCTGGGTCCCCAGAGCCCGGCTGCTGGCGTTTGAACCCGTTTCTTAGCAAGTCCAAAAAGTGACAATGCATCCATGAGGCTCGTGGGTTAATATGTACCCCCCTCAGCTTCTGCACCTCCTAACCTGCCTTCTTCAATCAAAAGTCACTTCCTGGCCGGGGGTGGGGGCAGGGGCGGGCTGGAGGGGGCCAATAGGGGGGAAAGGGGACATATGTAATACTTTCAACAATAAAGAACTATTTTTTAAAAAGTCACTTCCTGACCACCGCCACCCCCAAGCAAAATCAGGACCCCCAGCACATGCATTCATGACTCTGCATTCTCTCTTCGAAGTTGTCACAATGGTGTCTGACGGTACATTCGTGGGATTACGCGGTTCCCCCTGAGACGGTGAACGCCGTGAGGGCAGAGCATGTCCTGTCTGTTCGCCGTATCCCTGTGCACATCATCGCACTGATGAAGCGTCTGTGGGATGAAGCCACTCCAGAGCTCCCTTTTCCCCGGTACCTGACCGACCCTTTCCTGTGTCTTCATTCCGTGAAGCTGGGCCTGGGGCAGCTCCCCCACCCACGTGGACGTCTCATCAGCTCAGCCCTGAGCCTCGAAGGCCAGACGTCCTGGCCGGCGCTTCCTGAAACGAAGGCCAGTCTCTCCCCTCAGCACTGTGGGCACGGGGGCCGGGTGGTCTCTGTGGGGCTTTCCTAGGCATCAGTGGGTACTGAGAGCAGCGTCCCAGGCCCCACCTACTGACGCAGGAGCACCCTTGTTGTGACAACCGCAGGCACCCCCAGACGTCGCGCAGCTATAGAGCGTTTAACTGAACGTGCTCTGGCATCGCCGCCTTCCTCTCCGCCGGAAATGGGCGGTCGTGGGGCATGCTGAATGAAGCCACCAGGAAGCATGTTGCCAGCGCGGATGATCTTTTAAGTAAACGTTTTATGTGTCATAGTTTTAGGTTTACAGACATGTGGCAAAGACAGGACAGAGTTCCCGTCCACCCGTCACGTAGCTTCACCTCGTGTTGGCATCTGACATCACCACGGTACACGGCCACCGCCAAGAAACCGACGTCGGTGCGTTAATGTTAACAAAGCACCACTGTTTATTCTGACGTCGTCAGCTTTTCCTTTATTGTTCTCTCTCTGTCCCAGGATTCCACGTGACATTCAGGCATCACGTCTTCGTCGGCCCCTCTGGGCTGTGACAGTTGCCCAGACTTCCCTTGTTTTTGGACTTGGACAGCGCTGAGGAGGATTGGCTAGGAATTTTGTAGGAAGCCCCTAACTTGGGGTTTGTCTGGTGTTTTTCTCTCGGTTAGACGGGAGAGGGGACCCCGGAGTGAAGGGCCCTTCTTATCTCCTCATATCAGGGCCATGTCACCATGACTTACCACTGTTGCTCATGCCCTTGACCCCTTAGCCAAGGTCGTGTTTGTCAGGCTTCTCTGCTGTAATTATGATTTTTGAGGTCATGTTCGGTTGGATCCAAATGCAGTGTTTATTCTGCGTTCCCCTGAGGGGCTTGTGGGTATCCCTCTTTCTTCTTTTTCATTTGAGGAAGTAGAGGCTCAGAGGAGACCAAGGGCCCTTGAGGGGCAGATGTCAGGATGGGCGGTGCACCTGGGCGGGGCCGCCTCCAGGGCCCGTGGGTGTCCTTCCCGCCTCACCCTGTCCCTCAGAGTCCTGGGCGCCGGGACCGAGTCCACCGCAGCAGGTCCAGCCTCCTGGCTCGCAGCTTCCCAGGCAGACATGCCGCCCCAGGAGGCGTCCATGTGTGGCCCTTGCTTGGAATTTATGGGCCTGCTGAGCAGATGAGAAACCCATCAGGCAGGCGACAGTCACTCTGTAAGGTGGGAAGTGCCAGCAGCCCCGGCACCTGCACCAACAGGGCCCGTTGTCACACAGCTTGCCTGGGGGCCAGACATGTGAGGGGCCTCGCCTCCCCCTCTCCTGAGGTCATTCTCATCCCACCACAGCCCCTCAGGCACCCCCAGGTGAAAGGTCAGCTTTTTATTTTTAAATAGCTTTTTCCTTATTGATAAAAGTAATACATGCTCATGTTTTTAAAAAATTTTCAGAAAACATACAAAAGTTTAAAAAGGGATGGATACCAAAAATCACTGAATTGTACACTTTAAAATGGTGAATTGTGTGATATGTGAACAAATCCCAGTTTTTTAAAAATTAGGAAAAGTTCAACTGCCCAGAGATAACCACTGTTAGAATATTACTCCAGACTGACTTTCTGGTTTTGATATAGTTTTAAACTTATGGAAAAGTTGCAAGATTAGTACAGTAGTTTCAAATTTTTTAAGTTGATTTTAGAGAGAGAGGAAGGGAGAGAGAGAGAGAAACACCGATTTGTTGTTCTACATGTTTATTGGTTGATTCTTGTATGTGCCCTGACTGGAGATCAAACCCGCAGCCTTGGCGTATCAGGATGACACTGACCAACTGAGCTACCCAGCCAGGGCCTTACAGGAATCTTGTATAGCCTTTATATTTAGGTATGCCAGCTGTTGCATTCTCATTATTATTATTATTACTAGAGGCCTGATGCATGAAATTCGTGCAAGGGGCTGGGCCCTCACAGCCCCGCCTTTGTCCAGAAGGTCATCTGGACAGTCGTTCGGCCATCTGGTCTAATTAGCGTATTAGCTCTTTATTACATAGGGTTATTATCCTCTCTCTCTGTGTGTGGATACACATGTATATATGTGTATGTATGTTATATGTATATAGGTGTTATGTGTGCATTATACACAATTCTATTTATAGCATATATAGTTATGTAGTTATCTATACACATATAGTGGTATATATGCAGTTATATACATATGCATCTTAACTTTTTCTGAGCTGTTTGAGGCTAAGCTGGAGACGTCATGCCCCACGACCCCTCACTATCCCTGTGAGCATGTACTAAGAACAAGGACACTCACAGAACCACAGCACTGTCATGAAAATCTGGAAATTTCACACTGACACATCTCACCTGACCTGCGATCGGTATGCAGATTCCGTCACTTGCCCCCACACCGTCTTTCACAACCATCACCCCACCCAGGGTCCCTCGTGTCATTTTCCTTGGATAAAAGGCTAAAAGTAACTTTCATTGCATTACATATACTTTTTTTATTACTGGAGAGTTTGAAATTTTTCATAATGGTCATTTATAATGCTTTCATGGATTGTTTCTGTTCGTTATTAAAAGTTCATTTTTAAAGTTCTGTGATCATTCACAACTTACAGAAGAGATGCAGAAACAGTGGAGAGAGTTCCTTACTCATCCTGCTTCGTCTGGTCAACATCTTCCATGAAGCTGTGCTGGCCACGGCAGAGCTGTGCCCTATACGAACTGGGGTTCACCCTTTGATCCCATATTTTGATCCCACACCTGTTGAGTGATGAGGAGTGAGTGGGACCCCTGTCGGGGGGGGGGGCATGCCTCATGGTCTCCACCCTCAAGGGCAGGAGTCCCCATAACTACCAAGCAGGAAGCCTTAGCCTCACAGGCCACAAAGCATGTGTGCAGCCAGCATTCAGGGTGCCGCGGGAGCTCAGCTGCAGGTGTGACTTTGCTGCCGTGGGTGGGGAATGCCAAGGATGGGGGGCAGCCCCACCTCCCAGTGAGGAGTTCTCACCCTCCTGTGGTTTGAGAACCCACCCACCCTCCTGAGAGCCTCCTGGGCAATTTGCAAGTGAGGGAATTGACCCCTGGCTTCACAGGCCCCCCTCTCCCATCACTCTGTCACCCAGATTGTCCTTTTGTTGTTGTTGTTTTTGTCTCATTCCTGGGGGCTTAAGAAAAACTCTGTTGGAGGCTGAGAGGGGCAAAACGAGATTAATGTCTTGTCAGGCTGGGATCGCCCAAGAAAGCGCTCTGACCTGGAGGACCACAGTGGACTCTGCAAGGTTCTAGGGGGCCAAATCGAATCCTCCCTGTGACCTGATTTGGGGCCAAAGAGGACAGAAGAAAGATGAGCCCCCTAGAGGCTCAGGACATGTCCTGCCTCCATCCCCTGCATTTAAATGGAGGTTGCCTGCTGGCCAGAGAGGGGCTTTGCTGTGCAGATGGGCAGGTGTCATGGGCAAGGACCCTGGGGATCAGCGGGCAGGGCAGGAGTCTGCTCAGCTGCAGCGTTTGGTCCCCGATCTCCCCACACACATCCTTCCACGGTTCCCTTCATAGTTTGTCAAACATTTATTTGAGTGTCTACTCAGGGCTGGGCACTGGGGATCCAAAGACCTTTAAAAGTCCTGATGTATCCCAGCCAGCGTGGCTCAGTGGTTGAGCATCGACCTATGAACCAGGAGGAGGTCACAGTTCCATTCCCGGTGGAGGCACATGCCCGGGTTGTGGGTTCGATCCCCAGTGTCAGGTATGCGAGGGGCAACCAATCAGTGATTCTCTCTCATCATTGATGTTTCTTTCTCTCTCTCCCTCCCCCTTCCTCTCTGAAATCAATAAAAATATTTTTAAATAAAAATTAAAAAGTCCTGATGTAGCCTAGCAGAGTGTTGCTTGTCCTCACAAGGTGGAAGCATCGGGGGAGCTCCCCGGGTCTGTTAAAAGGGCACTGACCACATTCATGGGGCCTCCACCCTTATGACCTAGTCACCTCCCAGAGACCCCGCCTCCTAACACCGTCACTTTAGGGTTAAGATTCAACATATGTATTTGGGGGGAGACACAGTCCAACCCATAACCCACCACCACCACCCATAAAAGCATACAATGAACCAGGCGTGTTACAGCTCTGCGAGTGTCATGAGGGACCGTGCGTCCTGTCTGCAGGGACGGTTGGTGTGTGCACATCTGGGACGCCAGGCTTTCCTGAGATCCACAGGGCACGGCACACCGCACCCAGCCTCCCTGCAGGTCACACTGGCTGTTAAAACGGCTTGATTTTAAACATGGGTGATTTTTTAAATATCTTTCTAGAGCAGTGTGTGTGGCAAGCAGAATAATGGCCTCAAAGATGTCCCCATTCTGGGCCCAGGACCTGTGGACATGTCACCACACACAGTGAAGGGACTTTTCAGGTGGGATTAAGTTAAGGCTCCTAACGGTAGGATGACCCTGGGGTAAACAGGGGGAGGGGGCAGGTCATTACAGGGGCCTCATAAGAGGGAGGCAGGGAGGCAGAGTCAGAGACGGGAGAGGCTGCGGTGCTGGCTGTGACGATGGAGGGAGGGGCCATGAGCCAGGGATGCAGCGCCTCTAGAAGCTGGAAAAGGCCAGAAACAACTCTCCCAGGAGCCGTGGGAAAGACCATGGTACCTGTTGGTACTTGTTACGGCTGCCCCAGGAAACTCAGGCACAGAGTTACTGAGAAAATGGGATTTTTGCTTGTTTGGTGACTAAGAAACCATCCTTTCCCCTCCCCCTCAGATGGGAGGCCTGTCCCAAGTGTCCTGGAGGAGTGTCCTCTTCTTGTCACCATAAACACAGACTTTCAGGCAAAGGTTCCAGTGCTTCCCAACTGAAGCCACTCGTGTGCCTAGTCTCAGAGCCCCACGCCCACGTCCAGCCCCTGCCAGACGGTCTGCGCATCCCCCACCTTCTTTCCTGGCATCCCCCCTTCGGCTTTCTGCTTCCCCTTCTCCCCGGCCACCAGGCTCCTGGCACCAGCCTAATGGCCTGGGTGGGGGCTTGGGTGTTTGTGGGGTCCCAGGTGAGTCACTGACCAGAGCTCTGGGGGCCCCCCTGGCTGGCTGCTCTGCAGGAGAGGGTAACCCTCCACCCAGGACAGTGGCCACCGCCGCTGGGAGTGGCCTCTCTGCTGTCATTAACGCGTGACACAGAGCACCGTGACACAGTCATGTGCATGCAGGCACCTGTCTCCCCAGCCTCTGGCCCGGCTGTGTCTGGAGGGTCAGGACCCCAGAGTAATGGGTCCCTCCAGAGTAGTCAATCGCAAGTGGGTGGGGCCAGGACAGAGGCGTGGTCTGCCTTCTCGGGAGTTTTTCCCTCTGTCTCTCCCAGCCATTTCCTGGCCCCTCACAGACAAGCAACACTGGCGCCCAGCCAGGGCTGGTTGTTTTCCATGTAGGGGGTCAATCTGGGATCCACACCCTCCCCCAATCTAGGAGGCAGGAGGCACAGGTTACAGGCCCACTCCACCTCTTCCCAGCTGTGTGACTTGGAAATTTTTTAACTCAGGGTCTCTCCACCTGATACTGTTGACATTTGGGGCCCGATGATTCTTAGAGGGTGCTCCTGGCATTGAGTGATGGGGCCAGGGGTGCTGCTCAAACCACCACCACCACACACACACACACACACACACACACTGCCCAGAACGGCCCAAGAGGAGAATGACCTGGCCTCAGTGGCAGCAGTGCCCAGGGGACAGACCCTGTGTTAATCACTTGGGAAAAAAATGAGTTACATCCGGAGGCTCACAGTTGACTGCAGAACAAATTCCCAGTGGTCGGATGATAGAAACCAGGGTGAACCCAGCATCTGTGAGTCACCTCCTGTCCTCTCCCACTCAGTGTTTGTATTTAACCGTGTGCAGCCTCGTAGGACCTCAGTAGTCAGATGGCTATGGAACACAGTCTCCAGGAGTCGATGGAATCCTTTGACCCAGCGGGTGTCACCTGGGGCCATTCTGCTCCAGAGGACACTGGTGATGTCTGGGGACACCTGTAGTTGTCACGACTGGAGGTGCTCCCGGCATTCAGTGGGTGGGGCCAGAGATACTGCTCAATCCCCACACTGCCCAGGACGGCCCCCCACAGAGAGCGACCAGGCCCCAGGGTCCCCGGTGCTGAGGTGGTTTACAGGGATGCAGACGGGTTTTTTTTGCTCAGGTTGCTGGACTCCAGGGTAACAGAACGTGTGGCTACTCTGCTTCAAGTCCCTTCGGGGACCCTGCTCACTAACACTCCCAGCCTGCAAGACCAGTCACTTGTTGCACACGCCTAAGCTCAGTTTTGTGTTGGTTCATTTATATTCCACCTTGTTCCATAAAGATCCGAGGGAAACGTTCAGAAATGGGATTCAACCCAACAGGAAAATAGGAGTGGCTTTATAAAAACCGAGAACCCGGGGGAGTCCACACGCTGCCCTCTGCCCTCTGGTTCCAGCTCCTCTTCTCCGAGGGTCCTGGGCTGGGGCGGCGGGCTCTGCCTCCAGCTAAATCTCGGCACTCTTAGCCTCAGAGCCTCACCTCCCAAAATGACCACCTTCCGTGACGTCACAGTGCCGCACACGTGCCGTAACGCTTTATATAGGGCTGCTTTGCTTTTTAGATTTACTCATACATATAAATGTGTAGTATATATAATATTGTGTATATGACTAACTATTAAAAATAGGCATATAAATGATATTTATCTATTTTAAATTTATTCATATATGTTATATATGTTTGTAAATATATATTAAACATGTGTTGTGTGTTATAATATATTAAAATATAAATATTAAATAATATTAAATATAAAAGTATATATTTATATGCATATATTACATATTTATATGCATCTTAATGTGTGTTAGATTAGAAAAATCTTATTAGATTTATTTATGAATAGAAGTTGTGTGCATATAAATACATAGGTATTATATGCATGTATAGTATATACTTATATGTAAATGTATAAATATATTAAATATATTAAAATACTTATATGTTACCCATGTATTTATATGTGCCATATGTATACATAAATATATGTGTATACATACATTACATATATATTATATGTATATATGGGGCTCATAGTAACAACAATTCCCCAGCCCCCCACTGGCCTTGAAGACGTCAGCTGCCACATTATAAGAGGATTTGTGGAGAAGGCCACATGGCCAGGACCCCAGGGCGGCCTCTAGTTGCTGAGTGTGACCCTACCTACGCCAACAGCCAGTGAGAACTCGGGGACCCCGGTCCTGCAGCCCAGGGAGTAAATTGTACAGCAACCCAAGGGGTTCTGAGGCTGGCTCTTCCCCAGTTACCTTCCTGGTGAGATGGCAGCCTCCTGGGGCCCCGGGCCAAGACTCCAGCTTAGCTGTGCCCCAACTCCTGACTCTAAACTGGGGGACATTAATGGGAAGTGTTTGAGGCCACCACGTTTGTGGCAGTTTGTTACATACGCCGCATAGGAAGCGAGTACACCAAGACTTGCAAAGCTTTGCACAGGAGGGAGGGCCCTGGTGACTGTGCCAAGTGAACTCAGAATAAAGGGACCCCCAGGCCCCCGCCTTCCAGATGTGTGAGGGGTGCCAGCAGCTGCTTTCAGCCCCTCTTCCTTCCCGTGCTGGTGGATGTGGCCACCGTGGGCTCTGCACGTGTTTAGGAGCCACAGTGGCCCTGCAGGACCGAGCAGACCCAGCGCCCCACGTGCAGGCCGGCCGAGTGCTCTGCTGAACCCCCCCGGCCTGTTTGTTTTTGTTACTGGCCTCCGGCACCGCCTGGGCTGCGTGCCTGCACGTCACCCAGGGCGACTCGGCCGAGAGCTGGGAAACTCAGTCTCCAAGGCCACCAGCCCTGAGACCCCTGCTCCAGGAACACGTATGTGTGTGACATGTATCTGGGTGTCTGCGTGTGCGTGCGTGTGTGCGTGCGTGCGTGCGTGAGGGTGGTGTCCCTCTTCCCGGTTTGTTCGTCCCCCAAGTGCTCAAGGATGGTAAAAAAAAAAAAAAAAAGACAGAGTCCAACCAGCATTTCCTCTGGTTCCTGACAACCCAGAGACAACCATCATCCCATAAGCAAAATAAAGTCTGACGTGCAAACACCGTCTTTCATGGGGCCTTCCACTGGCCTGCGGGAAGGGAACCGTCTACTCAATCAGTGGTCGCCAGCCGGTGGTCTGCGGACCACTGGTGGTCTGTGAGGTCCGAAAGGTGGGCGACTGCTCTACCAGATGATTCTGAGGTTCACATTAAAATGGGGCTTAGAACAGGTGTGGCTGTGAAGCAACTGAAACCCTCACGCACGGCGGCTGGTGGGGATGTAAGATGCGGCAGCTGCTGCGGAAAACAGCCGGGTGGGTGTATGGTAATTCCTCAGATGCCTAAAAATAGTCCCCATGTGACCCAGCAATTCCACTTCTGGGTATAGACCCAGAGAATTGAAAGCAGGGACTCAGAGAGGTATTTGCACACCATGTTCACAGTAGCTTTATTCATAATAGCTTTATTCAACAGATGAGTGGCTAAAGAAAACATGGTCTATTCATAGGCTGGAATACGATTCAGCTTTAAAAAGCAGGACCCGCTAACACCCACTACAATGTGGATGAACCTTGGGGACGTTACGCTTAGTGAAATAAGCCAGGCATAGAAGGACAGACGTTATGTGATTTCACTCATCGGAGGTCCCCAGAGGAGACAAATCCATAGAGACAGAACGTAGATGGTGGGAGCCAGGGCTGGGGGAGGGGTTAGGGAGTTAGTCTTTAATGGAGACACAGTTTCAGTTTTGGAAGATGAGAAAGGTCTGGAGATGGATGGTGGGGATGGTTGCGCAACAAGGTGAATGTAGGGAATGCCACTGAGCTGTGCATTTTTAAAAAATATATTCTTATTGATGATTTCCGAGAGGAAGGGAGAGGGAGAGAGAGATAGAAACATCAGTGATGAAAGAGAATCATTGATCAGCTGCCTCCTGCATGTCCCCTACTGGGAATAGAGACCACAACCCAGGTATGTGCCCTTGACCAGCATCGAACCTGGGATCATTCAGTCCGCCGACCAACACTCTATCCACTGAGCCAAACCAGCTAGGGCCTGAGCTATGCCCTTAAAAAATGGTTAAGATGGCAAATTTTATGTTGTGTGCATTTTACTACAATAAAAATGTTTTAATTAAATGAAAATGAGCAGTGCCTCCCAGGAAAGAGAGGCTCCAGCTCCGGCTCCGGCTCAGCTTACACTGACACATGTTCACCACCGCCACCCTGCTGAGTGGCAGGGCAGGATGGCAGGGTGGGTGCAGGCACAGCAGCGGCCCCCGAGAGGGGATAGAGGGGCACAGCTGGGGGGAAGCTCGGTGGGTTTTACCGGGACTTCCCCCAGCACAGGTGTGACCATTCCTGGCTAGACTCAAGAATGGAGGTGAGAGGAGCGCCTCCCACCTGGCTCCAAGGAGCTGCAGGAATCAGGCCATGGCCCCTCTCCACAGCTGGTCTCAGCCCCCGCGCTCTGTCACACTCACACTGCACTTTTCCAGCTCCTTCCGTTTCATTTACTCCCTCGCATAAACCTTGGGAGGTAAGTATTAATCCTGTGCGTAGACGGTTCTCCACAGAGAAAGGAGAAGCGATTTGGCCAAGGACATGCACACGAGAGGGACAGGGCACAGGCCAGGTGCTGGGCCTTCCCCCGCTTCCCTCTGACTAACCGCCATTCGTGTGTAAACCTCACGGGGGAGGGCTGCTCAGAGCCGCGATCCACACGGTGTCTGTTAAATCAAGTCTTGTTAACCGGACATACTCCCTTCCAGGAACTTTGCACATCAGTACATAGAGATCACCTCATGAGGTCACAGCTGCGTAACACTCCATTGCCTGGCAAAAGCAGAGTAAATATTTTAGGTTTTGTGGAATTGTATTGGTTTAAAGAGAATGGACTTTCTATATTTGATTGCTGCTACCAAACTGGGTAATTGGCAAGAATTATTAGTTTTAAGCCCTGCCCACCCACCCCCACCCCCACCCCCCCACTCCCCAGCAGAAATGAGCAGAAAGTGGGTTAGTGGTTGCCAGGTCCTTGGTCTCAGTAAGAGGGGCAGACGCTGTATCAGGCCATAGTGATGAGGCCTGGCAGGGACAGGAGACCATGAACGGCCACAGAGGGTGACTGAAAGCGTTCTGCAGAGGCCTGCTTTCAACTCCTTTTCACTGGGAGTGCCTGACACGGGGGCTCCACCTGTGCTCTCAGAAGCTGGACTCCCAAGCATCAAAGGACACTGGGCTGGGCGCCGAGTCACGTGGAGGACACACCCCTGTGTTTGGAAGCCAGGCTTTGCTCCTCTGCCTGCAGGGCCTTCTTGGAAAAAAGGATGAGTCTGCTGTTGGCCTGGCTGCTGCTACTTGAAAGAACAGGCACCCTGATTGGCCCAATCTTGGGCCCCCTCTTCCCCTCCCTCTTGTAGTTTGGGTACAGAGGGGACCCCCCCCAAACCTGAAAATTTACCTGTTCTAGACATTTGACATAGTGGAATCACACACTGTGCTTTTTGTCTGGATTCTCTCACTGAGGACTGTGTTTTCAATGTTCGTTCACATTATAGTGAGTATCAGTGCTTCACTCCTTTTCATGGCTGAGTAATATTCCCTTATATGCATCTCTATCTCATTTTACTTGTCCATTCACCAGTTGATGGACATTTGAGTTGTGTTCCCCTTTTGCCCATTATGAATCCTGCTGCTGTGGACATCAGTGCACCTGTTTTTGTGTGTTTTCATTTTTCTTGGGTGTGTATCTAGATGTGGAATCCCTGGATCAGATGGTAACTCTATTTTAACCTTTTAAGGAGCTGCCATTGCTTAACCTCAGAAGCTGTATGTAGCTCAGAGTTCTACAAACTGCAGCCAAGTGGTCAAATCTGGCCCTCTGGCTGTTGTTGCAAATAAAGTTTTATTGGCACACAGCACTCTCATTACATATGGTTAGTGGTGGCTTTTGCACTACAGCAACTGAGTTGAGTCCTTGCAATGAAGACCTTGTGACTCACAAAACCAAAGATATTTACTGTTTGGCCTTTTACAGAAAAAACAGTGTTTATTATTTAGTATTTATATCACACTCTGTGATCATTCATTTATTTGTCTTAAGAATCCCTCCCTTCTCCCCTCACCCTTGCCAAGAAAGCTCCCTAGGGGCAGGACTTTGATCTTTTATTTCTTTATTTCTATTTCCTGTTGTCTTTAAACATTTAGCTACATTATCCACCCTCACCTTCTGGGAGCCCTAAATTCACCCATTGAACTTCTGGGCCTGGCTTTCCTGTGGGTGCCTTATGCAGGGTCCACCCTTGACTGCCAGTAGAATCGCCTGAGACCTCTCCACGCATGCTGAGTGATTCACAGTCCCCTGGGTGATTCCAAGGTTGGAAAACCTTGTTCTATCTGGTCTCTAATCCCAAAGGTCTATAGTTCTTATAAATTTAATCCTGGATAAAGAAACCACAGACTTTCCTCCCATGCAAACAGCTTAGATTTATCGAGCCCTGAGGTGCAGGCTTTGACCTAAGCTGCTTGTGGGGCGGGGGGGGGGGGGGGGGGGGGGCAGGGGGGAGGTTTGGAGAGGGGGTTGGGGTTAGGTACTTTTCTGCATTTTCCCCAGGGCTGTGAGCCTATCAGTCCAATAGTGAGCAGGGACCCTTCTCACTACCCATCTCACTCAGGGTCCTGACCTGTCACAGCTGCAGCCAATTCTTTTTTTTTTTTTTTTTAATGTTTTCATTTCCTGGGGAAACCATAACAAATGACCACAAACTTGGTGGCTTAAAACAGAATCTATCCTCTCACAATCCTGGGGCCAGAAGTCTGAGATCAAGGTGTCACGGGGCTCTGCTCCCTCCCTCGAGGCTCCCGGGGAGGGTCCTTCCTGCCTCTCCCAGCTTCTCAGGGCTCCAGGCATCCCTGGGATCGTGGCCAGATCCCTCCAACCTCTACTTCCGTGGTCCCATGGCTTCTCCCTGTATGTCTGTGTCTAGATCTCCCTCCACGTTCTCTTATAAAGACACCAGCCATGGAGGTAGGGCCCTAAATCCAGGATGACCCCGTCTCGAGATCCTTAACATCATTTATCTGCAAAGACCCTTTCTCCAAATTAGGCCAATGCCCAGCTTCCTGGTGGACCTGAATATTTGAGGGACGGCATCCAACCTATTACAACCCACAGAGGTGATCTTTGTTTAGTTGAGCCGATACTGTTCTTCCGTAGAGCCGTCGTCTCTCCCCCGTGGTGACCTCTCCTTTTATTTTTTCATCTTTGTGTTTGCACTTGTGTAAGCACCTCACATCCATCTTGGACCAGGAAAGGGTGGGAGGGTAGGTGTGGGGATGTTTAAATCAGTTGACAGTTATATTGCAATATATAAATGTATCAGAGCTACACCGTGTACACCTTAAAAACACAGTGTTGTGTATCAATTATATCTCAACACAAACAACATTTTAAAAAGTAAGTTGGCAGTTAACCGTTATGTTTAAAATTCCTACTTAAAGTGAATACACTGAAGGGATTCAAACATATATGAGTGCAATAATCCCAGAGGAATAGGGGTGGGGCGATCCTGACCCAGGGGACACTGGAGGTGCTCCTGGCATCGAGTGGGTGGGGCCAGGGATGCTGCTCACTTACCCACAGTGCCGGGGGGACCCTGTCGTAAATGTGGAAAGTGATGGTAGCTTTCAACTGAACAAAAATGTTTATTGATTCGTCAGTTTTTTATTTATTTTTATTGTTGTTAACCCTCACCCAAGGACATTTTTCCATTGATTTTTTTAGAGAGAATGGAAGGGAGGGGGAGATAGAGAGAGAGAGAAACATCACTGTGAGAGTGACACATCGATTGGTTGCCTCCCCAGACCAGGGCCAGGGATCGATCAAGCCTGCAACCAAGGTCGGTGCCCTTGACCAGAGCTGAACCGGGACCCTTCAGCCTATGCTCTATCCATTAGGCTTATTGGTCAATTTAAAAAAAAAAAGAATTGGCTGCAGGTGTGTCTCCCTGCAGTTGTGACAAGGTGGGACCCCCGTTAGGCTGAGAACAGGCCGGGTGGGGACAGCTGCTCTGGGTTTTCTGGTGCCTGGGACTCCCACCTCCTGAAAGGGCAGAGCCGCGAATGCCCGCAGCCAGGTTTCGTTCTGAGAAGCAGAAGGCAGAGAGACTTCTAAGAGAAATGCCTGACGGAGGGGATTACCCACGGGCTCCCAGAAGAGCTGCTAAAAACCAACCAGCAGCTCTTCCGGGTTTCGGTTACTGCCTGGGGCAGCTTCCCTGAGGGCAGTTCCTCTTGGGCATTCCTGAAACTTAAAAAAAAGCAGGTCTATTTTTAAACCCTTCTGGGAGAGGCCAGGCTGAGACCTGCAAGGACAAGGGCCCAGGCAAGGGCACTTGGAGGTGAAGCACGGACAG
The DNA here is from genome assembly GCF_963259705.1 of Myotis daubentonii. Classification (NCBI taxonomy): domain Eukaryota; kingdom Metazoa; phylum Chordata; class Mammalia; order Chiroptera; family Vespertilionidae; genus Myotis; species Myotis daubentonii. The sequence continues at coordinate 32,481,592 of NC_081844.1, forward strand.
AGAGCTGCTCCTTCTGGGCTCATCCTGAGCTCCGGGCAGCTCTGCCTGGTGGCTCCCGGAGCTTGGGAAGGGACCAGACCAAGTCGCCCTCTGCACTGCTGACGTCAGGGCCTGGTCGTTCTCTGAGGGGGGCTGTCCCGGGCATTGTGAGGGGTTGAGCAGCATCCCCCCGCCACTCACACACACACACACACACTCATACCAGGAGCACCCCAGTGTGACAAATGTCCCCAAATGTTGCCCAGTGTGCCCTGGGGGACAAGGTTGCCCCAGGAGAGACCCTGAACTAGTATTTTCTCTCTCTCTCTCCCTCTCTCTCCTGCATATCAAGCTCATGAGAGAGCACAGAGTCAAGTTACCAGGGGTTCTGGAGTTTTCCTCCCTTCTTTCTAACAGGTGAGCCAGGAAACAGCACGTGTCTTAGAAGCACTGGGGCCGCCGCCTGGCTAGGTCTGCAAAGCAGTTATAACACCTTCCTCAGCAGTGTTGTAGAGAAAGAAGGGAAATTAAACTTCTGACCCACAGTAAACACTGCGTGAGCCTGCCGTCTCCAGCCCTACCCAGAGTGACCTCGGCCCAGCCCCCACCCCAGTGGAGGCTCCACATCCATCACATTAGCATAAAATTAGGACAATGGACTGACTGAGGCGGGAGGGCTCCGCTGCAGCCTTGTCTGCCCCGTTGAGGGGCTCCTTACCGAAAAGAGCAGATTATTCCTAAACCAGAAGAGGAGCTGGCACAGAAGAAAAAGGCATCCCACGAGAAACCGAAGAAACAGAACTTACGGCCCAGGAGTAAATGCAGCGGAAAACAAATACCAACAAAAGTTTTTTAAAAACATCTGTACCCTCTTTTCTCTCTTCAGGAGGAAAGTCAGGATAATGATAATAATGAAAACTGGCCGAAACCGGTTTGGCTCAGTGGCTAGAGCGTCGGCCTGCGGACTGAGAGGTCTCGGGTTCGATTCCGGTCAAGGGCATGTACCTGGGTTGCGGGCATATCCCCAGTGGGAGATGTGCAGGAGGCAGCTGATCGATGATTCTCTCTCATCGATGTTTCTAACTATCTCTCTCCCTTCCTCTCTGCAAAAAAATCAATAAAATATATTTTTTTAAAAAAATAATGAAAACTGTAAAAATGTAACATCAGAGTAGTGATTCGCTCTGGGAGGGGGCCCCGGGCACCTGCGGGGGCCCTGGAAAAGGTCCGTGTCTTCATGTAGGTGACGGTGACAGGTGCGTGCACTTTCATACTGCATGAGGGGAACAAAATGCATGTAGCTGTGCATGAATGATCTAGACACCCCTGTTGATAAAAGGTGTCTGCATCTAGGAACCATTTAGGCCCAGGGTTGATCTGTCAATCATGGGCAATAATATCTATAATAATAGTAATAATATAAATGATGGTACATCCATAACGTATAAAGCACAGGCATAAAAGGTCACTAAATGCAGCCTCATATCTTGGAGGGATCTCAGAAGAAAACAGACATTTGAGGCGGCGGGGGGCGGGGCAGGGGGGGGGGGAGGAGGCTGGCCAAATCCAGATCCACTGGAGTTTGATCCATACGGCACCAGTGTTTATTTCTTCGGACAGATGTCAGCCTTGGCCAAGCTGGCGAAGGGCATGTGGGAACCCTCTGTGCTATTTGTGCCACTTGTCTGTCAATCTAAAATTATTTCAACATCAAGGTTTTGTTTGTTTTTTTAAGTCAAGTGTTAGAAGAATTTGTGCTGGCATGGGGAAATCATGTTTCCCTCACCATGTAACGTTAAGCAAAAAGTATTTTAAAGACAGGTGATCAACCAGGATATAGGACCTGAATGTGTGAAAATGGGTGAGTGTGTGCACCCGTCTGGAAAGAAATGAGGTGTCCGTATGTGATTTCCAGATTTTGTAAAAATGCAGTTGTGTTCCTTTCATAGTCATAAAGATTCTTGTTATTTGCAGCAAACGCTGAATTGGTGAGTGTGGAGCCGCTGCTCATGGGGAGTACAAGGTTCGGGTCCTGTGAGGCCCTGGTCACATTTTCCTCCAGCAGTGGACACAGACACACCTTGTTTTACATGTGTGCCTCTGTAAAGACACACCTGGCATGCATTGTAGCTTCACTCACACTGTGCCCGCGGCAAGCTTCTCTAACACATGCATCTTCTTCGTAAGACACATCTCAAGTCTTCTTGTGCTCAGGAACCCAAGACAGCACTTCAGCTCTAATCACCCGCAAAAAAATAAAGTGTGCCCTGGCCAGTGTGGCTGAGCGGCATCCTGTGCACCACAAGGTTGCTGGTTGGATTCCCGGTCAGGGTGTGCGCGGGAGGCAGCCGATCAATGATTTTTTCCCACATCAGTGTCTCTCTCTCTCTCTCTCTCTCTCTCTCTCTCTCTCTCTCTCCCCCCCCCCTCGCCCTTCCTCTCTCTCTCAAATTGATAAAAATGTATTTTTTAAAAATGCAAAAATCATGGCACTAAACACTGTAAAGGACCTGGTTTATAGTCTGAGCTGAAACAAGACGGCAGAGCCGCCGCCTCCTGGTTCCACTTCAGTTAGGCATGTGCTCTGCTCGCGTCCACGAATGACTCTGAGAACCCCTCAAAGGCATGCGTCCTGGGCATGTTTACTTGGGGGTTAGAAATAAATTTCAGCAAGTAGGCGAATTCACAAATACAGCATCTGTGGGTAATGCGCATGGACTCTATGCTCAGGGCAGACTTTCCAGACGTCCGGCACCCCAGCACCCTGGCGTCCCAGCCCAGCAGTGGTCTGTCCCCGCACCAGCCACAGTAAGCACCAGTGCTGACCTTCAGTAGACGTTGGGGTCCACCGGCCTCATAGGGGCAGAAGCTCTCCCTACTCAGTGCCTTATTTCAGTGTGTGTGTCCTCCAGTCCTCCCTTAAGGCAGGGGGTCTCGAACAGGGGTGATCCTATCCCCCACGGGGCCATGTCTGGGGACATCTGTGGTTGTTACAACTGGATGTACTCCTGGCGCTGAGTGGGTGGGGGCCAGGGATGCAGCTTAGTGCCTGGGATGGCCATGATGTCGGCAGGGTTGAGGGGGAGAGACCCCTGCTTTAGAGAAAGCCACCCCCAGTCACCACCTTCCTGTGGCTGAGACCCTAGAGCCTCTGTGACACTCGGGCTGGGCCTCCCCTGGTGGGCCTCAGGGTAGGAGGTCCCTGCCTGACCTCGGCCACCCCACCCCCAGCCTCTGATGCCACCCCACCCCCACCCCAGGTCCACAGTGGTCCTTGGCTCTGACCCAGGAGGGGCAGCCCCGGTGCATCCCTTTGTGTAGATGGGAAAATCCCCATTGGTTTATGGAAAAAGCAAATGTTTGCAAGGGAAGAGGGACCAGCTCTCAGAGGCCACAGGGCACCTCCAGAGCCAGAGGGAAACAGCCTCGCTCTCTGGGGGCCTCGAAGCTCAGGGAGGGGCTTACACTGGCCGGGGCAGGGACTTCTGCCACCCTCACCAGGGCAAGCCCACGGGCGAATAAGCCCCAAGGACCAGCTCCTCTGGCACCGGAGGCTGGTCGACTGCAAGCTTTGAAGTGTGATCCTCGCCCAGCAACTCAGGGGACCCCTGGGAGCACCGTGTGGGGCATCCTTCCGGTCAAGCTACATGCACCGACCTGCGGCCAGGCCTGAAGCCTCCTCATCTGCACATAGAAGGCTGGTGCTGGCCGTGTCGACCACACTGAGCTGGACAGACGGTCACTGCTTGCCTCTTCCTCTGCCTCGGCAGGAATTAGGAAAGGGGGGGTGCTCCCCTCCCCCGCGTGGTGCATTCTCAGGGCAGCTGGTACAGTGTGGAGAGCAGGTAGGCTGGCATGCAATTTCAGGGTTACCCTGCAGCTGGACACAGCAGCCCCCAGGAACCCTCATTCTGTGTGAGTATCAGGGAGGGTTGTGGCTCTACCCGAGTTGTCCACGGTCCTGCTTGGGGCAGCGGGTCCTGTTCCCTGGAAAACAGGGGCTCTGAAGTGCCAGAGTCCACCCACCCCCGGGGCTCGATCATGGGGACTTCCTTCCTTTCCTGTTGACCTCCTGGCCCTGGGCGGCCAGCCTCAGATCCCTCGCCTTCCTGCGCCCATATACCTGTCACCTAGCCCATCCGAGGTTAATTGGTTTGCCCCCGAGTTCACTTTTTCCAGCTCTCCCTTTTTCTTTCTTACCCGGCACGTGGCTTCCATCAAAGTAAAAAACCAGACATGGAAAAACACCACACATTACATTCACGGCTCGATGCCTGGATATGTTGTTTTTCTTCTGCTGGTGCATCCGATGGGCTGGACTTGGGGTCCTCGTGTTCCAAAGTGGAATAATACAAATTCCAGAAGAAAACGTGACTCTCCCCCCCCTGCCGCCCCCACCCCCCAAAGAAAATAGGGCTGTCTTCTGAACGGATCAGTGTGAAGAATACAGGGGACTTGCCCCCAGTTTCCTTGGAGGACGCGTGCCACATTTTTGGCAACAGCAAAATATTTATCTGAGAAAAACGAGATGGTTAAGTAAAAAGGATTTAACCGTGCCCCCCCCCCCCTTTTTAAATTAGGGTAGAAAGGCGCTTCTTGGAAAAACTATAAAAGGTATGTAGCATTTTATCTTTACTTCATGAGCTTGGAATCTCTTGTTTTGAGAAAAAGGAACAAACAAGCCACAGTATCTCACGCGCGCACGACGTACTGGGCATTGTGTCACCGTGGAGAGAGCTCTGGGCTCAGAGCCAGGAAACCTGAGTTTAGATCGCAGGTTGGCCTCCCAGCCACCATCCCGAGTGGGCGGATGCCTTTCATCTCTGCCACGGAAATAACATCCCGCAGCTTCCCAGGAATGTCACAGAGATTACTAGGCCCCCGCTACAGAGACGCGGTGTGCCGTGCCCCGGCGGCTCTGAGATACATGCCGATTACCTAATTTGAGGGAACGTGTTCATTTCTCCTCTAATCCCTCCTGTTTCCAAAGCCTCAGCGTGCCCTGCTCTCCCTTGAGTTATTGCGTCCTCCCTCTTTTTCCTCCATCATTCAGGCTAACACTCTGCCAATGTTGCTGACCTTTACAAAGAATCAGCTTCTGGTTTCATCGACCCTCCTCTCGTTTCTCTAGCCTCCGTTTCGTTTTCTCCTCTGTGGCGCTGTCATTTCCTTCCCCTTGCTGGCGCTGGGTTTCGCTCGCTCTTCCTGCTCTTCCTGTGCTAGTCCCTTAGAATGTAAAGTCAGGTGGTGGGTCTGAGATCGTCCTGGACGCAGCCTGTGCCCCCCTCCTCCCCACCGTGTGCTGCCCCACTGCACCCCCACACGTTGTACCCTTCAGTGTGTTGCATTTTCATCTTCATTCACAGTGTTTCCTGCTTTGCCTCGGGACCCATCGCTTGTCTGAGTGTGTCTTAATTTCCTTGAGTTCCGTGATCCATTTGGGAAGGAACGGGCACTGGGGCATGTTTCTCCATCTAGGACATATAAGCAGCAGGGTGGCTCGAACCGGTTTTCAATCCAGGATTATCTCAGGACCAGGGGTTCAGGCAGACCTCTCTGCAGGACTCGCTGGTGGGGTGCAGGGAGGGCCGGTTTGGGGGTGGGGAGCTTAGCTCTGGAGCTCATGTCACCTCTGATACTTGTGAGGGGGACTGACGCACCCTGGTCCCCTGGTGGGCTCATCATTCATCCTGCTGAAGGCTCACCGCTCTCCAGCTTGTGCTTCTTGGGCCTCAGTTACTCCCGAAGGTGCTAGACCTCTGCTTGTACAGCCTGCAAGTGTCGGAGGTGGAGCCTCAATGCGGGGGGGGGGGGGGGGGGTTGGGGAGCCAGGCACTCGCCCTGGGCATAGAATTTAGGGAGGGAGGGGCACTGAAAACCCAGTCATAGCAATAAGTTGTATCTTAATGTAGCAATAGTTCCTAAAAATCAAAATTAATGCCAAAAGAATAATACACAGTGAATATATTTTTTAAGATTTTTAAATTGATTTTTAGAGAGAGAGAAAGGGAGAGGGGAGAGAGAGAGAGAAAAACATCAATATAAGAGTGAAATTTCGATTGGCTGCCTACTGCATGCCCTGTACTGGGGATCCAGCCTGAACCCCAGGCATGTGCCCTGATCAGGAATTGAACCGGCAACCATTCAGTGCATAGGATGACACCCAACCAACTGAACCACATCGGCCCAGGCGAAGGTAAAAATGTTAAATAAAGGGGCTGGCTTCGCTGTCACACTCACACTAGCCCTTGGGCCTCAGTTACCTGTCTTTAACTAAAAATTTGATATTTGGTTTGCCATGGATGGTTTACATTCATTTTGACCTTTTATAAAAACACTAGAGGCCCGGTGCATGAAAATTCATGCACTGGAGGTGGGGGTCCCTAAGCCTGGCCTGCCCCCTCTCACAGTCCGGGAGCCCTCAGGGGCAGGAGCGACCTGGCGATCAGGGAAAGGCGACGCCCCCATCACACCTCTGCTGCTGCCACTGCCGGCAGCGCAAGTCTCAGGCGGCCCTGGTTACCTGCGTCTCGGGCGGCCCTGGGCGGCTGGGGGGCTGAGGGGACTGGGCGCCGCCATCTTGTGGCTGTAGGCGCCGCCATCTTTGAGGGTGTGGCAGTCAATTAGCATATTCCCGCCTTATTGGCTGTAAGTGCTGCCATCTTTGAGGGCAAGGCAGTCAATTAGCATATTCCCTCCTTATTGGCTGTGGGTGCTGCCATCTTTGCGATGGCATGAGGGTCAATTGGCATATTCCCTCTTTATTAGATAGGATGGCATGGAAGTATGAATCATCATGATGGGTAAGCTTTCGGTGCCCCTTAGATTTTGCACCCAAGGGAGTGCCTTACCTGCCTCACCCCAGCCCCGCCCAGCAGTCACAGTAACTATGAATGAACACGGTGATGATCTGATTATGGCCACTTCCCTGTGGTTACCAGAGCCCACAGTCGCTAGTCTTTTCACACTCTCCATCAGAGACTCACAGAGACACATTTTCCTGACAGAGGGATCAGGACTCAGTTGCCAGAGATCCAAGAGGAAGTGTGTGTTCCCCTGGGACGCACACATGTGCAAGGGCCTCAGTGGAGCCACCTGGGCTCAGGTGTCAGGAGAGCAGGCTCAGGCTGCAGGCCGAATGCTGTGGGTTTAGGTCCCTGAGGTGTAGCACCTGCTGGTGGAGACGACACAAAGCCTCAGCCAGCTCCAGCTGGGCTGTGGCTCTAAGGGAGCACTGAGCACCCTGGCCCTGCTCCCAAGCAGCCATGCCTGCTGCTGACCGCTGTCCCTTTCCTTCCTCGCCCCCCTCTGCTCCTTCTCTATCTGCAGCTCCCACGCAGCAACTCGGCAGCCATTCATCAGGCACTGACTGTGGGCCAAGCCTGGTGGCTCTGTCTTATTTCATTCTTATGGGACATGGGATCCTCAAGGAACAAATTTTCTTAGCCCCATTTTACAGGTGGGAAAACTAAGGCTTATCAGCAGAGAGATTTGGCAAGGCCCACTGACTGTGGGCAAAGGGGCCAGGATATGAGTTCATTTCTCTCTGACCATAAAGCACCTGGCAGTTCTTATAAATCAGGGTTCTCCAGAGAAACAGAACCAATAGGCTGTGCATATACAGAAGGTTTATTGTAAGGACTTGACCATGGAGGCTAGCAAGTCCAAAATCTGTAGGATGGAGAACTAGGAGAGCGGATGGTGCCGCCCAAAGGCCATCACTGGAGAATTCCGGGGAGATCTGTCTTTTGTTCTATTCAGACCTTCAACTGATTGGACGGGGCCCACCTGCATCTGGGAGGGCAATCTGCTTTTCTTAAGGTCCACTGTTTAAATGCCAATCCAGACATACCCTCACAGAAACACCCAGAATAGTACTGGACCACATATCTGGGCATCCCATGGCCCAACCAAGTGGACATGTAAACTTATGATCACCTGGCCTCGCCAGCTGCACAGCCACTTGCCCATCTGGACGGGCCCCTCAGAGCCCTCCAGAGCTGTGGTCACTTTCCCTGGGAGTGTCAGCATGGGGACAGCAGCTGGGTCTCACCAGGCCACCATCCAGTTGTAGACTAGCTGTGTTCGTACCTGGAGAGTCAAATGGGAGAGAACCTGCTCCTTAGCTCCTTCAGGGTATTGGCAGAATAAGTTTCCTTGAGGCTGTAGGACTGTGGACCTTGTTGCTTGCTACCTGTCGGCTGGAGCCTGTCACCAGCTGGTAGGGGGTCTCCCAGAGCACCTTGCCAGGTGAGCTTCTTATACACAGTTGCTCACTTCATCAAGACAGCCAGCACGAGATCACATTTCTGAATTCTGTGTATGTTTCCCACTTCCCGTGTGCCGGTTTTGGCCCAAACCATTCTTCCTAAGTCGGAGTAGTGAGTGCCCAGCCCTGAGGTAGCCACTGCTCCCCTTCCCAGCGAGAGCCCCATTAGACCTCAGCACTGCAGGGCGGCCCGGGGCCGGGTGGCATCTCAGCATTCACAAGAAGAGGCGTGATGGAATTTGGACAGACGCAAAAGGGGATGTCGGCATGAGCAGAAGCAGACACTTGGTTTCATTGTTAGAAATTCCATGAAGGCCACGGAAGCCTTATTTCAGGGCAGAGGCCTCTGGGCTACCGAGATAAGCTCGCTTTTCCAAGGGGGTTTCTGTAAATCCAGAGCTGGCTCCCTGCAGCCCCCGGGCACTGAGATCCCTCCCTCCTGGTCCCTGGGGCGCCAGGTACGGGGATCCTCGCAGGGGCCTCTGCGGTTGCCCTTCTCTGGAAGGTTCCACCAAATGCCAAGCTTAACACCACAATGCTGATGTGGATCCTTCCATCCTAGTCATGTCCCCAAATGAGGATGCAGCCCAGTGACACCTCCGTGGTGGCGTCTTGAAGCGATCTCCGCCGACACTGGCCGAAACCTGCATCCTGGACCCAGACTTTCGCTTCTGTGCTGCCCAACCCCCGCATAGCTGTGTTTCAGGGTTAAGCTTCCAGGCAGACACAGTGGTTTGGCAGCCGAGTAGGGGCCCATCCAGATGTCCAGGGCAGGGCACCCTGACATTTGGTCTCAAACCCTCCTGTCCACACCTGGTGGGCATCTGGGGACCCTCAGGAGGTGACCGGCCTAGACACGGAGGATTCATGGCGTGAGCCAGGAGCAGGAGCCTGGAAGCCACATTGGTAGCCTCAGCCCACCCCAGCTTCTCACCTGAACCCGGTGGGACCAAAACAAGGAACACATCTCACAGGAAACCAGCTCATGGGATGGGACAGTCCTCACACCAGGGTTCCCCTTGGCTGCTGACACTGGCACTGTGTCATCCTCTGTGAAGGGCCATCCTGGACACTGTTGAGCAGCCTCCCTGGCCCCACCCCTCAACTGTGATGGCCACAGATGTCCCCAGACATCTCCCAGTGTCCTCTGGGGGCCACCCCAAGTGAGAACCCTCTAAAACTTCAGTTAATCATATTGTTGGTTGGGTTATTGTTTGGGATTATTTGTTTTGTTTCATTTTTTTTTCTATTTTTCATTTTTCACATGAAAAATGTCCCTACCTACAGCTAGTCCTTAGGAAGAGTCTCTCTGGATCTGTTTTATTCGGGACTTTAACAACCTCAGAGTGGCGTGGGCATCCCTGGAGATCGCACAGGTGCCTGGTAACCAGCAGTCATCCTGCGATATGGTGTTACACCGGCAGTTCATTGTTGGCCAGCAATCCAGGAGCCCAGCACAAGAAGCTCCAACCAGTGACCTGGCTCTGGATCCGTCCTCCAGGGCATGTGTGCCTAGGGCAGGCGGGCAGGCGTAGTCAGGTGCTCTGCCCTCGGCTGCCTGGTCCTGGGGGCCCCTGTCCTAGGAGAGAGCTTGGCCCTGGGGACAGAGTGAGTTTTTCAAGGAGCCTCCTCGGTAAACACCTGCAAGGTGGCCACCCGTCCCTTCCATGCAGGTGGCCCTTTGGTGCCCAGCTTCCTGGCCACGATCCCCAAAGACATCATGTCTCAATCCCAGGACCTGTGGACATGTTGCCTCACATGGTAAAGGGATTAAGTCAAGGACCCTGAGATGGGGATGACACTGGATTACAGGGTGGGGACCGGTGTCATCACAAGGTCCTCATAAGAGTCAGGCAGGAGGGTCAGAGTCAGAGATAGCAGAGGCTGTGCTGCTGGCTGTGAAGATGGAGGGAGGGGCCACGAGCCCGTGATAAGGGGCCTCTAGGAGCTGGAAGAGGCTGGAAACGGTTCTCCCCTGGGACCTCCAGAAGGCCCAGCCCTGCCCACAGCTGGGGTTGGCCCCCACACTGTCAGAGGATGGATGTGTAGTTTTAAGACACCCAAGTTGGTGGTCATTTGTGACAACAGCCACAGGAAACAGAGACAGTGCCCACGAAATGTCCCAGGAGCTGTGGATACACAGGGAAGGGTTTTAGTGCAGCCTGCTTGTGCACGGAGAACAGGCCAGGCACCTCCCAGAGGGGATGGCACCTCACAGGGCTTTTTGCAGGAGGCTTAGGAATGTGTCCAGGCCCAGATGGAGAAGGATCTGTCTGAGCCAAGGTGGGAGGGCCTGCCTCTCCTCTTCTCCCTTCCCAGCCCTCCTGCGCCTGGCTCCCGGGCTGCACCCTCCCTGGGCCAGGGTGACAGCACATCCTCAAGTGCCAGGAGCCTAGAGACGTGCACGCAGGCGCTCGGCATCCCGGCCAGCCCCAGTTCCAGGCTTGCAAATTCTCACATGACTGCAGTCATCCTCTGAGTGGACAGAGAAAGCCTTTTCTGCTGCCCGCACATCAGCTGCATCGTCACCGTCGGTCACCCTCCGTCACCCCGGGCTCATTGTCCGCGGCGCCCACAGCGGCTCATTCCCGGGCTCCGCGCTCCGTGCCGCAGGCAGTATCTGCCCGCCCTGCTGCTCTGTTTTTCCCTGGCTTGTGGGCACCTCATTCATTCCCTTTTCTCTGGCTCTTTCTAAATATAGCTGCCCGGGGACTAATTTAGCCTACACACAAAGGGACTGGTGACAGAGAGAATCACAAGACGCTGTTCTCCGCGCGGTGCATGCCTTTTCTTGGGAAGCGTCTGGTTGACAAAGTCCCCAGACTTTTACAGCCCCCACAGTGCCACCAAAAGGCCCTCACGTGGCCGCCCTTTCCCACACTGGCCAGAGTGACCATGACCCTGGAGGAGCTGCAGGCACAGAAGAGGGGTTAGGGAGAGGCCCCGTGGTTGGAGACCTGGGGAACATCAGGGGTGAGGACAGAGGCAAAGGGTACCTGCTTGACCCCTGGCTGCTTGGGGCATCAAAGCGGTTTTGGGCCTGCCTTGTACTGAAATTCAAATGCCAGTGCAGCACCCATCTCTCTCTGTAGATCCGGTGAGCCTGCTGGGGGCTAGAGGTCAGCCCCATCCCAGCTGCTAGGGACACAGCGAAGAATGTGCCCGCCCTGACTTCATTCTCCTGGCATGTGCTGGCCACGCTGTGTGCACATTTCTGTAGAGTCGGCAGGGTCTCCCCTTGGCACTGCAGACGTTGGGGCGGAGTCGTTCTCTGCAGGGCCGTCTGGGCACTATGGGAGGCTGAGCCACACCCCTGCCCCCCACCCACTCAACACTAAGAGCAACCCCCCGTCCGGACAACCGCAGATGTTCCCAGACATCACCCAGTGTCCCCTGGGGGCAGGACTGCTTGGGGTGAGACCCCTGTTCTGGGGCTTCTGTGACGTGGACTGTGGCACAAAGGTTACCCCCAGAGGTGTGCAGAGCCAAGGCCTTGTGCACACAGTAGGTGCGCAGGAAATGTACATTGATAGAGGTGCATGTGGATAAGCGTCTGCAAATGTAGCTCCCAACAGTACTTCAAAGCTGCTTTTCTCCCAAACCTCCATGTCGTTTGATTTTGGTTAGGGATTTTTTTTTCTTCCTCTTTCAACAAAACATCCTCTCTTATTCTCGTCACAGCGTGCCCAAGAACAGTCAGCCCCCTTGGTCCAGGAAGAGCCTGCACCCTCACCCTGCACCGTATGCCCTCCTGTCGAATCTGGCTGGAGGTTTGTGTCTGGGGGGTTTGAGTTTTTTTCTTTCCTATTTAATGACAGGCAGGGGTGAGTGTCTGAATGCTGGGCCCTGGCAGGAAAGAATTCAGAAGCTCAGTGTGAGCTGTTAAGCTACCGGTTCCGGAAGTTTTAAAGCAAAAGGAAGGCTGTTCTCTCTGAAGACAAGGAGTGGCTGATGCCGGCCTCCTCCCCTCCCCTCTCGATTTGCTTCCAGGAAGCGTGAGTTAAGCACTGCAGCCCCCAAGGACTGCCAGCTGCAGCCGTCCTCCCCGCCTCCCCCCAAGGCCACCTTCCTGGGCTCTGACTCACCGGGCATGCCGGTCGCTCAAGCCTGGTCGCTCAAACTGCTTGGAAGCAGCCGGGGCCTCTCCGGGCTGGAATTCCCTGAGGCCCGTGCCATCAGGGACCAAGTGCACGTAGCACTCAGGCCCCAGTTTACAGGAACCACACTAATGGCAAAGCCTCTGGCTGTAATGCTATACCTGCACCTCAGGGCTGCCATCATGGGAAATGGGAGAGGGCACATAGGCTGCACACTCACTTCAGTGTCCATGCTCAGCAGCCAGTAGTGAAGCCAGCAGGAATTATCACGTGACCGACGCCCAGCACAGAGGCTCCTAGAAAGACTCCTGTCCAACAGTGAGGATACCGCTCTGGCCCACCTGGCCTGTGTAGCTGCTATGTGGGTTGCATAAGAGACGATCACAAACTTAGCCGCTTATACCACCCAGGTGCCAGCCCGGGGTTCTGGAGGGCAGAAGCCAGGCCATGCCCAGGCTGGCGTCTCTGCTCAGGGTCTCTCCGGCTGAAGCTGAAATGTCTTATCTGGAGCTTGAGGTCATCTGAGCCCATTCAGACTGTGGCAGAATTCAGCTCCTTACATCTGCATGACGGGGGTCACCGTTCCCTCGCTGGCTATCAGCTCCTAGCAGTTCCCCCTTCCTCACCACCTGCCGCCATCTTCAAAGCCAGCATCAGAGGGTCTCCCTTGCATGGAATGCCTTTCAAGCTTCGCATCATCTCTGCTCCCTTTTAAGGCTGGCCTGAGGAGAGAAGGCCCACCAAAGATGATCAGCCTTTCTTAAAGCCACCAGAGCCACCTGCCAGGGCCTTGGCCTGGAGCATATCCTCAGGTCCCACCACACTCGAGGAGAGGTGATTGCACAAGGTCATTGGGGTCATCATAGAGGTGTGGCTGCCACACCTTGTCTCACACAGGCCCTGATGAGCCCTTGCTAGGTGCTGAGGAAGGCTCAGTGTGACATAACAGGTGTGGGAAATGCCTGTAATCGCCAAACAGCCCCCAGGAGGAGGAGGGGTCCTCTTGTACACATGGTCACTGCACGCCACGGGTGAGAGTGGGCTCTGACTCAGGGTGGGGCCTGAAACCAGCAGCACACTACCAAAAAACCCTACTTCCCATCTCCTGTGGTTCCCCTTCTTTTTTTTTTTTTATTGTTGACTTCAGAGAGGAAGGGAGAGAGAGAGAAACATCAGTGATGAGAGAGAATCATTGATCGGCTGCCTCCTGCATGCCCCACACTGGGGACTGAGCCCGCAACCCAGGCATGTGCCCTTGGCCAGAATCAAACCCGGGCCCCTTCAGTCTGCAGGCCGACACCCTACCCACTGAGCACCAGCTAGGGCCCCTTCTTTTCTTTAACAGCAAACTTCAGGAAAGAAGTGTGGATGTGAGGGCTCTCTTGAAGGGTTCTAACCCAGCCTTCCCCCAGGGGCACTGGGCCATGTCTGGGTACATCTGTGGTTGTCACACCTGGACATTGAGTGGGTGAAGACCAAGGATGCTGCTCAACCTCCACAGAGCCCAGGAAGGCCCCCCAAAGAGAAGAAGCCACCCCATTGTCAGCAGTGGGGGGAGGCAACCCTGCATCGTCCCTCCTACTCATCACACTGGTGAGCCTCCGTGGAGTACTGAGAGCCACAGGCCCCCTGGCTCGCCGGCCCTCCTCGCCAGCCTGGAGGTCATGCTGCTTTAGAAGATGCATCTCTCTGAGACAGAACAGTCAGGCGGCAGGTTGGTGGGAGAACTGAATCCAGAACCCCACTTTTCTCATCTTCCAGTGCCACCCATTTTCATGAACTTGGGAATGAGTGTGGGGGAACCTCAACATGGAGAATGTGCCTCAGAGACGAGACACGGGCTGTGGCCTCTCCCAGGGGCCAGCCTGTCTAACATGCAATCTACAGGGCTGTCTGTCCTGCAGCACATGGAGTTGACCACCTGCTGCAGGCAGCCCCCGGAAGCCTGCGCTCAGCCCCAGTCTCCCTTCTTTCAAACGGGTGGGGACTGCTGAGCCTCGCACCAGGAGGGGTCCTCAGTCGGCGCCGAACCAGGAGCTGCTCCTCAAAGGCCCTTCTTGCCGTGTCTCAGCCCTGCCAGGCACATTTTTCACATTGTTTTCCTTTTATGCAGCCCAGCTGGCCAACTTTCAGGAGCCTCCGCTGGCATCCGATTCTTTCCCTTCTGGTAAGCAGCGGCTAGCTCTCCCGCGTATCCAGCAGGCTGGGCGTGGCACTCGGCCCAGCTATGAGAGCTATGTGCGGAATTCGGAGGGATTGCTGGCATTTTTGTGTCTCGCTCTCATTGTTTCCCGTGCAACTGGAAAACACCTCAGAGGGTGGAGATGGCATCACCGGCCCGCAGAGGCGCTGAGTCAGCTCTCCTGGGTCTCCGGGGAACTCCAGCCCCAGCCCCGAGTCTGAGTGGCTTCTGTTTCCCCAGTTGAGACATTCCCGGCAGGTTTGAGCTTCCCTGGATGCCCAGCGTGTGTGCCAGGGCGGCAGGGAGCAGATCCACTTTCCTGGCAGCCCCGGCTCCCAGGGCCCTGCAGGGGCTGTTGTCTGCATCTTGGCTGTGTCCCCCAGGACACCGAGGTCAGAAAGCCTGCCCCCAGCGGGAAGTTGGTACCTTTTTGCCATGCATCCTCCTGTGGGCAGTCGGGCCACACAGTCCAGTACCTTGGCAAAACCCAGAGTCCAAACGACACCGTGGAGCCTGCTCCACCTGAGCCTGTTACTAGAAAAGAGAACAGAAATATGACCTTGCGGAGCCCTCACAGGGGTTCTCCACGTCGTGCAAAGGCGTCGATGCCTTTCGAGGAACGCACAGGCTTCCCAAGAACACTCGGGTGCCCTGTCAGCAGCTGGCAGGAAAGCCTGCTCTGGTCCTTGGGGGGAAATGCCCAGGACTCAGCCTGGCATGGCTGGCAAACCACTAGATGGGAGGCATGAAGCTAAGGTTTTTTGCTATTAAATGTCACTCATGGTTTTCTCTGCCCCTGGTGGCCGCAGGACTCTCCCAGACCCGGCACCCCACATCTGTACTATGTTTAATTCCATTTCTGCAACTTGAGAGCTGGTGACTTGGAACAAATCGCTGCCTGTCTCCGAGCCTCGGTTGCTAAGGCTGTGAAATGAAGTTAGGACAGAGAAAGCCCCTCAGCTGCTGAGTGGTGAGAGGAACTGAGTGAGGAGACACGGGGACACCTGGACTTGGGTGCTGTCGCGCTGGCCCTGGACCAGTGTGGCGCACGGAGGTGAATGGGTTTTTTTAGATGATGACTTCATCTTTTCCTGTGTAAAGTCACTCAGCTCAGATAAGATGTCACTAGTAAACTCCTAAAGTAATACTGAGAACTCCAGTCACTGGAATTGAATCACCAAAATAGTGTAATAAAAAACAGCACTCTAAAATTGTTACGGCAGACGCACAGAACATTGTGGATAAACTGGTTGGAGAATGCGACGAACTGGTGTGTTCCAAAGGCTTTTCACTTCCTGTTTTCCACGGGAACTTTCTCATTATTTCATCAAGTGCCTCTCCTTCCGCATCTTTTATTTGTTTGTTTTCAGCCCTTCTCAAAGTCACCTGCTTTTAATCTGGGACCATTTTTCTCTAATATCCTTTTATTTTACCTTTAATAAGGCAGGGCAGCTGGTGATAAAGTCTGTTCGTTGTTAACAATGTCTCTCTTTTGCCCTAGCCGGTCAAGGGCACATACCACGGTTGCAGGCTCCTTCCCAGGCCCTGGTTGGGGCACCTGCAGGAGGCAACCAATCAATGTGTTTATCTCACATCTGTCATAAATGTTTCCCTCCACGTCCCGCGTGGTTCAGGGTTCAGGGCCTGAAAGAGGAGCCGCACACAAATGAAAAAGAAAAGACACAAGATAATTTGGGAATATTGGGGGACCAGGCGGGCAAGTCCAACTCAAGGAGAAGGACTTCCACGGTGCTCAGGCCTCACCAAGCTTTTTATAGTGAGAGGTAAACAAGGTAGTGGTTACTGTAGTTACACAGTTCTTGTGAGTTTCACTTGTTTTGACCATGGTTACACTTCCTGCACTCCCTCAGCCCATTAGCCTCCCAGGTAAGATCTAGGGCAGGGATGGGCAAACTTTTTGACTCAAGGGCCACAATGGGTTCTTAAAGGGCCGGAACAAAAGCATGGATGGAGTGTTTGTGTGAACTAATATAAATTCAAAGTAAACATCATTACATAAAAGGGTACGGTCTTTTTTTTCAATAGTTTTATTCATTTCAAATGGGCCGGATCCGGCCCACGGCTGATCTAGGGAGTGTTACAAGGTCAAGCCTAATTATGCTAAGAGGACTGAGCCCTCTAAGCTGGGACTTGTTTGTGACTTTGCCAGCAGGTCAGTCCCAGGCTCAACCCTGTATCAGTTTCCCACACACATCGATATTTCTGTCTGCCTTTCCCTCTCCCACTTTCTCTTAAAATCAATGGAAAAATATCCTCAGGTGAGGATTTTTAAAAAATCTCTTATTTGTTTATTTTTTTTAGATTTAGACATAGGTAAAATTTTTTAATAAATATTTTTTATTGTTGACAGTATTATAGATGTCCCTGCTTCCTCCCTTCACCCCCGCCTTGAAAATGTCTTTTCCCCTCGTTCTTGAAGCTTGTTTTCAGCAGGTTTGTTTATTTGTTTTGATTTTATTAAGGTATAATTCCTATTTAGTAAAATGAACAGATCTTAACTATACAGTTTAATGAATTTTGACAAATATATACATCTGTGTACACCAACACCTCAAACAAGATACATAACGTGTCTGAGGTCTGTCTTCTTTTGCTTAACAAAATACTTTTGAAATTCACACATGTGACTCCATCTATCAGTACATCATTCTTTCTTATTGTGCAGGCATAGTCCATGGTGTGAATGATCAGTTTATTCATTCTCCTGTTGATAGGCATTTGTGCGGCTTCCAACTTTTGCTATTATAAATATAAAGACATGCAAACATCTTGTGCAAGTATTTTTGTGGAAATACATTCTTATGTATCGTGGGTAAATCCCGAGGAGTGGAATTGCGGGTCATAGGTTAAGTATGTGTGTAGCCTTATAAGAAACTGCTAAACTTGTTTCCCAGAGTGATTGTACTATGTCACACTCCCATCAGCATTTCTGCATCCTCCCCAATACCTAGTATTGATGGCCTTTTTAATTTTTGCCACTCGGTTAGTTATGAATCAGTCTCTCATATCTCTCATTGTGGTTTTTACTTCTATTTCCCTGATGGCTAGTCACTGAGCATATTTTTTGTTGTTGTTAATCCTCTCCCCAGAATATCTTTCCATTGATTTTTAGAGAGAGTGGGAGGGAGGGGGAGAGACAGAAAGAGAGAAACATCAATGTGAGAGAGATACATCGGTTGGTTGAAGGCACACCCTGAACCAGGGTCAGAGTCTGCAGCCGAGGAGCATACATTTTCTTGACTGGAATTGAACCCGGGAACCTTCAGTCTAAGGGCTGACGCTCTGTCCACTGAGCCAAACTAGCCAGGGCTCATTGAGCATCTTTTTATATGCTTAATGGCCACTTCTCTGTTGGTTTCTAAGATCCTGCCTGAGGGTGTAGAGCTTGTGGCGTCTGTGGCTTGCGGTCTTTTTTTTTTTTTTTATCAGTTTTGGGAAATTTATCTATTCAAAGATTTCTTCTGTCCTGTTCTCTCTCTCCTTCTGCCAGACTTGCACTTACCTGTGTACCAGACTGCATTGCATCCTCTGCATCTGCCTTCGCTGCAGTGTTTTCTTTGCCTTTGTGCCTTCTTGCTTCGTTCTGTATATTCCCCCCCGCCCCCGAACTGCCTTCCAGTGCGCTAATTTTCTCTTTAGTTGTCATCAGTGATACTATTTACTCCATTGTGGTTTTGTGGGGGGTTTTTACAAGTGTGCACATAACATATTTCCAAAGAGTGTTTGCCATAGTAAGGTTTTAAAAGTAGGAAGTAAACATAAGTATTCTGTGGGACTGTGTTCAAGGATTGACAGATTTGGGGAGAAACTCTTTATATGCTCTACAATACAGGTGTCCCCAAAATGTATCAACACTTTGAATAATTATGACTTCCAGTGGGTCAGACTGAAAAGAAAGAAACATTAATTGAGCTATCAGCCGTTCAGTGTGTGTACATTTTGGGACACCTGTGTATATATACTCAGGACAAAAGCGAACATTATAAAAAGTATAAAAATAGACAAAAAGATATAAATTCAACATATTTTGGTTGAAATTTTAGAGATTTTTTCCTTCTCTTTCCCCTTTACTTCAAAAGTTATAAACACTTTGAAGCAGCATGTTGCACTTTTGACGTTTGGTTGTACAGTTAATGAACTTGAGAGTCCAGATGGCCAGTCCTCATCTATTTGGTCTTCCCATTCTTTTGTCTCTTCTTTGATTAACAAAGGTTTTCTTAGACCGGAGTATGATAGAACGGGGGTTAGCTGATGACAACAGAGCTACCTAGCTTTTCAACAAGAAAGTTACAACTATTTCGCATTTTTCCAAATTCAGTGAAAGTGAAACAGACCTCTGCTTCCACGTGATCAGCATTTCCCACTCTCCTGCCACCCTCTGTCACCGTTACAGTTTCTGCCGGTCTTGATGTGGCTTCTTCTTTATATCCTTCGTCTTAGGACTTCTGTGCAGCTAGATTTCAGATGTTCTGCGTGATAGCTGTTCTGTAATTTAGCTGTAATTTTTGCAGTTGTGGGAAGCTCCAGGTCCTGTGTTTGCCTGCACGGCCTTGTGGACTGGCACTCCCCGTTGTGTTCTTACATTTCAGATACTAGCACTTTCTGCATGTCCATGGGTTCTTTCTTCTACAGTGTCCAATTCCCTGCTAAATGCCCATCTCACCCATGTATCTCTTTGAACATAATTAACACAGTCATTTTAAAGTCTCTCCCAGCTCCCATGCAGAGAACCCCTGGGGCCCGCTTGCGTTGCCCACTGTTCCTGTTGACTTGTGTTCATGTGGTCTTGTCCCGGTGTGCGCCTGTCATTTCTCACTGTGTGCTGCGCATTGTGATTGCAGACTTGTTTGTAGAAATCAGTTGAAGCCTAAAATGATGGTGGTGTCCACCGGAGAGGATTTATATCTACTTCTGCCCAGCATCTAGGGCCGCGAGCCACCTAAGGTCACCTCAACCCACTATCAGGCGCTGAGATTATTCAAAACTCAACTACAGTCGCTGTCAGTGCCTGTCTACTTCCTGTGTACGCTTGTGCTCAGAGTGTAGCACTTTGTTGTCCCAGTTCATACCAAGGGAGGTTCACCAAGCTCTCTGGGCCCTGGATCTCGGCCTCCATGCCCTAGCCTCGCGAGGCTAAAAGAGGCATCGCTCAGCCTCTCAGCAAATCCTCCACTCACGAAAAAGTAACCTCAAAAGCCAGGATCTTGGGTTTCCGTCCTCCCCCAGAGCCTGACAAGTAATTCTTCACCATCTTAATAGCCCAACAGCACCTTCAGGCAGCTGTTTCTCTGTCCTGTCCAGCTTATCTGGTTGCCCTCAGCAGGAGCCTGTCCGTGTTAGCCAGCTCACTCACCGCTGTGCGAGCTGAAATCTACAGACACAGATTTTTTTAAATTTATTTATTCATTTTTAATATATTTTTATTGATTTCAGAGAGGAAGGGAGAGGGAGAGAAAGATAGAAACATCAATGATGAGAGAGAATCATTGATCTGCTGCCTCCTGCACGCCCCCCACTAGGGACCGAGCCCACAACCCGGGCATGTGCCCTTGGCCGGAATTGAACCTGGGACCCGTTAGTCCACAGGCCAACGCTCTATCCACTGAACCAAACTGGCTAGGGCCAGACACAGATTTTTATCTAAAGTCCAGGTGGCTTAGGAGGAGGCCATGAGTGTCACTCGTCCTGATCTCAGAGCCACAGAATGACACACCGGGACCGTTCTCAGCTTTCGGAACAACCCTGTTACGTTCTGGTTGGAGAAGTTAAGACCCAGGTCAGGGCAGGCCCAAGTTCCCACTTCCAGACACGACCTGCACGTGGGATCTTCAGGAACCAGGCCTGCCTCTGCCCCGGGGAATGAGGTCCCTGGAAATAGCCCTACTTCTTCCGGAAACTTTCAGGAGAAACTTGCAACTCGGGGTCACCAGCAGCTAAAACACATCTAAGTGTGTCCAGAAATGACATGGAACGGACTTGGGTGTGGCTGTCATTATGGACCCTCGGAGCTCAGAGCAGAGCTTGAAGGAATCTAGTCTCACCTTACTCTGTGGCTTGGACGGGAAGGGATTGCCACGATTTGAGTCCAACATGAAAATGGACTCTTAATCCCTGGCTCTCCCACTAGCTTCATCCGTTCTTATTTGTCATATGATCAACTTCAAACTCTGCCTGGTCCCCCCTGAGCAGGTGAGGGGCGTGGCCACCTTAGCGCAGGAAGCTCCTGGAGGAGCAGGATTCCCACTGGCTCCCAGCAAACCACCTTCCGCATCCACTGGGCACAGCATCCACGTCATCTTGTCTTTCGTTACATCTCTCCAGCCGTTGTGTTTATAGCTGGCAGTTTCCACAGGCCCCTGAAAGAGGTCTCTCCCCACAGCTGCCAGTGGGACCTGGGTTGCCTGCAAGGAGGGAGTGTCACTCTGAGCATTCCAGCGGAGTTCAGAGAGGGGAGGTGACTTTCCCAAAGCCACACAGCTCTGGGGTTGGGGCAGAATTCAGATCTGCTGCTCCCAATGGCGCTTACACCTTTCACTTCTCTGCTCTTCAGATGAGTCGTTGGTGGAGTGGAGGGAAAGCTCCGGCCCTGTCTGTGGCTTCTAGTCACAGAGGGTTTGGATGCTGAGAAAACTAAACGCCCTTTAAAGCAAGCTTCTGTTTCCATTCAGGACTGTTTCAGTTCAAATGGAACCATTTCAGTTCCCCCCAAAAAGCTCTTGGCAATTGGCCTAAATGAGCCTCTTGTAGCTGCAGATTTTCTTCTGCTAAGAGAGTTCCGTAAAGGCCTTAAATGCCTCCAGGGAACACTGGGGGTATCTGGGGACACCTGTGTTTGTCACAACTGGGGGAGCTCCCGGCATGGAGGGGGCAGAGCCAGGGATGCTGCTCATCACCCCACGGTGCCCAGGACGGCCCCCAGAGAGTGACTCAGCCCCAGTGTCAGCAGTGCTCAAGGGAGAAACTGTTCTAAACTAGTTGTTCCCCCCTTTTGCCATCCCTGCAGCCCCCACTGAAGGAAGCCTTCCTCTCTCCATAGTTGTGTGGGTTGTTCGTTGTTGCTTTAAGAGTGAGAGAGCGAGGAGAAGGGAGAGAAAGAGAGAGAAGTATCGAGTTGTTGTTCCACTTATTTATGCATTCATTGGTTGCTTCTTATATGTGCCCTGACCAGGAATCCAGCCTGCAACCTTGGCATACAGGACAACGCTCTAACCATTGAGCTTCTCGGCCAGGGCTCCATGGTCCTGTTTCCTTCTTCTGTGCATTGGAGCCTCATGTCTCAGCTCTGGTCTGTACTGTTTTGAGGGTGACTAGCCTCCCTTTTATCACAGCTTCACAGGCTTACAGGGGGCAGGGCGGCCTCAGAGTCCTGGCCTTTGAGACATGAGCATGTTCAGTTCTTCTGTGCAGTCAGGTTCCACCTGCTGTGACTTCCGAGCCCTTCCCTGGGAGGCCAGCCCAGGGCCTGGTGGCATTTGTCAAGGTTCTATTTTTAGGCTAAGCTCACCCCAAGCCTTGCCCTCAGGCTCACCAGGCCTGAGCCAGCCTCTCCGCAGAGGCTGAACCCAGAGTTGAGAACGTGACTGGCTGCTGCCAGCCGCTCTGACCACCTCGCCCCTCCCTCCCAGAGCAGCCTGCCCCGCCCCCAGCTTCCCAAGGCCCTGCCCACCGCTAGGGCCTTGGAGGCTCTGCTGGGCCGGGCAGGCCCTGCCCAGTCAGGTGCCCGCTTGGTCACATACCTCCTGTGGAGAGGCAGCTGGGGAGGCGTGCTCCCCACGCTGACTCAGCAGGCTCCTGTTCTGCCAGCCTTGGTCTCATCCCGGAAGGCATGGCTGGCCCATGAGTCAGTGACTGGCTGTGACACCAGCCCGGACGAGGACTTGAGTCTGCTACATGGTCTTCGGTAAATTGTGTCTGCTACAGTGTCTGGATCTTGGCATCTTGGCACTCACACACACACACGCATGCATACATATACACATACACACGTGTATACATGTACACATACACAGATATGCTCACACGTGTCGCATATGCACATATGTTGACACACATGCAACACAAGCGTATGCACATACAAGCATACATGCTCACATTCACAGATGCACACAATATACTCACATACCTACATATGGGCACACACTTAGGCATACACATGTACACATACACAGGCAAACACGTGCACACACATAGCTCACACTTACACATGCATGCGCACACACACACACACACACACACACACACACCTCTCTGGCTGCTCTCTGAGGCCTGGGTTCTCACAGAGGAGCCTCTCAGGGTACCTACCAAGCACAGAAAGCCGGCATCGCCTCTGGCTTCATGCTCAGGAGGGAGACCACAGCTGGGGTGGCTGCTCCAGGTGCCGGGGGTCCTGGGGTTCTGGTGGACACACTGGACGCCGAGCAGGACTCCCGGCCTTCCAAAGTAAACACTCCCGGGCCACCTCGTTTGTTCTCTGTGCGCATCTATATTTAGCGCTGAGTAATTTAGGTATTTTTGAGCCGAAGCAGGGAGGTTTTCCCTGAGTGGGATGTTCTGTGGCTGCTTTGAAGCTCTCTGCTGAATCAGAGCTCTGGAGGCCCGCACATGGGCTCTGGGCACCGGGCAGACACACTCGGGCCTCCTCTGACCCAAAGGGGCCGGGTGCCTGCGGGACTCGCGGAGCAGGCCATGTGGAGGAGTGTTGTTTTTAACTTTGGTGGAGATCACTGTAGATTCACATGCAGTTGTAACACATCAGAAATTCCTTGTAGCATTCACTCTGTTTTCCCAAATGCTAATTTCCCGTCTTTCCATTGAATTTATTGGGGTGACATTGGATAATAAAATTATATAGGTTTCGGGTGTACAATTCTATACTACAGTGATGGCGAACCTATGATACGCGTGTCAGAGGTGACACGCGAACTCATTTTTTTGGTTGATTTTTCTTTGTTAAATGGCATTTAAATATATAAAATAAATATCGAAAATATAAGTCTTTGTTTTACTATGGTTGCAAATATCAAAAAATTTCTATATGTGACGCAGCACCAGAGTTAAGTTAGGGTTTTTCAAAATGCTGACATGCCAAGCTCAAAAGGTTCGCCATCACTGCTATAATACATCACCTGTATATTATATTATATTGTGTGTTCACCACCCCAAGTCGTCTCCTTCTATCACTTTTTATCCTCCCTACCCCTTTTTCTACTTCCCTTGACCCCCCCAAATGATAATGTTTTGTCAAAGTCCCTTGTCAATATCACAGCCCGGATTTTGGCATTGATATAGCCCACTGACCCTATTCAGATTTCTGCGGGGTTTTGTGTATGTATGTTAAGTTCTATGCAAGTTTATCACCTGGGCAGGTGCATGGACCCACCACCACCCAAGATAAGCCCCGTCTCCAGCGCCACGGAGATCTGGTGTCACCCTTTTCTCCCAGGCCGCAACCCCAACCCAGCCCCAGCAACCCCCCATCACGCCTTCATCCTCACAACCTTGTCATCTCAAAAATAGCCCATAAATGGCACCACGCAGCTTGTAACCTCTAGGGACCGGCTTTGTTCACTCAGCAGAATCTCTGGAGCACCGTCCAAGGCGTGTTGATGAACAGTCCACTCCTTTAGATTCCAAAGAACTTTCCTGAAAATCTGCTTTTAATGTCTGAAGCCACCTGGCCCTCCTGACTACCAAGCAGACAGTGATGCCGTGCATGGTGACAGCGAGAGAGTGTTAGTTACCTGGTTAGAAGTCGGCCTGGCTGGGGCGGGGACTTCCCAGGACTCTTGAACTTGGATTCTGCACCCTCTACCCGACCCGACCCCTCGGGCGTCCTGGGCACTATGGGAGGGGGGGGTTTGAGCAGCATTCCTGGTCCCCACCCCCCACACCCCCATGCTAAGAGCAACCCAATGTGACAACCGCAGATGTCCCTGAACATCATCCCAGTGCAGAACCACACCACTGGGCCCCTCGATGAAGGCTGGGTGAAAAGGTAGAGTTTTCACTGCCTTAAGGAACAGAGAAGAATTTGGATAGCTGAATTACAAAAACAGGTTAACATCACTCATGCATCGCTGGTGGGGGTGTAAAATGGTACAGCCACTCTGGAAAACAAGTTGGCATTTGCTTTCAAAGTTAAGCCTGCAGCCACACTGCTCAGCACTTTCCTCGGAGAAAGAGACAATGTTCACGCGAAGGCTGATGGCGGCTTTACTCGTGATGGCCAAGCTGAGGACTCAGCCCCGCTGTCCTTCCGCGGTCATGGTTAACCGGGGCACAGCCCTGTCCTGGGCACGACTCGGCCGTGGGAAGGAATGAGCCACAGCGACAGGCAGCGACCAGAGAATGACACCAAGTGGAGGGAAGTTACATACCAAACGCTTGCATTTACTTAACACTCTCCAGATGGCAAACTTGTGGAGAAAGAGAACCCACAGTGGTCGCCAGAGATGGAGGTGGGTGAGGGGACCTGGGTGTGGCCATCTCAGGGCCATAGGAGGGGCCTGTGTCTCTCCTGCATTGGTGCCAGCATCCTGGCTGTGATCTCACCAGTTTGCCATCCTTGGGGGAAACCGGGCAAAGTGCGGGTCTCTCTCTATCGTTTCTTACAACTGCATGTGAATTGACAGGCATCTCAAATTTTAAAATCTAAATTCCTAAAAATATTTTGGAAGGACCATGAAAACCATCCCAAATAAGAGCAAAGCGGGAATTGTTGGCATAATAAAGGGTGAGCCTTCTTTTGGGTGAGGAAGCATAAGGGAGGTGCTCTGATTCCCTAAACTGTGACAGGTGACACCGATTTGTAAGGGTGCTGGGGAGACAGGTCCACAGGCAGAATTTGGTGCAGAACAGACAGCACGAGATCTCTCGCCCTGGATCTGAATTAGCGGAAGATCGACTGGGGGCGGGGGAGGGTTTATCTGGACTCCACCCACGCGAAGTGGGTTTCTCCAAGCGCACTGTCCACACCCAGGGGAACTGTAGGTCCCCAACATCTGCATCCGCTCCAGACTTCAGAAGGGAACCTATCTCGAAACCGAGTTGCTGCGGATGTAATGAGTTAAGACGAGGTTACACTGAGCCCAGTGATTACTGTCCTTATAAGATGAAAATGTGGACACAGACACACAGGCCATGTGACAACAGAGGCAGAGATGGGGGTGATGCAGCCACAAACCAAGGGGGACACCAAGTACGACCCCCCGCCAGGAGAGGCAGGAAGGACCCTCCCTGGAGCCCTCAGAGGGAGCATGGCTCTGCATCACCTTGATTTCAGACTCCAGATGTGAGAGAGTGAATTTCCATTGTTTTAAGCCATCCGGTGGGTGGTTGTCACGGCCACCCCAGGACGCTAATGGAGGAGCATGAGTCCCAGCACATCAGAAAGCTCTGGGAACCCTGCAGAGCCAAGCGGGCTCCCTGGGTCTCTGGCAACCACTGTCCCACCCCCAGCCCCCTCAAAGCCACTCCAGAGCAGGGAAGAGCCAGCACGTTCGCTCTGCCCCTGCCCTGGCAGCAGGGTGTGGAAGCCCAGGTCATGGGCCAGCCGGTTCCAGAGGCAGCCAGGCTGAGGTGTGGGGCAGGCCGGGAGGAAGGCAGAAATCTGAACCGGGCGCCCACAAGCACAGGACCGCCGTCAGCTCAATCCTCAGAGCTATGCCTGGCATGCAGCAGGACATTCTCTGTGAGATTTTACTGAGCAAACAATCGAGTGAATGAAGGAAGGAATGAAATAGCCCAGCCCTCCCTGGCCGGTTTGGCTCAGTGGATAGAGCATCGGCCTTCGGACTAAAGGGTCCCAGTTTTGATTCCGGTCAAGCGCACATGCCCGGGTTGTGGGCTCAATCCCCAGTAGGGGGAATGCAGGAGGCAGCCAATCAATGATTCTCTCTCATCATTGATGTTTCTCTCTCTCTCTTTCCCTCTCCCTTCCTCTCTGAAATCAATAAAAATATATTTTAAAAAAATAAAAAAGAATTTTAAAAGCCACTAAAAAAAAGAAAAAGAGAGAGAGAGGGGTGATACTTCAGGTATCCCCGGTGATCTGCCTCAGACAGCCCAGGGGACTCAGCCAGGGCGATCTGCCCCTCAGGGGAGACTGAGCCAAGTCTGGTGACAAATGCAGTCATCCCGACTGGGCGTGCTCCTGGCATCAGGAGGGTGGGGCCAGGGCTGCTGCTCAGCACCCTGCAGGGCCCAGGATGGCCCCACCCCAGAGAGTGGCCCAGCCCCACTTCCGGAGACCCTGGGGGAGGAGCAGGGCCCGAGGGCACTGGTACTTTTTCCTGCCGAGTCCCTCACCTGGAGCCAACCAGGAGTCATGCATTGGTGTCATGAACTCCTGGGGACCCTTGATGGTCACAACCAGAGATTGGCCACAGGAGGGAAGTGGGCAAAGAGGGGTTCAGCCGGGCCTCCCCGTACGGCCTGAGGACACAGACAATGTGGCCAGTCCCCGGAATGGAGCTGCAGGGTTCGGGGAGGGGGTGGGCGGGTGGCCAGAGAGCTCCCAGAATGGGCGGTGTCCTGCCTCTCCATCCTCAGCTGCCTGAGGTCCTGGGGCCTCCCAGCCGGCTCACGCTGTCTGCTTCCCTCACAGCTATCTGGACGACAGGGCCAGAGCTGATGGCAGACCATGTCCGCCACTAACAACATCGCCCAGGCCCGAAAACTGGTGGAGCAGCTCCGCATCGAAGCCGGGATCCAGCGTATCAAGGTGAGCAGGGCAGCAGAGGACAAGGGAGAGACACACAGGCGGGGGGTGGGGGGGGTTACAGGGGGACACCCATGGCCCACCGCGGCAGGAGGATGGGCTGGCCCTGCAGCTGTGCCTTTCGCTGTGCACCCTCAGGCCACCCAATCTCTCTCAGCCTCCGTTTCCTCCTTAGAAACACACAGCTGATAGAAAGCCACCCCGCGGGTTGTGGCGATCCCATTGCCACAGCGATTTATAAACACTGACCTCGCCACCAGCCCCTGCGGTCCTGCCTTGGAAGCCCCAGTGAGGCCACCTCAGGCCCTGCCGGAGGACCAGCATGAGGCAGGCATTCTCTCTCTTCTGTCCCCTCATCTCCCTCATTACAAGAGGCAGATAGGAGAGACCGAGCTTCTCACCCTCTGCTTTCTTCACCTCTGCGCTGTGTGAAGTTTTTGAAATAAGCCTGTTTGCTTTCTACGCTAAAAAAAGAGAAAGGACAAGCAGTTTCTGTTCACAGACACTTAACCCATCAGGGACCAGAAACACGCAGAGCAAAATAAAAGAGTGCAGCATTGCACCATCAGCTCTGCAGACGGAGATTTAAAAAAATAATAATTTGCATAACATTCAGTTAACCATATATTTTGAAGTGCACAATTCCGTGGCATTGGGTGCATTCACAATGTGCAACCATCCCCTCTGTCTAGTTCCAGAACGGCCCATCACCCCAAAAAGAAACCCTGTCCCCCTTAGCAGTCACCCTCATCCCCCTCCACAACGCCTGACCACCAGCAGCCCACTTCCTGTCTCTGTGGATGTGCCTGTTCTGGGCAGTTCACATTGATGGAAGCACACACTGGGTGGCCTTTTGTGTCTGGCTTCTCGCACTGAACATCATGTGTTCAAGGTTCATTCACGTTGTAGTGAGTGTCAGTGCCTCACCCCTTTTCATGGCTGAGTCATACTCCAGCGTGTGCACGGCCACATTGTGTTTATGTAGATGAACTGTCAGTATGAGGGGACATCAGGACAACATCCAGGGCACACAGGCTTCCTCCTTTCCAAGGACATGGACCAACGGGCTGCACATAAGAAAGGTGCCTGACCTTTTCAAAGGCCCCGTCCCACCAAGCCCATGTCCCAAAGGACGGTGAGGTGGCTCCAAGAAGCTGTTTCCTGTCCCAGACCCCAGCGTGCAGACGGCCTGGTGAGTCCCAGGGAGTCTCCATCTAGAAGGCCCCAGTGCTTTGCGCTTCTGGATTAGCCCTGCTCCAGCTACCTAGCGGTTAGTCAGGGATCGCCAGAGAAATAGAACCAACAAAACATGTGTACATATCTATAGAGATAGAGATAGAGATAGAGATAGAGATAGAGATAGAGATAGAGATAGAGATAGAGAGAGAGAGAGAGAGGGAAAGGGAGATGCATTTTAAGGACTTGGCTCATGCCATCGCAGGGCTGGCAAGTGTGAAGTCTGCAGGGCAGGCCCGCAGGCTGAAGCCCACGGAAGGGTCAGCGTCGCAGCTCGAGCGCCAAGGCCGTCTGGAGGCAGAATTCTCTCTCCTTGCAGGGACCTCAGTCTTTTCTCTTAAGGCCTTCAGCTGATTAGGTGCAGCCCGCCTACATTAGAGAGGCTAATCTGCTCCACTCAAAGCCGACGGATTTAAATGTTATCTATAAAGTATGTTCATAGAGACGTCTGGAGTGGCATTAGATGAAACACAAAACCAACTACAGTACCAGCCCACGTATCTGTTCAGACTCGCTTTCCTGGGCATCTGTCATGCCCGAGTCGCTGCTGCTGGTCTCGGGGATTCGTTAGGAGGGGATGGCCCGGCCAGGCGCAGGCAGACTCACACCTGAGGGCCAGGCGGGAGTGGTTTTGATGTCCCCCCGCCCTTGCCTCCACCAGCCAGTGGGAGTGGGGGAGGGCTGCTGCAGGGGGCCGGGGGGTGCCTCCCAGGAGGTGGCTGAATGTTCCAGAACTCTGCACATTCAAAGCATTCCTTCAGGCTGAAGAAAGAGCAGGGCCGGTTGAAGTGGTTTTCCTTTGTGCGTGGTGCCAGCGCCCAGCCTGGTGGAGGGTGATTCATCCCACCCCTTTGATGTTCAGGAGCAGCGCCCCCCCTTTGAAAGTGGGAAGGAGGGGAATCGGGAGGTAACCCACTCTCCCCCTAGTCCCGCCTGAGGTTTTGCATCCCCCGCAAAGCGGTGACCGGAACCACAGAGCATCAGCCTGCCTGAAAGGCCCGCCGGCCGCGGCCTGGCAGAGCAGCGGTGCCCAGGGTCTGGATGTGCGGCCGTGCAGTGGCCCCGGCACTGTGGGCAGAGCCTTCCTGTCAACGCCAGGGATGGGCGGGGGGGCACAAGCCGGAGCCACAGCATCAGCTATTTTAGGGCCCGGTGACTATTTCTGTCCTCTGGGAGGGGTGCTTTCCAAATCGGACTCTGGAAGCCAAGCTCCGTCTGCTCATCAAAGGCAGCCTCCCAGCAGTGGCCACTGTCGCTGTCTCGGGCGGGAGCACCCCCAGCACAGGGTGGGGGGTGTCCTTGGCGTTCAGGTGTGCAGTGTTGCAGACCCACCCAGCAGCCCCTGCACGGCTCGTGGCCCTCTGGCCTTCCAGGTGAGAAAGCAAAGGGAGCCCTATGGGCAGACAGCTCCTGCCCCTGGGATGGGATCCAGGGCCCCACAGGCATCCTGTTCACCCTGGCCGAGGGTACCTGCAACCCAGCCCCCCAGCCCTGCGGGGGCAAGCAGAGGGGGATGGCCCCTGCAGCACCCCCCGCAAATGCGTGACCCAGAGGAACGGGGCATGTGGTCCAGAGGCAACCTTTGTAGTGACCCTCAGCTCCCCGGATGCTAAATGCCCGGTTTTCCCCATTCAGCCTTCCGGGGACCCTCCCTTCGCCTCCCTCCCCTCTTGGGGGCTCTGATGCAGGTGGTCCTAAGGGTCAGTGCCCTCCCTGGGTCACTGGACCCCCGAGGGTTCAGGGCACACAGGTAGGAAATGCAGACAGGCTGGTGTTGTGCCCCTCGATCATGCCAATGTCCAAGCAGGGGTCACACTGCTCAGTCCCTCCTCGGGTGGGATGGCGTCTTAGGCTGACTCCTAAAGAGGCTGCATCTCATTCTGACCTTTTCTGTTCAAACTCTGGGCAACTCCTGCTGTAGGAGGCTCAGGCCTTCTTTTTCAATCTTTTAATAATTGTGGTAAAATACACAACATAGCCTGGTCGGCATGGCTCAGTGGTTGAGCATCGACCTGAGAACCAGGAGGTCATGGTTCCATCCTGGTCAGGGCACATGCCTTGGTTGCAGGCTCGATCCCCAGTTCCAGGGCGTGCTTGAGACAATCAATGATTCTCTCTCACCATTAATGTTTCTATCTCTCTCTCCCTCTCCCTTCCTCTCTGAAATCAATAAAAATATTTTTTAAGAATACACAATCTAAACTTTATCATTAGTGGTATCCTATATAATAAAGAGGTGATATGCAAATTAACCCTCATGCCCTCACAAGATGGCTGCCTATAACCAGGCCAGCAGGGGGGTTAGTGAGGGATGACCAAACAACTGAACAGCAGGCTGTGTGGGGCGACCAGGCTGGCGGGGGGACTGTGACGGGCAACCAGGCCGGCAGGGGAGGCAGTTAGGGGCGACCAGGCCGGCGGGGGAGGGAAGTTAAGGGCAACCAGGTAGGCAGGCAGGTGAGCAATTAGGAGCCAGCGGTCCAGGATTGTGAGAGGGATGTCCGACTGCTGGCTTAGGCCCAATCCCCAGGATCAGGCCTAAGCCAGCAGTCAGACATCCCCCAAGGGGTCCTGGATTGGAGAGGGTGCAGGCTGGGCTGCTGGGACCCCCCTCCCCTGCACAGATTTCATGCACCAGGCCTCTTGTCTAGTATATTTGGTGCTGTGCAGTCATGACCTCTATCCAATTCCAAATCATTTCATCATTACAGACAGAAACCTCGTCCCCATCAGTAATTACCCTACATCCCCTCCCCCAGCCCCTGGCAACCACTGAATTTCACTTCCTGTCTCTGTGGATGTGCCTGTTCTGGACATTTCACATAAATAGAATCGCACACTGTGTGGCCTGTGTGCCTGGCTTCTCTCACTGAGCATCACATGTTCGAGGTTCATCTATGTTGTCGTGGGTGTCAGTGGCTCGCTCCTTTTCATGGCTGAGTCATACTCCAATGTGTGCGGGGACACGTTGTGTTTGTCCATCGTTAGCTGGTGGACACTTGAGCAGTGTCCACCTTTCAGCCGTGGTGAATGTGCTGCTGTGAACACACGTGAATCGGCCTCTGACCTTTTCTCTCTCGCCCCTGTGCCCACGCTCAGGTCTCCAAGGCCTCGTCAGAACTCATGAGCTACTGCGAGCAGCATGCCCGGAACGACCCCCTGCTGGTCGGAGTGCCTGCCTCCGAGAACCCCTTCAAGGACAAGAAGCCTTGTGTCATTCTATAGCTCGGTTTCCTCCTGTGTTTGCTCTCTGTGTGTCTCTCCCTCCCTCTCTCTCTGTCTCTCCCCAAACCCTTCTTTCTCTCTCTCTGTCAGGGCGTCATTCAGTATGTAGGCAAAGCAAAGCATTTGGGGTCCCTGGAACTTTTAATGCCAAAAGAAATGTCAAACGTTGCCACCGCCCAGATGGAGTAAACGTACCCGCTGGGTAGCGATGGGTTTTCAGACTGAGGCGCACAGACCGCAGGCCTGGCCGAGAGATGGGTGCTGGCTGCACACCTCCTGCCACTTAGGGAGAACTGAGAGGCCCGAACGATGCGGTCGCCGTATTTTTAAACTCGCACTTGCCATTTGAGCTGTGGTCCAGAGCCAAGCTGGTCAGAGAAGGGACTGGAAGGGGGCGCTGGCCGCTGGTCCCGGGGGACCAGGGCGACCTGGCCGGCTGGCCGTCCTCACACAATTGGCCACTTGTAAAAACAAAAACAAAAAAAACTGCTACAGTGCTGCTTCTTTTTTAAAGCAGAGTGAAATTTGGGGGTTGGGGGCTATAAGGAACTTTTCAGGAAAAATCTTATCATTGAAAAGGTTGTGATTCTGTACTGCTAGAGTCAGGTTTCCACGGCCGAGCGGTGCTGTGTAACAATGCCAAGTGGGTTTGAGGGGCCCGGAGGGGGCTTGGCCTGGGAAGCGCACCCTGGTCCCCTGTGTAGCCAAGCGTCGCCCTGCTGAGTGGCATGGGTTTGGCATGTGTCGCTGGACAGCCGCGCGTGACCTCCCTCCCCGGAGACCCCGCCCACCCCGGGAAGGGGTTTTCGGCCGCTTGCCCTGGTCCCTGGAGTGGCCGGCTGGCTTCATTTTGTTTTAAGCTCCTGACATGGATGTGGGCGAGTAGAAGCTGCGATCAGATTAGGCTCTTCGGGGTTTTCTGTTTTATTTTGGTTTTTCTCCACCTTCACTTATCGCCATGGCCACTATTCAGAGCTGCAGCCTGGTGGGCAGGGCCGCGGGCGGGGTGACAGGGTCTGGAGTAGCTGGGAGGCCTCCGAGCTCTCTGCTCTCTTCCACACCCCTCAGACCCAGAACTCTGGCTGGAGAAAGTGAGAGGCACAAAGCACAACTCATCACTCTCCCCAGCCGCCTGGGAAATGTGGTTCGTCATGGAGTCCCAGCTTGGGAACGGGGGCAGGGGGGGGCGGGGGGGGGGTTAAATCACTTTTTCCTCTGTTACGACAGGGACAGTTAAAGGAATAAGAGGATGGGGCCCCCTCCTCCCCTGCCAGTGCCACCCATGGCTGCCAGGACCCCATACAGCCTTGGGCTCAGAGGTTCCCGCCTGCCCCGCGAGGGGGCCAGAGGCAAACTGTGGGAAGAAAGGAGCCCAGCGCTGCCCCTGTGGCCCCAACGGACGTCAGCGCCTGAGGCCACGCCAGCGGGGTCCTGGACAGCCGCCAGGCCCGGGCCTCACCTCACAGCCGGGGCCAAGGGCCGATCCTGCGGAGCTAAGAAGGCCCCGGGGTGACCCTCCATCAGCTCCCACAGGGTGCAGGCCGGGGCTGGCTCTCTCCCCGGCGCCCAGCTCTCCCCAGCCGGTCTGGGAGCATCGGGGGCATTGGGGAGCCTGGCACTTCCGGACCTGCCGTTGGTCAGGAAAAGCCGTGGGGTAGCCATGCTGCCGCCGCCTTTCACCACACAGGCAGCCTGTGGCCGGGGCCTCTCACTGTCCCAGCACCCCGTTCTAGGGCCCCGCGGGAATGACCCCTGAGGTCAGGGAGCGGGCCGCAGAGCGAGACATGCCCTTCCCGCCAGCCATCTGGCGACTGGTTGCCTGTGCGCCCCCTTTGCTCTGTGACAGAAGCCTTAACCCCCTGAGCCTGCAGCAGGTCCTTGCACGCCCATCCTCCTCCCTGGGCCCTCCACTGTCCGGCCACCGGCCCGGAGAGGACAGGAGGCCCCACCTCGCCCAGGAGCCCAGACCTCCCCTTTCTCTGCGCCCCCTGCCTGCCGGCCACCTAAGCCCTGCCCCGCCATGTGTCCCGGACCCCAGGACTCCAGAGAAGCAGGTGGGAAGCAGAGCCGAGGGCCCTGGCTGAGGGAGGTGGGGTTGAACCCGAGTTCGTCGCTCCATGGCCTGCTATGGGCTCAGCCTGCCAACATGTTCCGCACCCCACGCCCCTCACCCCCAGCCCTGAAGCAAACTCCAGCGTGGGCCTGGGGAGGCTTCTGAGCCAGAAAAACCTGGGGTCGGAGTGGTCTGGGTGAACTGAGGCCCAGCAAGGTGAGGACAGTCAGTTTCCCGCCTGTTGCCCTACCTGCTCAGGGGCCCACCACCTCCAACCCCAGGGAGGGGGCCACCGGCTGGAGTCCCACTGTGGTTTTTGTTCGAGCTGAGAAAAAAACAAAGATCCTTTTTAAAGTGTAGAGTAAATCTCACTGTCCATAGTGTCCTCTGAAGCAGCAGGGCACTCACAACAACGTGAGCTGCTGTGCTCTCCTGACGCAAGCATCTGCCGTGGAAACGTGGCTTTCAAGGCGCTTGGGGTCTAGAAGTGCCCCTTGCGTCAGGGAGCAGCACAGGCCTTGGGGAAACCAGCATCTCCAGCTGTGTGTGGGGGGGGGGGGGGCGGTGGGGGGGAGGCGGGAGATGCAGAATCAAGGACACAGACACAGAAGGCAGGCGTGAGGGTGCGGAGTCCCTTCTGCAGTCAGTCGGTCAGTGTTTCCAGTGGCCGGCGCTCCTGGCCTGGCCAAGCCGCTGCTCTCCCCCCCACTCCCCCCCCCCCCCAGGAAGGAGCTAGACCACGCACCCTGCCCCATCCTCCCAAAGGTGACTCCCAGGCGAAGAATGAAGCGACTCGGTTGTGACCTCCAGCCCCAGGGGATGTAAACCCGCTGGGCTGGGCCGAAGGGGCTGCCTTTCGGGCTTTGATGTCCCTGCCACTGGCCCAGGACCGCCCTGGGCCTCCAGGCAGCTCATCGTCTGGTGAAGAGCCCCCCTGCCCGCACTCTGGGCCCAGGACAGGCCCTTGGTGTCTCACACTCTCACCCCAGGGGCGGTTTCTGGCCCAAGTGGAGCCACGGAAAGACACTCCTCCTTCAAGAGCACTTGTAAAAAGCCAGCCTGCCCCGTCCCCTGCAAACAAGCCATATGTGGGACACCTGCCCTCTTCCTCGGGCCAGGAACCCATTACCAACCGTTGTGACAACTTGCTTCTGGTCTGAGAAGCAGTCTGTGGCTCTGCTGGGTCCTACCCCATCTGCCTTCGGGTGCCTGGTGGTTTTTATTTCTGATTAAAAAAGAAAAAAAAAAACAAAAAACTCCAGGTGTGTCACACCCACTTTCTCGCGGTATTTTGATATTGTGTGGAATTGTCAATACAACGTGAATTGATCCACAATAAAAAGGCTCACTGCTCCTCGTCTCCAGTCTGGGCCCTTCCTTCGCTCCCTGGCCACTGCTGGGAGGGGGGGCTGCCCGCATCGTGCCCCCCCCAACCTGTGCCAGGAAGAGGCACCGGGCTGGAACCCACTCCAGGTGGCACTCACCAGTGGCCTCCGTGTTGATGGGCTTTGTGATCTGTAGCTAGAAAATGCAGGGGAAGGGCTGTGTGCATGAGCCATGTGCCCACAGATTGGGAGTGTTTGTCTGGCATGGCCCTTCGAAAGGCTCAGAGCCTGGGAAGATCTTAATCTCACCCCCACTCGCCAGTCACCCAGAAACCACCCCGACCACCAGAGACTCCAAGGAAGACCAGTGAGCGGTGGCCCAACTCACCTCACACCATAAGAGTTACCATTTTAATAATAAATCTGCAGATGGGTGATTCTGACCTCTAAGGAGAGAAGAACTTTCTCTGTATAAAACAGTAAATTCACCTACATAAAAATTATCCCTTGTGTATCAAAAATTGTAAGATTAAAAGCAGTTCAAAACCCAACAAAATTATCGCATGACCCAGCAGCCCCATTTCTAGGTATGTGCACACAAAAGCACCGAAAGCAGGGACCCAAGGAGGGATTACACACCCGTGTTCACAGCAGCATGATTCACAACGGCCGAAAGGCGGACACCACTCACATGTCCAAGGGTGGCTGAATGGGTCTACACCCTGTGGCCGTCCACACACGAGTACTGTTCAGCCTTAGAAGGACATTCTGACACCTGCTGCCATAAGGTCAGCCTGAGGACACGATGCTCAGGGAAACAGGACAAATACTGTGTGATTCCACCGCGAGGTCCCGGGAGGGGTCAAGTTCATAGACAGATGGCGGGAGCCAGGACCGGAGGCGGGGGTGGCCGATTAGGGTTTCGCAGGGACGGAGTCTCTGTGGGAAGAGAGAACGTGCTAGAGACGGACGGTGGAGATAGTCACATGACACTGAGTGCACATCACACCGCAGAATGTGCACTTACTGGTTAAAATGCTAAATATTATGTAAATTTTACCAGAAACAAAACAAAACAAAAGACCACCTTCCCCAACACTTGCTTGAGGCCTCAAATGTAAAAGATGGGCCTGGCTGAGGGCGCGGAGCAGCCTGGACCCACAGCTTCCTGGTGATGGTGAGAAATGCTAGCACCACTTTGGGAAAAGGTCTGGCAGTTTCTTATAAAACTAAACACACCTCCTCCCTGACTCCACTTGTGTTTGCCCAGGAGAAATCAAAACGTGTCCACAAAGTCTTCAGCTCTTCTCAGAGCCGTCCCAATCTGGAAACCGCTCAGGTACTCACTAGCAGGTGAGTGGATAGACGAACTGTAGTCCATTCAAACCCCAGAGTCCACCCAGCATATAAGGCAGCGGTTCTCAACCTTGGCTGCACATGAGAATCGCCTGGGAATCTTTTTAAAATCCTGATTTCTGGGCCTCATCCTCCGGAAATTCTGTTTCTTTGTTATGGGGGTAAGGCCACAACATTAGTAACAAAGAAACAGAATTTCCGGAGGATGAGGCCCAGAAATCAGGATTTTAAAAAGATTCCCAGGGGATTCTCATGTGCAGCCACGGTTGAGAACCACTGAAAAGGAATACGCTAACACTACATGCAATCAGCTGAGCAGCTCACAGAACTTCCCACCCCGCGAGGTCCGAGAGGAGGGCCTGTGTGACCCCGCGCGTGTGATGATCTGGAACAGGAAGCCTGCGCACAGGCTGTGCTGTCAGGAGAGTGGCCCCCAACGACGCCCGCATTCCTAATCTCCGGTCCCTGTGGGTGTCACCTTCCACGGGGTAAAAGGGACTTCACAGGTGGGAGTGAGTCAAGAACCCTGAGATGGGGACGATACTGGGTTCCCCGGCGGGCCCAGTGTTCTCAAAGTGCCCTCATGAGAGGGAGGCGGGAGGGTGAGAGTCCGAGATGGAAGAGGCTGCGCTGCTGGCTGTGAAGACGGAGGGAGGGGCCACGAGCCAGGGATGCGGCGCGTCTAGAAGCTGGAAAAGGCAGGAAAGAAGCCAGTTTGAAAAACCTATACTCTATGATTCCAACTCTATAACATTCTGGAAAAAAAGGCGAAACTATGGCGGTGGTTAAAAAGATGAGGAGTTGAGCCCGGCCCGTGTGGCTCAGTGGTTGAGCATCAACCTAAGAACCAGGAGGTCACAGTTCGATTCCGGTCAGGGCACATGCCCAGTTTGCCGGCTCCATCCCAGTAGGGGATGTGCAGGAGGCAGCTGATAGATGATTCTCTCTCATCATTGATGTTTCTATCTGCCTCTCCCTTCCTCTTTGAAATCAATACGAATAGATGTTGTTTTTAAAAAGATGAGTTGGGAGAAGGATGCCTAGGGGAGCACAGGGGACTTTTAGGAAGTGGCACTTCTGTAGGACACGGTCATGGTGAAGACACAACTTGGCAAGACTCACCGAATGTAGTGAGCCTGTTAGCCATGGGCCACGCGGCACGCAGAGCAGAATACAGACACCCTGGCCCCACGGAGAGGGAAGCGTCGGGCCGCGTGGTCCAGTGGAGAGATGCCGGCCTTGAAAGGAGGGAGGGTATGACCTTGTCCCTCACTGGGTGGGAGCGGGACACCCAAAGGAAACACATGTTGCCTTTGCAGAGAGTAAACAAATTCAAAATGATCATCAGAGGCGTTGTGTTCGGGCTGCTTGTTAGAGAAGGCTTTGGGGATCGAAACATGTGGAAGGGAGCAGAGTGACCCCAGGCTTCCCCAGGGGACGCAGGCCTTCGTACCCTGAGCCTGAGCAGCCATTGGATGGGCTGCCTCCAGAAGGCTGTGACCTTGGGCCAGGAGGCTCTCTGCAGCTGAAGCAATTCCTGCAGGGGCTGACGACGGAAGGATCTCCCCTGACAACACTCCCAACAGCCAGGGCAACTCGTCCTTCCTTCCAGCGATGTGGGCAGTGCATCCCAACACCCACCAGACTCGCCTGTCCTCAGCGTTCATCGTTAACATTCTTCTGCACATAAACATTTGGCCCCAAGCAACTCCACTGGAGAGAAACCTTTGGAAGTGACCGGCACAAATGAGAGGAAGGGAACAGAGTAACACCCACCAGCCTTCACATTGCACACATTTATTTGCAATATTTAGAAAGTCTGTTTTCATACCGAAGAAAGGGTGAGACTCTCATAAGGCTGTGGTGTGGGAGCAAAAGTGTTTATCTAAGCGATGACTTTAATCCCATCTCTCAGGACTTGCGCCTTTGGCCCACCGCAGCTCCTGCTCCCTCCCAGTGGGACCTTACGTCCTGCAGAAGCCGGCCTGCTCTCCAGTTCACACCCTCCTGGCTAGTCCCCCGTGACCCCCGAGAAAGTCCTTCACGAGTGATGGCTGGGTGTAGAGCCCAGGGAGCCAGTGAGGCTCAAGGTTCGGTCCCCCCAGGGACCAAAAGAATTGAGGGGGGAAATCCCACATTGGGAACCTTGAGGCAGCCTCAAAGTCTCCAGGATTGGGGGGGAGGGGGTTCCCCCTGGGTGGCCCCATCAGGCTCAGCACTTTCTGCCATACACGTGTGGCTGATCTGTGGGAGCCGGCACAGGGTTTACAGCGGAAAGACTGATGTAAGGCCTCGCCGGCGAGCCAACCCTAAGACTGTGGCACTCTCTCTCGACAAAATTTATCGCCCTGGGAAGAGCTCCAAGCCCCAGGTTGAGAAAGAAATGTTTCCCCTGGTCAGAATGGCGCAGTCTGCCGGCCGACATGACACAATGCAGGGAGAGGGGCGAACTGGGCTAGCCAACAGGGGTCCAGGCCTCAACCCCGCGCCGCCCCTCACTCGCTCTATGACCTCACATAGCGACCACGTCCCTTCGGGCACCTGTGGTGTGCACGGACCATCTCGCCCATGTTGTCTTACCCCAAGCTTCTATAATCAAGAAAGTGAGCCATCACAGTTGAGTAGCACTGGGATTCCGGAGCAAGGGCTAGGGCCACTCACGTTCGAAAGCCTCAAGTCCTAGGTAAGAGATGGGCTTGAAGCAGGAGGAAGGCGAGTTCCTACTCCGAGGTCGGGAACAGCCAGCTTGCACTGCCAGGTCGTTTCTCTGCCCCCAGCCCACTCCTCGAGGAGGAGACTCTACAAAGGTCTGCGTTTGCCCTGGCTGGTTTGGCTCAGTGGATAGAGCATTGGCCTGCAGACTGAAGGGTCCCGGGTTCGATTCCGGTCCAGGGCACATGGCTGGGTCTTGGGCTTGAGTGGGGAGCATGCAGGAGGCAGCCAATCAATGATTCTCATCACTGGTGTTTCTATCTCTCCCTCCCTCTCTGAAATCAATAAAAATACATTTATAAAAATAAAAAGGCCTGCGTTTGGCAGACACTCACGTCCCCATCCTCAACGCCATGCGGAGCTGCCTCTGGGAAGGAGGACTTCTCAGACCACCAGGGCCTAAAAGTCTCACAGGACTACCTGGGCACAGCGATGGGGCACAGCTGGTCACCCAGCCTGTGGACGGCGTGATGCCGGCTGGCCTAGGGGGTCAGAGAAAGCCAGCGCCTGGTCCTTGGGTCGTGAAACCGCTCCCCCGGGGGAGGGAGCAGTGGAAGCTGCCATCCTCCGACACTCCTGCTGTCTCGTCATCTGCAGCCTCATCCGGGCCACCCTGGGAGCCCAGGAGAGAGGAAGTCCCCGTCAGGTCTGGTCTCCTTCCGGGCCCACACCTTGTGGGACATTCTGGAGGCTCCGGAGGCTCGTCGTTTTCAGAAGACACGGCAGATCAGGAGCGCGCAGTGGGCCCGGGCCCAGCACTGGGGCACCCCCTCGGCTCCTGTGACTGTCGAGGGAGGGACAGGTGGCTTGTTGGTGGACCTGCACGGCCTCGAAGGCATTCGAACAAGAGGCAGCAGGTGACATGGAAAAGGAACAGGCGGGGCTGGTCCTGCCACCGACTTGGCTGGGGGACTTGCAGCAAGTCCTGGCTCTGCTGGCAGCTTCCTCTCTGTGCAATGAGCATTAGTGGCACCGCGGTGGCTGTGAAGGCATGTAATAGGCCCAAGTGCATACTGAGCTTCCGTCAAGCAAAGCCGGCCAACAGCCTTAGCTGCTGCCATGCCCTCAACATGCAAGTGGTCTGCGTGCAGTCAGGGACAGCTGCCTCTTCTGCCTCCTGTGAGCGTTTCCTGCCAAATGCCAACCGCCTTTGCTCTCTGTTCCTGGCCCTCATCTCCTCTTGGAGGGTCGAAACAGGCTTGCAGGAATCAACTGGCATCACAGAAAATAATAAAAGAGACATCGCCCGCTGCTGCCCTTGTGCCTGCTGTCACCCAAGGCAATGTGTAGGCGGGAGAGGCTGAGGGCAGCGCTGTTCTTCATCACAGACCCCGCCAGGGGTCAAGGCCCTGCAGGGCCAGCCCGGCCTCCAGGCTGAGCTGACTTCCCCCTGGGCCTGCGGCTGCTTCCTCTGCGTTTCCGGCCCATTTCTCCGAAGCAGGCAGCTGCCTCCCTTCCCGGCCTGTTCAGGGCGATCCTGCCTCATTTCTGTGAATCCAGGAGGCCCCGGGTGGAGGATCCGGCGCCTTTCTCAGAAGGAGAGAGAGGCCCGGGGGACCAGGGACCCACCTGAGGGTCTGGGGCTGACTGCCGAGCCTGTGAAGGTGCTTGGCGGCAGCAGACCCTGCTCCCTAAGCCGATGCCCACAGCCCGGCCAGGGCACTCAGAGCGGTAACGGCAGCCCAACCAGCACGAACCCCCAAATTAGGGGCCTCCCTAGAGCCCCTCCTTACACCTTCTCAGCTGGCGGTCACAGGGTCTTTTGTGCGGGCAGCCAGTGGGAGGATGGCCCACCGCCTGTGAGGTTTCACCCCCACACCCCCCACCACTCCCCCTCGGGTGAGGCTGCCTGGGAGGCACCAGAGCGCAGCTCCGCCCCTGAGGGTGTGCAGAAGGCCCAGCGCTGGGAAGGCACAGGCATCCTCAGGCCCTGGCCAAGCGGCGCAGGAGCCTGAGGGGCAGGATGCGCGCCTGCAGGTGTAAAGGGCGGAGCCTTCAGCACAGGGTCCCCCCATTCCGAAGCTACCGTACAGTAAGAGCCGCCTCCGAACCTAGGTCCCGTCTCCATGCCACATTCAGAACTATCCTGACACATAGCGGCTTATGTATCACTTAAAACCCTCCCATGATCAGTTTTAGCCCTGGCCCGGGAGGTCAGTTGGTTAGCGCATCGACCTGCTATGCCAAGGTTGGGGTTGATCCCAGTCAAGGTCCATCCAAGAAGTAACCAATGAATGCAGACACAAGTGAAATAACAAAATCAACATCTCTCTCTTTCTCTAAAAATCAACAAATTTAAAAATATATATTTAAAATTTTTTAATGTGTAGTCTAGTCATACATGGGAGTATTATTGGGAGTATTATGCAGCTAATTTCTTTTAGTATAAGTAATACCCAAATATTAAATGTGATATATGAAATTATATTTTAGTATAAGTATGTCCAAGATATTGCATGGTATATATCTAGACTAAAATTAATTCGTTTATATAAAATTCAAATTTAACTAGCTGAGTTGTATTTTATTTATAAGGTTTTTTTTTTTTAATATAGTTTATTGATTTTTTACAGAGAGGAAGGGAGAGAGATAGAGAGTTAGAAACATCGATGAGAGAGAAACATTGATCAGCCGCCTCCTGCACATCTCCTACTGGGGATGTGCCCGCAACCCAGGTAACATGCCCTTGACCGGAATCGAACCTGGGACCTTTCAGTCCGCAGGCTGACGCTCTATCCACTGAGCCAAACCGGTTTTGGCCCTATTTATAAGTTTTCATTCATCATTGTGACCATCTGATTAGTTTGGTCATGGGCCCCAGATTGTGAGGTCCAGGAGGGCAGGCACCCTCAGATTTTGTTCCTCACCATCCAGCACCCAGCAGGGTCTGACCTTAAAGAAGGTACTTGTGGCCCAGCTGGTATGGCTCAGTGGTTGAGCATCAACCTATGAACCAAGAGGTCATGGGTTTGATTTCCAGTCAGGGCACATGCCGGGGTTGTGGGCTCAATCCCCAGTAGGGGGCGTGCAGGAGGCAGCCGATCAATGATTCCCTCTCATCACTGATGTTTCTATCTGCCTCTCCCTTCCTCTCTGAAATCAATAAAAATATATTTTTTTAAAAGAAGGTCCTTGTGGTAGGCTGAATAATAGTCCCTCCCCCAAAGATGCCCGCATCCTCGTACAGTACTCAGAAACGGAGACTATTTTCCAGACAGCTGATGGGATTAAATTAAACATCTTGAGATGAGGAGACTATCCCAGCTTATTCAGGTGGGCCCAGTGTCATCACAAGGGCCCTAATAAGAGGAAGGCGAGCCCTAGCTGGTTTGGCTCAGTGGATAGAGCATCAGCCTGTGGACTGAAGGGTCCCGGGTTCAATTCCAGTCAAGGGCACATGCCTAGGTTGTGGGCCCGATCCCTAGTAGGGGGCATGCAGGAGGCAGCTGAACAATGATTCTCTCTCCTTTCCCTCTCCCTTCCTCTCTAAAATCAATAAAAAATAATATTTTCTTTAAAAAAAAAAAAAAAAGAGGATCAGTCAGACAGAAAAGACGAAGTGGAGATGGAAGCAAGAAAAGAAAAAAGGCCTTGCATT
The DNA here is from genome assembly GCF_963259705.1 of Myotis daubentonii. Taxonomy (NCBI): domain Eukaryota; kingdom Metazoa; phylum Chordata; class Mammalia; order Chiroptera; family Vespertilionidae; genus Myotis; species Myotis daubentonii. The sequence goes on from NC_081844.1 coordinate 32,524,363, forward strand.
GAACCAAGGGATGTGGGTGCCTCTAGCACAGTGGTTCTCAACCTTCCTAACGCCGCAACCCTTTAATACAGTTCCTCACGTTGTGGTGACCCCCAACCATAAAACTATTTTCGTGGCTACTTCATAACTGTGATTTTGCTACTGTTATTAATCCTAATGTAAATATCTGGTATGCAGGATGTATTTTCATTGTTACAAATTGAACATAATTGAAGCATAGTGATTCATCACAAAAACAATATGTAATTATATATGTGTTTTCCGATGGTCTCAGGCGACCCCTGTGAAAGGGTCGTTCGACCCCCAAAGGGGTCGCGACCCACAGGTTGAGAACCGCTGCTCTAGAAGCTGGAAAAGGCAAGGAAACCCATTTCCCCCTCGGGCGTTCAGAAGGAAACCTTGATTCTTAGCACAGTGAGATTAACTTCTGACCCCCAGAAGTAAGAGAATAAATTGGGTTGTCTTAAGGCACTACATGTGTGGTGACTTGTTACAGCAGCCCTAGGAAACTCATACATTGTCCGTGTCCCACGAATAGTTGCTGAATGAGTGAAGGAAGATGAAGGAGTGCAGAGGCAGCTGTGGAATACCGTGTGGGTCAGCGCCAGGAGAGTCAGGGGACCGCGCTGGCCTCCGTGTGTCACAGTCATGAGACCCTGCGCCTGAGACGATGCCAGGGCCTCAGTTTCCTAGTCTGTCGGATGGGGTCGCGCCTGCCTCCCCACGGTGAGGAGTAAGGAGGTAGCTGGAGCATCATCTCAAGGTGTGGAGCCAAGCAGAACCCGGGATATTTCTCACAGCTCCAGCCAGACCCATCCCAGCATCCTTTCTGGGGCCACCTGTTCCCTCTCCTGTCTGGTTTTCTTCTCAGATCCTTAATGTTTTCACTCATTTAAAAAAAAAAAACCAAAAAACCTCCATTTCTTCGTTTATTACCCCATTTTCCCTCCTGAAGGAGGCAGAGAGGTGAAGTCAGTCCCCCCAAGGTTACCCAGCTGTTAAGAATGTGGATGGAGATGAAGCCATCAGAGAATAAGCCTAAAAGGTAGCCCGCGCCTCTGTTCTCCCTGTGCCTCAGTTTACCCTCACTGAGCAGATCTTCCTCTGGGGGACGCTGGAGCCCCAGCCAACAGAGGTGGTGGTCAAGATCCCTTCTCAGGGCAGACCTGTCACAACCCTGAGAGGAGGTGAAAGGTCAGAGTCCAGGAGCCCCACCCTGCCCTGGAGGTGGGATTCCAACGTGGGGCGTCACAGATTCCTTAAGGCTGGAATGTCTGGCTCACCTGGAACGTGGGAATGCCCTGGAGAGCCTCCAACCAGAAAATACGGGGGTCTCCCCGCTCCAGGTCTGCCCCAGCGGAGACCCCTGCTCCAGGGGCTGTGTCCTTGTCTGCCCTTTATGAGCAAGGCAAGCCTTGGGTCAGGCTGGGAGGAGGAGGAGGAAGAGGAGGAGGAGGAGGAGGGGGAGGGGGAGGACAGAAGAAGGCGGGCCAGCCTGGCTGGAGGAATCCCCAAACCAGCTAAAAATAGCCGGGGAAACTATTCCAACACCTTCCCAAAATAGAAAGCAGCCTCCCTGCCCAACAAAAGCCCAGGGAGGGGTGGGGTTTGAGGAAAGGTGGCCTGGGGCGACCCCTCCCCCACCCGCAAGACTACCCCATTCCAGGCTCTTTCTCCCCAGCTGCCCCCCCCCCCCTCCCCAGGGCTGGCTTTTTGCCTAAGGGCCGGCTGGCTGACCCTGAGATCTGGGGAAGGGGACGCCCAGAAGGGGTGGAGACCCTGGAAAATGGAGCCTCCTTCCCCCTCTCCACGGCCCTAGCCCAGATCTGCTGACCCGGGAACTGGGAGTGTCCAGAACCACCCGGGCTAAAAATAGTCCTCGCCGCCTCCGGGGCTATTTTTAGAGCCCATGCGTCCCAGCCTCAGCACCAAGGCAGCCAGCCCCGGGCACACCCCGCCGGGCGGCCAGGGCCAGGACGCGGGCAGCCTCGGCCACGGCAGGGGCCAGAGCTGGGGAGAGACCTACAGTGCAAACAGGTCTGACCTGAGCGCCCGCCCTGCTGGGTGGCGCCCGGGCACCCACACGCCCTCTCTGAGCTGGTGATGCAGAAGAGAGAGGGGGGCTCGCGGGTGGGGAGTCTGAACCCCAGGAGGCGCTGGGCCAAGGGGTTCTTTGAAGACCATGAGTTAGTGGAGAACAGAGCACCGGCCTGAGTGCCAGGCACGGATTCCGGATTGACAGACATGTCGCAGAGGAGAGCCTGGGCGCCTCGGTTTAGGAACCTGGGCCGTGGGGAGCTCAGCGACTCTGGGGGCACAGAGGTCAGCCCCTGGCCCGGCGGGGTGTTGGCAGCCCGTTTCACTTTAGTTTCTCCCGCCCGCCCCCCTCCCCGCCCGGCCGCCTCCAGAAACGCAAGGGCTGATGTCATCCCGGCCGGGCCGGCCTCCTAGCGGCAGACGCAGGCGGGCGCCGCCGTCACGGGCGTTCCTGCGCCAGGGAATCCCGGCCCCCGCGCGGGGCCCCCGTGGAAACCCGTGACGCCAGCGCCCGCCGCCGCCGCAGCTCTTCCGGGCCCGCGCCCGCCCGGGCAGGCTTGGGGTGGGGGTGTCAGCACGGGGTGCCCACCCGGGCCGGCCGGCCGGGGCAGGGCGGGGGGGCGCGCGCAGCCCTCTCCACGGTCACCCAGGCCTCCCTCCTTCCCCCTCCGGGAGCTCACGCTCCACGAGAGCGAAGTGCCATCTCAGCGGGACGCATGGGCATCATGCCGGGGGGGGGGGGGGGGGTAAGCAGCGGAAGTTCACCGGCTGCCTGCATGCCCATACCCCCCGGGGCAGGGTCCTGCGTGGCGGGCGGGCGCTGTGGGCTTGCATGGCCCTGGCCGGCTCTAGGAAGGGCTGGGAAACCCTGGCCCGACTCTCCAGGGCCTGTCCGTAGTGTCTGGGCTGGTGCGGAGGACGTCCAGCCTGGACCCACGCGGCCCGGTGCCCTGGCCTGTGGGCGTGGGGCGATGACTCTGAGCCTGTTCACTGTCTCCCCGCCAGTCTGGGAGCTAATTACTGTCAGGACGAGACGGGATGGCTGGAAAGATGAACAAATCGCTGTGTGTCTGTAGCACGTCTGGGTCCGCCGCCCCGCCAGCTTCTGTTCTAGGGGTGTGGGGTGTGACAACTATGCTGGGTGCAACGGAGGAGCCTTGGGCGTATGCTCAGTCCTGGAGGGCCTCCCGTGGGTGTTTGGGGCAATATTCCTGCGTGTGTGTGTGTGTGTGTGTGTGTGTGTGAGAGAGAGAGAGAGAGAGAGAGAGAGAGAGAGAGAGAGAGAGAGAGAGGGATCTGTGGGAGAGTTTACTCTCCTTATACATAACATGGGTCTAACCGTAGTACTTACCTCCTGGAGTATGAGGAACAAATGAGTTAATGAATGTAGGTGTCTCCTTATCATGGGACCCAGTCATCCCACCCCTGCCTATGATGGAAGAGAAGTGAAAATAGGTCCCCCTCCAGACCCAGGTGAATGCCCAATAGCAGCTTTATTCCTAATCCCCTCAAATCTGCAAACAGTCCAACTCTCCATCCCTAGGTGAACAGGTAAACTGAGGCCCATCCACAGGACGGGATACGAGTCAGCAAAGGAAGGGAAACAAACTAACCTTGAAAACACTTGGAGGTGAGAGAAGCCAGACACCCGTGGCCACACAGTGTGTGAGCCCTTCCTGCAAAATGAACAGGCACATCCACAGGCCGAGCGTGGGTTTGTGGTTGTCAGGGACGGGGGGGGGGGGGGGGGGTGGCTGCCAGTGGGGACAGGGCTTCCTTGGGGTGATGGAATGTTCTGGAATTAGATAGAGGTGATGGTTGCACAACTCTATGAATACACTAAAAAAACCACTGAATTACACACTTTAAAAGGGTGAATTTTATGGTATGTGAATTATAGCTCAATTTTTTTGGTGAAAGGAACAAGCTACTTATACATGCAACAACAAGGCTGCGTCTCGAATGCATTTTGCTGAGTTTGAAGAACTGACTCAAAAGGCTGTGCTGTGTGATCCTGTTGACGTGACGTTCTGGAAAATGCCACCCTATAGGGATTGGTGGTTGCAGGGCTAGTGATGGGGCGAGGGGGCTGACTGCACAAAGGCCAGGAGGGGACGTCCGGGAGGAGGGCCTGCTCTGAGTCTTGATCGGACAAGGTGTACATGACTGTCTCTGTGGGTCAGGACTCATCAAACTGTACACCTGAAAAGTATGGATTTTCTGTTTGTAAATTGTGCCTCAGTAAAACCGGCTTAGAAAAATTCATGTAAGGTGTTTAGAAAAATGCCCCATACATAGTAAAGAAACAATAGATGATGGCTGTTATTATTATTGACGTTGTTGTTGTGTGTGTAAGCTGCTCCAGGCCCCAAGAAACCAGGTACCGGAGTGTGGGTGCTGGGAACCCCCAGAGCACTGGAGCTTCCCTGTCCAAGACTCACACTCAAAGCACCACATGCGCCCTAACTGGTTTGGCTCACTGGACCGAGTGTCAGCCTGCGGACCGAAAGGTCCCAGGTTCGATTCCGGTCAAGGGCAGGTACCTTGGTTGCGGACACATCCCCAGTAGGAGATGTGTAGGAGGCAGCTGATCGATGTTTCTATCTCATCGATGTTTCTAACTCTCTATCCCTCTCCCTTCCTCTCTATAAAAAATCAATAAAATATATTTTTTTAAAAAAACCACCACATGCATCCATACCCACAAACACATGTGCATGCAGAGAAACACACAAACACAGCACACAAGCACATGTGTGTGCATATATATAAAAACTGTGTGCATCAAAACACGTGTGTGCTCTCACACACCCAAAACACACATTTACACACATGCACACAATTATAAATACATAGACAAACATACACACAAACACATGTGTGCACACATAACACCCACTAAAATATGCACGTGCCTACACAAATACCCACATGCACACAATTATGACCACAAAACATACACATGTGCATACTCATGCACACAAACACACACACAAATGCATGTTACCTACACACACACCAAAAATACATAGGTGCTCTCTCTCTCTCTCTCTCTCTCTCTCTCTCTCTCTCTCTCTCTCCCTCCCTCCCTCCCTCCCTCTCCCCCAGGCAGGGCAGGGGCCCCAGGAGTCCCATCTGGAGGCTGGGGAAGGAGCATCTGCCACAGGAAGGAGCTGTGTCTGTGTGTCCCAGATTAGGTCTCCGCCTGCCGCCTGCTGTGTGTGTCTGTCTGCAAGGTGTTTCTGGGCCTCCTGCTCTGCGTCTGTCTCCAGGACACAGACAGGCTCCCCCTCCCTCCACAGGCTTCCTCCTCCTTGTTCCTACCCCAGCCATTAGCCCAGGCCTGGGAACCCACTGTTTATGGCTGCAAGGGGATGAGAAAGAAGAGACGGCCCGGCTGGGCATCTGCTTCTCACAGTGCCCTGGGCCTCAGTTTCCCAAGCTGTGAAATGGAAGGATGGGTTGGAGGGGTATCCAGGAACTGCCCCTCCAAGCCTTCAGATCCTGCACAGCTCTCATCCCACCAACCTTCTGCAGGAACAGCCTAAGTCCTAGTGGTGGAAATTCCGGGCAGGATGGGGGGGGGCGGGGGTGCACCTGGTAACATAAGCCCTCCAGACCCAGGCTGGGACACCCAGTGGCCTCTGAAGGGGAGGGTCTCAAGGGCGGCTGAGTGGGTCACACAAGCAGCCGATAGGGAGGGAAGAGTTTTGGAGAATCGTGTGCACAAAAATGCGTGCGTGTCCGTGAGGGCTGGGTGTGTACACCTGGCTCTGGTTTCTGCAGGTGAATGAATTAAAGTGGACTTAGGTGTGTCCTGATCAACATGTGTGTACTCACAGATGTGTGCAGCTGTGAGCTTATTTGCAGCCCTGCGTGCATGTCTAGGATGTCAGGCCAAGGATCCTTTTGTTGTTCCCAGACGTACAAGTGCCCAGCACATGTAGACACTCAGTACATAGTTGTAAAATGATTCGTCCTTTTATCCATTGGTTCACTCCACAAATATTTATGGAGCGCCAACCAACCGTCAGGTGCTGGAGACAACAATGAGCAACGCAGACAAAATTCTCTGTCCTGTGAAGCCTCAGGGTGAATATGCGCCCCAGGGCATTGCCTGTGTCATGTGGTTCACATGCGATACACAAGTGCAAGCCTGTGTGTTTGCACAGCCACGCACGTTCGCGTGTGGGGAGCAGAGTCCACACATGCGCACAGGTGTGTGTGCACAAGTCCACCAGTGGCTCTTGTTCAGGCATGTGCAGGCTGGGGCCTGGCTCATCGTTGGCATTGCCTACATGCCCTGCCCATCTGCCGAGAGTGCCCGGGGCCAGGTGGGGCCGGATGGCCTGGAAACCTCTCCCAGCTGCTGTGCCCAGTTTCAGGGAAGCCACCCGCTGGCACCCTGCCCACAGAGCCTGCCTGCCCTTGCACCTGTCCCCTGGGCTTCCCGGAAGGCCCCAGGAGGCCCAGCCCCCAGCCCCGCATGCCTGAGTCCACCGCCCACACCCACACAATGCAGGGGGTGTGCAACCCACTTCCTCCCACACTTTCAGAACCCCTCACAGCCAGAACCAGAAGAGAACCAAGCAGAGCAGAGTCTGCAAGTGGAGTCAAGGCATATGCACATGACCCTCAGAGAGAGTCCCGGTGCCCATATGGATCTCTGCACATAGTGGGTATTTGCAGGCACAAGGGTTCTATACAACAAATAATTGAACTTGGGAAATGTTTGCACTATTTTGATGACCACACATGTACAGGTCAAAATGCAGGTGAGCACGCATTAGGGTTTTCCCCGCTATGTGGGTGCTTGCACAGACCAGGGCATTTCAAAGTATGGGACGTCCTCACTAGTGGGTGTTTGAGAATGTGTCTGTGCCTGTGCTCAGTGGGTGTGTGCACACTCCGGTGCTACACACAGCGGGTGGTTGAATGTCAGTATCTGCACACAGTGGGTGGTTGAATGTCAGTGTTTGAGCACAATGAGCATTTGCACACACGAGGTTGTGTCTCCTCTCTGTAGGTGTTTGTAGGCAGGTGGTGTCTCACACAGTGGGTCTTGCATGCAGGCTCAAGTCTGCACGTGGGTGTTTGCATGCAGATGGTGTGTGCATGTTGGCTTTGCACGCAGGCAGCGGTCTGCACACAGTGGGCATTTGCATCCTACAGAGGGGCTTCATACAATAGGTGCTGTAGGAAGAAGGGACAGACACAGTGGCTGTTTGCATGGTAGTGGGGGGGGGGGGGGGTGTCTGCACACAGTAGGGCCTGCATGCTATTAGGCCAACACAATGGGCCTTGGCAACCAGCAGAGGAGCTGCACACACAGTAGGCCTTGCTGCTGCTCTTAGGCCGGTGGCGCTGCAGCCCCGTGCTACTGAGCACACACTGGGTCCCGTGCAGCGAGGCCTGGCCCCCTACCCCCGCGCCCCCCGCCGGGCAGGTCAGGCGGCTCCGGCGGGGCGTGGGGCGGCCGGCGGGCCGGCAGGCTATTCCGGGCGCTGGCGCTGTGCCCTGGCCCCGCGCGCCAGGCCGCCCAGGGAAGGCGCCGCTCACAAAGGGAGGGTGTGTTCAGACGCCCCGCCCTCTGCCCGCCGCCCGCCGCCGGCCGCCCGCCGCCTGGGGCTGGGAGGGGATGGAGACGCCGCCGGGGCCGCCGCCGCCGGGTATCCCCGCCCCCCTGCCCCGGGCGGCGGTAGACACCGCGCCTGGCAGGCACCAGAGGGAGGCTGGCACCGCCGGCTCGAAAAGGGGTCGGCGGCCAGCGCTGGGGCCTCCCGAGCGCACCGGCTGCGTGCCCAGGGCGCACCCGTAGTGGCGCTGGTGAGGGTCGGGGCCTCAAATCTGGAGAAACTAGGACAGGCCCCTGCACTTCGCCCACTCGGGGATTTCTCTGTCTCTCGCACAGCCGCCTCTGTCTCTAATTATCCAATTTAGAGACCGAGGGAGCCGGGACTCCTGCTTGCCGGGGAGGGAGGGGGGGGTGGTGTCTGGGGCCTGGGTCAGCGCCCCTCTCCACCCCCAGAGTGTCTGCCGAGAGGGTGGAGTGGAGGGAAGGCATAATGAGGGTTCTCAAGGCCAGCTTTGTGCGAAGCGCTTCCGGGCATTATCTGGTTTCACGTCGCCACGTGGGAAGGCGATGAGACTTTCCCTTTTATGAATAGAGAAACTGAGTCACACTTGCCCCACCACGCTAGCGAGTAAGCTGTCCGAGACCAGATTGAATCCGAAGCTCTGCAGCTGTCCCTCCCTGTGTGGCCTGAACTCTGCCCCTCCGCCCTGCTGCTATCGCAAAGGCATTTATGGCGCGCCTGCTGTGTACACTGCGGCGCAAACACCGCCCCACGCGAGCACGCCTGTGGTCGCAGGCTCGCACTTCAACGCGCACGGGACTGCGCACAGACCAGTGTGCACGAGGGTCTTGGGCTGCCCCACAATACCCCTCGCCCCACTCCACCCCTGTCCCAGAGCCTGGGAACCTCTGGCGCCCTGGAAGGGGGGGTGGGGTGGGAATGAGGAGGAATAACAATGAAGGGAAAGGACAGGGAGGGGCTGCGAGGAAACCCCCTGCCCCTCCTCCAGATGGAGCTTCTGCAAGTGTCTGCAGTGGGTCTGCCGGCCCCAGGCCAGTCGTCCTGGGGGGAGGGGTGTCACCAGGGCTGTGTGTCACTCTGAGTCATCTGGGCCTCAGGAGGGAAATGCGGTCACCATAGGCCCCTGGATATCTGCAAGGCTGTTGGTCACTGGGTGGGTGCCTACCTCACTACACGGGGGGCTGGGGGTGCCTGTGTGCAGGTCTCTGAGGCGCCATCATTGCATAACTCCAGGGAGCAACATTGCCAGACTTCCCAGTCCCAGCAGATAAAGCCATGCTCCGCCATTGCCGCCCCGCTCACGCTGCCCAGCTTCCTAGGGCACCACTGGAACCCTGAGAGTCTAGCAGAGAGGCCACACCCTCTGCCTGGAACTTGGGGTCAGGAAAGAAAAGAAGAAGTAGGACCGAGGCACATGCCTGAGGCCCAGGGAGGGCACCCCGGGCAGAGGGGACCACAGAAGGGACCCTGGAGACAAGGCGGGGAACTGGCCATTCACTGGTGGTGTTTTGCAGAGGGAAGGGAGGTGAGAGCCAGAGTGGGACAGGGCCAGAGGTCTGGCCCTGACCCCAGGGGGTACCTGATCCCTGCAGCTCCCTCTTACCTACGGAATGAGCCGAACCAAAACTGTGACGCTGAGCCCCTGGGTTGCCCATAAACCTGAGGTGGGAGGTGCCACCCCAGAGCCTGCCTGCGGCAGTCCCCAACACCCCACAGCTTTCCTGAGGCCATTCTCTGCAGGACACCCTCTGGGGAGGCGGGAAGGACCAGGAAGCGATGCCTCAGCAAAAGGGCTGGGCGAGAGTTGGTGGCCTGTGTCTCTGAGACGGTGGCCTGGCTGTGTGTTTTTACTCACCAGCTATCGGGCCCTTGCTGTGCAGTAGGGCCCATGCCAGTGTTGGGAACAAGATCAAGAGAAGTGTCCGCTGGCGTGTGTGCCTCAGGCGATCCAGCGTCTCTGTGTGTGCCTGACAGTACACGTTTGGGTATTTTTGGGGGGTGTTATGGGTTGAGTTGTGTCCCCTCAAAAGATATTGGAGTTCTCACCCCCAGGACATGTGCATGGGACCTTATTTGGAGGTGGTGTCTTTGCAGATGATCAAGTTAAGATGAGGCCATGAGGGACGGTGGGCCCTGATCCAACACGACCGACCAGTGTCCTTCTGAGAAGAGGACATTCAGACACACAGACACACTGAGAGGGCAGACCAGGTGCAGACACATGAGAACACCCACAAGCCAAAGGACATCAGAAGCCACCAGAAGCAAGAGGGGCCTGGAAGGATCCTCCCTCACAGCCTGAGAAGAGACCCGTCCTGTCCCCACCTTCATCTCAGATTTCTGGGCTCCAGAACTGGAGCCCATAAATTTCTGTCAGGGAAGCCCCCCAGTCTGTGCTTTGTTACAGCTGCTCCGGGAAACTCATTCAATGGGTAAACGGGAGGGTGAGAACAATAGTGTGTGTGTGTGTGTGTGTGTGTGTGTGTGTGTGTGCATGCCTGTTTGCAAGTCTGAATACCTGTCTGCAATGCACACGTGCAAGCACATGAGTGGCGGCATGCGTACCTGTGGCCATCATGCCCACTGCTTAGAATAAATAGTCCTCGGGCCACAAGACACATCTGCTGCCTCCCCAAAGAGATTAGGCCCCAGGGCCACCTTACGCCTCACGGAGACGCAGAGCCATGTTGCAGAATCAGCATGTCTGAGTTGAGGTTAAGTGGGAGGGGTCAAGGTAGAATCATGTGACCTAGTTGGTCAGGAGTTCTGGGAAGCCAGGCTCACTCCGAGGACTCCAGGAATTCGAGGCCCAGCCACAGGTGCATGCGGACTGCCACGACCCCGTGTAGCAGCACAGATCCTCACGCTAGGTCTACTCAGGCGCACAGTAGACAGGCAGACACGAGGTCCAGGTAGAAGGGATCATAAACAGTCGAATACCAACGCACATAATAATAGCTAACGCGCTGGAAGGCTCCCCACTGCTCTGAATGCCTGACATATTTCACTGGTTTCAATGCTCACAACAGCCTTGAGAGATGGTCCCTCCCACTAGTCTCCCCATTGGACAGGTAAGAAGACTGAGTCCAAACAGGTGAGGCAGCTTGCCCAAGGGCAGGTGGCTGGCCGCCTCCACGGGAACAGGTTCCCGCTCCTCTGTGCTGGGTTGTGTCACTGTATTTGGCCAGGACCTAGCCCTTGGCAGGCCGGTGTGTGCCCTTTACGGACAAAACAGTCTGTCCTGCAGAAGGAGGTCACTGATGGGTCAATTTAGTTGTACAGGATACAGGCCTCGGGCTTGAGTCTTTATGCCACAAACACTTATGACATGCCAACTGGATCCGGGGCCCTGAGCTCTGCCACGTGGGGCTAGGGGTGGACAGAACAGGCTCTCTCTCAGCCCTCTTGGAGTCTGCAGTCTAACCTAGACACAGACAAGAAGCCAACGATGACAGGACTAAATATGTCATTGCAAATGGGGGAGGTGCCAGGAAGAGGAGGTGGGCAGGCAGGAGACAGGCTCCAAGTGTCCTGTCTGGAGGGCTTCCCTGAGGAGGGGGCATCTGAGATGAGAGCAAAAAGGAGAGGAGGAGTTCGCCTGAGGAAAGGTGGTGGGAAGGGATGGGGGAAGGGTTCTAGGCAGAGAGATCAGCACATGCACAAGCCAGAGGTTCGAGGGCCAGGTGTGCAAGCAGTGTCTGGGTGCAGGGTGTGTGTGTGTGTGTGTGTGTGTGTGTGTGTGTGTGTGTGTATGCTTGCTCACTATGAACTGTGTTCATGACTCAGAGTGCCTTCCTGTGTATCCTGTCTGGGGACCACAGATACAGGGAGGTGATACAAGTCCAGACTGTGAGAGTGACACGTGCTACCACATGGATGAACCCCCAAACATTATGTAAGTGAAGGAAGCCTTAGAGCATGTGATTCCATTGATAAGAAATGTCCGAAACAAGCAAATCCACAAAGACAGAAAGTGGAATTCCTGGCTGCCAGGGGCTGGGGGAGGGGGAGGGGGAGTGACTGCTCATGAGTTTTCCTTTTGGGGTGATGGAATGTTCTGGAACTAGACCGTGGTGATGAGTGTACAACTTTGTGTAGAATTCTAACAATCACTGAGTTACCCTTTAAAGGGGTGAATTTATGGTATGTGAACTATTTTACGGTATATATCTCTATTATATGTAAATATAAATAGCTATAAAGTCCTAACTCTGTGATGCTTGGTCCCTGACTGTCACCCTCCGGCTGTGTGACCTTGTGCAAGTCGCTGCTCCTCTCTGAGCCCATGTCGATAACAACACTATTTTGTATGGTTGTTGTGAGGATGAAGAGATAACAGGGTGCAAGGGCTGGCCCGATGCCCCATCGGTGATTTTTATTTATTATTTTTTAAATCTTTATTTCTTGATTTTTTTTTAGAGAGAGAAATGAAGTGATGGAGGGAAGGAGGCACGGAGGGAAGAAGAGAGAGGGCGATTTGTTGTTCCACCTATTTATGCATTCATGGCTGATTCTTTTGTTAAATATATTTTTACTGATTTCAGAGAGGAAGGAAGAGGGAGAGAGGGACAGAAACGTCCATGATGAGAGAGAATCATGGATCGGTTGCCTTCCACAAGTCCCCCACTGGGGATCGAGCCCACAACCCAGGCATGCGCCCTTGACCAGAATCGAACCTGGGACCCTTCAGTTCGCAGGCCGACGCTCTATCCACTGAACCAAACCAGCTAGGGCCCTGGTTGATGTTTGAATGTGCCCTGACTCTCATAACCTTGGCATATAGAGATGATGCTCTAACCAACTGAGCTACCCGGCCAAGACTCATCAGGGATTGTTTTTATTGCTCCTCCCAACATCACTGCCCTATCTGTCTGTCTCATCCTGGCCCCCATAAGGGCCTGGTCCCCAAGTCCAGGGGTGTGTTATGAGCTTCATGACGTGCCCACAAGGCCATTCCCCTTCTCCAGGCAGAGAGGGCTCAAGGAAACAGTTGGAACCCTACAATCCCTGGGGCCTAATGTATTTACACATCAGCCACCCTGCGTGTGATTCTGTGTCTATGCTGTATGTGTACACATGTAGACATATGCAGGAGAGAGGGGGTGGGTCTGTTGGACAGACATGGAAAGGCAGCTCAGAGAAGCTAAGCAGCTGGCCCCGGAGGGTGGGGGTGTGTGGTGGACTTGAGTAGGTACAGTGTGTACGGCGTTTGGGAAGCTGTGTGCATGGCTCCGGGGGGTGTGCCTGCCTGCATGCATGCGTGTCTTGGGTCCATGAGTGTAGGTGTGGACAGAGGCAGCATGGGTACCCCAAGGTGAGCATGCACTCCAGGCACCCCAGCTGGGGAAGCGTGTCTGCATACACCCTCCTGGTGAGGTTGCCAAGTGTCTCCTGGGACCCAGAGAAGTCACCCACAGCGATGACTGAGCCTGGTGACCTGTGGCAATGTCTCCCTGGCCCGTCAGGAACTCTGGTGTTGGGGGGAGGAAATGGGGATGGTGAGCCCTGCTCCCACCATCACCCCAGGGGCTGACTAGCCAGCTACCCACAATGCAAGACTCCTAGCCTCCACTCTGGGCCTCAGTCTCCTCTTCTGGAAAAGGGGACAACAGCCCTATCCTCATGGGACTGTGGTCAAAGTTAAGAGGTTTTGTGGACAGGGAAGGCAGAACTCCTGCTATTAACTCAGTGACAGCGCAGGGATCTCAGGGATGGCCTCCCCACCCACCCCCCACCCACCCTGGAGCCTCCTCCCTTACACCAAAAGGTTGTGGGCAAATATGAGAGGCAACCAATCCATGTTTCTCTCACATTGATGTTGCTCTCTTTCTCTTTCCCTCCCTCTCTCTCTAAAAATTAATTAAAAACAACAACAAAATATGTCCTCCTGTGAGGATTTTTTTTGAGTGCTGAAATTAAAAAAAAAAAAAAAAAGTCACGGCCCTCAGCGTTCATACTGATGAAGGTGCACGGAGTTTGGGGTTCATGCTGATGAGGGTGCACGGAGTTTGGGGTTCATGCTGATGAGGGTGCACGGAGTTTGGGGTTCATGCTGATGAGGGTGCATGGAGTTTGGGGTTCATGCTGATGAGGGTGCGTGGAGTTTGGGGTTCATGCTGATGAGGGTGCACGGAGTTTGGGGTTCATGTTGATGAGGGTGCACGGAGTTTGGGGTTCATGCTGATGAGGGTGCACGGAGTTTGGGGTCCCGGGAAGCTGCACCTCGCCCTGAGCCTTCACTTCTCCACCTGCAAACCGAATATAAAGTTTCAATAAGATGGGGACAGGGCCAGCTGAGAGGTGTTGTAGCCTGGAGCAAAAGGAAAACTCAGCAATGTTGATCTTATCGAGATTTACAATTTTGTTTACCAGGGCATTCTCTCTCTCTCTCTCTCTCTCTCTCTCTCTCTCTCTCTCTCTCTCTCTCTCGGTTTGCATTTCAGTTTATAAAATTGTGCTTTAAAATATTCTCTATCTTGCTGACTGAATTTTTGGACGTTGCTCTCAATTTTGCACAAGGGCATGTCTCCCTGGCCTCACCCTGGTCTCCACTGGGCTGCTTCACGGGGTGGCTGTGAAAGTGGTAACAATGGCGAGTGGTTTTTTATTCTTTCTGTGTAGGAGGTACCGATCTAAGAAATATACATGTCATTGACCCTCCGCAACAATACCAGCAGGTAGCATTACTATCCCCATTTTGCCCAGGGGACGCAGGCACGGGGAGATAAGGAACCTGTGGGCCACAGCGCTGAGTCCTGCGCACGCCCTGTTATGTCCTTGGGACCCAGAAGCCTGCAGTCTTTCTTGCTCCTACTGCACAGGGGACCTAGCAATGAGAGGGTCAGAGGTCACTCGGCCCTTCCGGATGGCCAGGGTCACGGTGGCGACAGAGTGGCCCAGGCCTGTGGGCAGAACCTGCAGGGATGTGCCTCCCTGGCAGGAGCTGACCTAACGCGGAGAGCCTGAGCTCCAGGCCACAGCCGGGCTAACCTGTGTCCATGCTAGTCCGTCCCCGTGGGGCCCCACCTGGGGGGGATCCCTCCCCCTCCACTCCCCCCTCTCCAGCTCCTTCTCAGGGATCTCCTCCCCACCGACCCAACACACACCCTGGAGTACCCCTTCCTTCCACTGGGCGCTTCGGTCTGGTCTCCCCACTTGCCTGCCTCACCCCCTACAGGGATTTATTTCAGACCCCTTTCAGCCCCCCTGTGTTCCCTCTGCCTCGCCCTCATACCCCTGTGCTCCCCCTACCCCCTATTCAGGGTTTGGGTCCCTCCTCTTAGACCCTCCCCTTCCCCACCCTCTACAGGTGTTCCTCTGCCCTCCTACCCCAGGTCCCCTACTCTCTCAGGGCTCCCTCCCCGTTTGGGCTCTCCCCTTCTCCCAACCCTCAAAGGGTTCCCACCCCTCTCCCCTCCCCCTCCCCCTGGGACTTCCCCTCTTTCTTTTGCTCACACCCATCTTCCCCCTCGGGGCTCCCCCCAGCCCCATGACTCCTGAGGGACCACTGGGGGTTTTCCTCACTGCCCACGTGGCTCAGTGGAAAGGTCTTGGCCTGCGGTCGGACTCCCCCACTCCATACCCAGTTCCCAGGCCAGGCCTCCGGGGCCGAGGGTAGGCTAGGTTGCCCTGGCTGAGCCCACCCCCCGACGGAGGCCACGCCCAGCTCCCAGCCCAGGCCGGAGGAGGGGTAGTCATTGCACGCAACTTAGAGAGAAAGCAGAGGTGGCCGCCCCTACAGTTTCGGTTTAGAGGCAAAATGCAGCAACCTGCCAAGCCCAGCTGGGCCAGGAACAAGACTTCCTGGAGTATTTTTCTGCTTGTTGATTTTAGTTTGGGGGAAAGGTTTTTTGTGTGTTTTTTTTTGTTTGTTTTTTTCTTTAGTGCAGTGAAGAGGCCCGTCCTGGTAGGGAGAAAACCCGGGGAGGGGGCACCCTGGGGAGCCACCAGAGGAACTCTTGCTGCAGGGTCCAGACTCCCTGAGGCAGTCTTGCTGTAGGTCACAGGTGCCCCCGTGACCTCTCTGGACCTTGGGCTCCGCTGGTGGCTGTGCAGGGGCAGGGGCAGGGGCAGGGGTGGGGGGGCGCGCTACAGCCCCTCCCCATTGCATCTGAATGTGCCCAGAGCTTGGGGTTGGCTCCGGCACAGCCTGTACCAGCAGTGGCACGGCGGCCAGGTTTCGTAATAAACCGGTCTTTTAATTGCTACAGGGCAGGAGGAGGGAGAATTAAAAAAAAAAAAAAAAAAAGAGGCAAAGATTTGTAGGACTTGGGTGGCGCCTGGTGCAGAGAGAAGAGGCACTGTTTTGAGAAGGAGCGTGGAGCTGCTAGCAGGGACTTAAGTAACATTTCCTGGTGAGCTTGCAGAGGGGGCTGGGGGCGGGGCGGCGGCTCGAGGGGGAGTGGGAGTCCTGGGAGCTCTCGGAGGCAGCACAAACACAAGCACCCAGAAGCTTTAGACATTTATTACAAGGCCATCCTCATAGAAGTAAAATAGATGTATCTGTAAGCTTCCGGTCTCTCTCAGTGGTTCAAGTCACAGTGCAAGTAACAAAATAGATTGTTCAGTTTTCAAACTGGGAGTTCATGGGTACAGAGCAACATCTGCCCCGGTTCCCAAGTCCCAAAGTCTAGTTCTGGCCAGGGCTGCAGACCCTCGTCCACCAAGGCCCGTTTGCGTGTGCCGATGGCGGCTCCAGCCTCTAGAAGGGCGGGGGGCGCCATCCGACTCACCCCGCCCTCCAGTGTGGAGTCCATGTCCTCCCCGCTGCAGCTTCTGCTCCGTCAGAGGCCTGAGCTGCAGCGTCCCCTCTCCTGCCGGCCTGGGCTCCCCTCTTCTCCGCTCGCAGGGCTGTTCCAGGCTCCCGGCCCTGGGGGTGGCTGTGCACGCCCCTCTCCTGTCTCGTCTCCAATGATTCTGCCCCCGATGGTCTCACAGGTTAGTTTGTTTTGGGGGGTTGTTCTGGGCGGAGGAGGGGTCTAATATTTATTTTGTTTTTTTTGGCAGCAACTTGACAGGTTCTGATGCTGGGCGGAGCCTCAGCGCTCCTGGAGGGAAATGTAGGGGACCCACTGGTTGTTCCCCCGGCTCTCTTCGCAATAACTGGCTACCTCCACCAGGCTGTGGCTCTTCCAGGCATCTGTGTGAGGGTTCTGTGGGAGGGGGGAAAAAACGGGGTTCAGTGGGAGTCCGAGGAGTGTGCAGGGAGCCTCCCTCTCCCGGGGCCCCTGTGGGGAAAACAGGCTGGCTCAAAATAGCTCTCGGGGTGATGAGGCCGCTGGGGCTGCCCACGGGACATGCCTAGCGTGGCTGAGCACTGAGCTGGTGCAAGCCCAGCCAGCTCAACTTTGTTGACAAACACGGGCCCAGGTACTGGGGGGCGGGGCAGACCCAGGATGCCCAGCTCACCGTGACCAGGAGGCAGTGCAGGTCCCGGGCCTCCGTGGTGTCCTGGGTCTCCGCTGGCTCGCCCAGCAGCTGCGCCAGACGTTGCATACCGGACACCCGGACAATGTTGATGTCGTTGTCACAGCAAAAGGACTGAATGAGTGTGAAGTGGATCTGCAGGGCAATGTCATCCTCCTCCTCCTCGTCAATGGCCAGCAGGCACAGGACCACGCAGTCAGGGTCCCTGAGGGGCCAAAGGAAGGGGTCGGGTCAGCGGGGGGCCTGGGGAGGGCCGCGGTGCACAGGGGAGTTTGCATAAACAAAGAGAAACCGCAGGTCTGCAGGGGGGCAGCGTGTGCATGCAGCTGGAGGGGGGCGGGGACGCAGGAGAAGGTGAAGTAGGAGCATAATGGGGGGGGACGCTTGCAAATGATGCAGCGTCAGGATACTGCAGCCCCCCCCCCCCACACACACACAGAGAGGTTCTCCATCCATAGTGGGGACACTTGGGGAAGTCCCAGCCCCGAGCAAGAGAGGGGTGCAGCACAGAGCGTGCAGAGCGCAGGAGGGATCTCCACCCGCACCCAGCTGGGGACCGGGGTCTGACTCACACATTCATCAGCTTGGCCGACTCGTACACCCCCACGGTAAGGCGATCCTGGCGCTGCGCGGCGACCAGCAGCTCCTCCACCGCGGCGCTCACCGTCTGCATCCTGGGGCGGAGGAGAGGGGGGTCAGCGCCCGGCCGCTCACCGGGCGCTCGGTCCCCGCCCTGCCCAGCCCACTTCAGTCTACTTACTTCTGCGCCGCGTTGTCGCACGCCACCAGCTCTTCCAGAGTCATGTTGCAGTTATAATCCACAGTGAGAAATAGCCCACGCCAGTCCCGAGGGAGGAAATGCAAGCTCCGAGGCCGGAGAGCCCCAAACCTTCCTACGGAGCCCGGGTGTTCGGAAGACAGCGAAATCTGCCCCACAAAAGACGGGGGGGGAAACTGCGAAGTCTCAGCAGGAATAATCCAGGGTTTGGCGAAACCAGGGCTCGGGTCCTCCGCGTCAGCGATCTGCTCCCGCCGCGCCCGGCGGCGCCTTTTAAAGCCTTTGCCGCCGTCCGCCCCACCCACTGGGGAACCCACGAAAGGCGATTGGCTGGCGGTGGAGAATGGGCGGGGCGCCCGTGGGGGGGTTGCCCCACGTGGGGCCAGGAGGAGGGCGCCTGGGGAGCGTGAGTGCCAGAAAAGCGAAAAAAAAAAAAAAAAAAAAGCAGAAGTTTTTTCTCTAGATTTCCCGGCAGCCGCGCCGCGTTTCGGGGCGCGCGCGGGATTTCCAGCGCGCGAGGCGGCCCGGACTTTCGGGGGGGCCTGGAATCCCCTCCCAGTCCCCGGAGAGTCCCGGGCCCGCGGTTTTCCCAGGTTGGGGGCTTGCAAGAGGAGGGGTCCGGCTTGCAGCCGGATCCCTCCCCGGAGGTGGTGGTGGTGCTTTCCCCCAGTCTGAGACCCTTAGACACTGAGTGATTTAACTTCTCTGGGCCTCTGTGCACCTACCTGTCTAATGGGCAGGCAACGCCAGCCTCCTTGGGTTGGAGGGGGCGTTTTTAAAAGGGGGGGGTACACATTAAGCGCTTAATAAACTGTGGTGGTCGCGGGAGGTCGCCTCCGAGTCCCCAATGTTGGGGGCTGCGAAAGGAGGCCTGTTTCCCACCTGTCCTATGAGAATGCACACCGGCTTCATCCGGTTGCAGGAAGCATGACGTAAAATAAGGGGTACACAATAAACCTTAAATAAATGTCACTTGGTGGTCGCAGGAGGTCGCCTCGAAGTCCCCAGAAGCAGGGGCTGCAAAGTCCGAGGCGCCTTAGGGGCGAGCCCGGGCTCCCTCTCCCCACCCGCAGAGATTTTCAGGGTAGGAAGCGCGTGGGAGGCGCAGGTGGTCGGGTCTCGGTGCGCTGCGCGCCCCCTGCCGGCGTCTCGCGTTCCATCATTTGACAGCACTTGGACACCTGGCCTGCGCAGACATCAAGGTCGGAGAGAAAGCCTGGGGAAAATGGTCCGGGCTTGCGCCTCCCGCTGTCACCTAGGGTTGCCTTGCAATGATAGTCGCCGCCGACTGTCATTTCCTCCGTCCAGGGTGAGCACTGCTATGTATTTAGTGCGTAGTGTACCGGGCTCCCTGTATCGCAGTTCATTAAATCCTCAAGGACCCAGGAAGCGGGGGCTACACGTATCTGCACGATGCAAAAGGGGAAACTGAGGCCGCCTCTCCCTCAAGCCACTGGCTACTTGTTCTCGTAGCCACACGTGTGCGCCAGGAACGGCTGCACGCGGGGACGGCTGCCAGCTTCACAGTCTCCCCAGGAAGGCAGTTCACGAGCCAGGCGGGCAGGCCTGCGGGGGACTGTCTCCCACGGCCGATCGGGGGCTCCCGGGTGACTCACAGCTGTGTCCCCTCCCCCGCCAGCCTGGGGTCTGGACTCAGCCCCAACGCTCGGTTCCCCAGGCTCCCCCGCCCAGCCCCGGGCCGGATCGATGCATCACGCTGCCTCCGCACCGCCCACCTTGGAGTCGCTAAAGGTCCCGGGCGCTGAGAGGCGTGGTGGCGCCACCTGGTGGCCGATTTGGGTCTCTGCGTCTGCAGCGAAGGGATAGACCGGCGGGGGCGGAGTGAAGAGGGCTGGGTGACAGTTGCAATATTTTATATACACAACATTTTACACATGCAACATGTACTTAATAATATCAGAATGCAATATACTTTAAAAATCAACATTTATGCAAAAAAAATCCATGATGAACAAAATATCAAGATTTTTTAAATGTACCTGGACGAGGGCCAGGACTTAGGGGGAGGCCAGGGAGGTGAGCTGTGCAGGTGCAGGACCAGATCCTGTTTATTTACAATTTAAAACATTGGTTTTTTTTGTTTTTTTGTTTTGTTTTGTTTTGTTTTTAAAAATATATTTTATTGATTTTTCACAGAGAGGAAGGGAGAGAGATAGAGAGAGTTAGAAACATCGATGAGAGAGAAACATCGATCAGCTGCCTCCTGCACATCCCCCACCGGGGATGTGCCCGCAACCCAGGCACACGCCCTTGACCGGAATCGAACCCGGGACCTCTCAGTCCGCAGGCCGACGCTCTATCCACTGAGCCAAACCGGTTTCGGCGAAACATTGTTTTGTTTATTATGGATTTTTGTGTTGATTTTGATTTAACTAATTCATGGAAATACCTTAATGATTGAGTTTTTTGGTGTCACTTTAAAGTTTGCTCCTGAGGCCAGTGCCTCACTCACCTTACCCTAGGTTCAGCCCTAAGATGTCCCTGTCTGCCTCAAGGAGAGGTGACACCTGTACCGGGTGGAGACGACCCACAACCCCCTCTTTGGAGAATGTGTGAAGCAGGGACTTCTCCAGTGAGAAAAAACAGGTATACCATACCCACCTTGCCAATGAGAATCTGTAAGTGTAATTACTCTTTTTATTAATGTTGCATTGTATTGAAGACACTAATGTGAACAAACATTTGTTTTTTATTTATTGGCTTATTTTTAGAACAAACATTTATGGCGTACTTAACATGCTAAGCATTGCATAAGCAGTTTCTACTTCAATGGTCCTGGGAGCACTGGGGTGACTGTTTCAGGTTTGCCAAGGAAGAAACAAAGACTCAGGAAGACAGTTATTGGTTCCGGTGGGGCGGGGGAGAGGGGGCTGAGAGCTGAAGTTCTCTGAAGATATCCCCAAGATGGGGAGGGTTTTGGAGAGGATGTTTGGAGTCTAGAGGGAGAGGGCTAGCTGGGGGGATGTGGGTCAGGGAGGCCAGACTGGGGGGAGACAAAGCAAAGTGAGACCTGAAGGATGAGTATTTGTTTTCCTGTCAGAGGGCACAGCCCAGACAAAGGCTTAGCTTCTGGAGAAAGACTGTTGTGACTGATGCAAAGGAAGGACCTGGACACATAGTCTTTGAGGCCCTGCTTCGCCCCCCTTAGCTGAGGAGCATTCACATTTTAGGTGAAAAACTTAAGGAGGCTGCAAAAAATTCAGTATCAAGGTAGTCTTTTTCTCACTGTTTAAAATTAAGATTTAATTCGCATACCATATCATTCACCCTTTTAGAATGTTCAGTGGGGATTTTGGATAGTCACAAGGTTATGCAACTTCTCCAGAATACGATTATATATATTATTGAGAGTGGAGGGAGAAGAGAGAGGGAAGAATGGGGAGAGAGAGAGAGAGAGAGAGAGAGAGAGAGAGAGAGAGAGAGAGAGAGAGATGTGAGAGACACATCCATTGGTTGCCTCTCAAATGTGCTCCAACGGGGGCTGGGGACTGAACCTGCGACCTAGGTACATGCCCTTGACTGGGAATCAAACCAGAGACCCTTTGGTGCTCGGGCCACTTAGCCACACTGGCCAGGGCCAGAATATTAAAATTTTAAAATATCAAGTCCTAATGGTGTGGCTCCGTTGGTTGGGTATCATCTTATGCACCAAAAAGTTGCTGGCTCTATTCCCGGTGAGGGCATATGCCCAGTTTGTGGGCTCGATCCCAGGTGGGAGGCATGCAGGAGGCAGCGGATCATGTTCCACTCTCACTTTAATGTTTCTCTCTCCCTTCCTCTCTCTCTAAAAATCAATTTAAAATCTTTTTTAAAAATTATAATCCAGGACGGATCACTACCAGCACCACACCAAGCCATATTAGAGCTGAGACCAAAAGGAAAAATCAGTATGATTGATCCTGTCTCGATTTAACATTTTGAGAATGTCTCCAGCACGAAAATTTTGTTTTGCATGTGTTTTTTCTTAGTTGCACTAAAGTATGATTTTTTAAAAATTATGGCTGAGTTTTTGCCTCACACTAGTACCAGCCCTGCTTCTTGCCACCCTGTTTTTAATCCCCAGCCTCCAAAAGCAAACTCGGGGGGGGGGGGGCGGTGTTCCCAGTGGACAAAGGGGAAATCAAGTCTCCAGAAGGTTGGGGAGTTGATCTGCCCAGAAGGGTGGATCCTGGGATCCCTCCCAGCGGGGCAGGTGGAATTGGGGAGGATTATGGGTCAGGGCCGGGCAGGGACATTTGAAAGACGTGAGTGCAGAGCTAAGGCCCTTTTCATTGGAGGAGGTGACATGGACCTACTGTGTGTATGTCTCCTCCAAATTCATGTACTGAAGCCCTATCCGCACTGGGATAGTAGGAGGTGGGGCATCTGGGAGGTGATTAGGGTTGGATGAGGTCATGAGGGTGGGTACCTGTGATGGAGTTGGTGTCCTTATAAGGAGAGGAAGAGCATCAGACTCTCTCTCCACCATGTAAGGACGCAGTGAGAAGGTGGCCGTCTACAGACCAGGAAGTAACCCTCACCAGGAAATGACCCCGCTGGCGGCTGGATTGTAGACTTCCAGGCTCCGGAACTTTGAGAAATAAATGTCTGTTGTTTAAGCTGCCCAATCTCTGGCATTTTGTTACGGCCGCCTGAGCAGGCTAAGATAGGAGAGGTGTAAGGGGCTGGGGTAGGTAGCATGGGGGTAAACAGAGCCCCCCCCAAAACAGCACACGGGAGGGATGGGGTGACCAGGGGTACATCTGACTGCCTGGGTTTGCATTGCAACTTCCAACCTCTCTCCTGACCAGCAGTGTGAGCGTGAGCATGTCTTTTCCCCACCCTCACCCCCACGCCCCAGTTTCCCCTCTGCACGCGGAGATCACAGCATCCTCCAGGCTTTTCCTGACACGTAATGAGTCCATTCTGGTCCATACTTAGAAGACACTGGCCCATGCATTGGAACCGCCCACTAAATGGGGGCCCTTGGCTAACTTCAGACATGAATTGAAGGTCCGCTGGGGAGGGATTCAGCCCGAGGGCCAGTCCACAGCTACTGCGGTGATGGGGTGGGCTTCTCTAAGGAGGTGGCCTTGAGCTGAGACCTGAGTGGCACCAAGAAGGCTTGGGAGGCTGTAAAGGACAGTCTTCAGGCACTGCACCTGCAGGGGCCCTGAGGGGTGACAGGAGCCCCAGGAGTCCTCGGTGGCTGGAGGGGAGCGTGGGAGCATGAGGTGGGGAAGGTGGGCCTGGGCAGCTGTGGGAAGGGGTCTGGATTTTGGATTTGACTCTGGATGTGCCAGGAAGGCATTGTTTGAAGCAAGGGCATAGCAAGCTTCTGACATCATGGCTTTTTTCTTTTTCTCAGAGATGAACAAGACATGATTCCTGTCTCCAGGGAGAGGCTTCCTGGTGGAGGTGAGTCATTCTCTGAACTTTGAGATGTTGGTAAGCCAGGTAGGCTGGGGGGGGGGGGCAGGGGGGGCGGGGGGGGGGGGAAAGACGCCTTACCAGGTGTGGGAGATGCAGAAGCAAAGATGAGGAGGCTAGGAGGCCAGGCCTGATGCGGGCAGGGGAGGGGCACTCCACTGTGAGGTCAAGCTCACCTGGTTCAAATCCCACCTCCATCACTCACAAGCTGTGTGTCCTTGAATGGGTGACTTAACCTCTCTGAAACCCCTTTTCATGGGAAAACCTGTTTGTTGGGATGATGAAAAAAACAACCTAGGCTGGGCTTGGCACAGAGAAAGTGCTCTGTACACCTTCCCTATTGTAGTTATCTTGAAAGTCACCTAAAGCCAGGCCCCGTCTCAGGGGGCGGGGGGGGGGGTCCCCCCTGCTGGTTCTCCCTGCAGCCCCCAGAGGGCCCCCTTCCTCTGCCCCCCCACCCCCCACTTGATGGTGCTTCCCTGGGCCACCTGCCATACCTTTCTCTCTCTCTCTCTCTCTCTCTCTCTCTCTCTCACCGTTTCATACCCTCTTTTTTCTTCTTAGCACTGAACAAGGTGAGGAGGTGGCCATCTACAAACCAGGAAGTAGCCCTCACCAGGAACTCCGTTAACATACTATATATTTTACTTATTCATCATATTTATTACCTGTGCCCTCACTGGAATGTCAGCTCCATCAGGGCAAGAGTTCTGGTCTGTTTTGCTCAGCGTGGTATCCCGGGTATATAACAGGGGACATACTATATATGTGTGCTGGTTGAATGACCGAGTGAATCCCCAACGTCACTCGGAGGGGCTCCACATTATGTTAAAAGGATACATTTTAAAAATATATTTTTTAATTGATTTCAGAGAGGAAGGGAGAGGGAGAGAGAGATAGAAACATCAATGATAAGAGGGAATCATTGATCGGCTGCCTCCTACGTGTCCCCTACTGGGAATCGAGCCTGCAACCTGGGCCTGTGCTCTGACCAGGAATCAAACTGTGATCTCCTGGTTCATAGATCAATGCTCAATCAATGAGCCACACCAGTCTGGGCAAAAGGTGCATTTTTTTTTTAAGGGAAAAAACATGATGCAATGTACATGTGCCAAAGAGTGTATTTAACTAATGAGGAAACCAGAGAGATGTCACCACCCATTCAAAGAACTCAAAGAACCACACATTCCTAGGCAATCAGGACACAAAAATGAATTTGCTTAGTAGATGCAAATTGATAGAAGGAGATCCCCAATTTGTTGATTGGTTGATTGATTGATTTTGGAGCGAGAGGAAGCGGGGAGAGACATCGATTTGTAATTCCACTTACTGATGCATTCTTTGGTTGCTTCTTGTATGTGCCCTGACCGGAGACAGGGCCCGCAACCTGGGGGTGCCGGGACGACCATTCTAAACAACTGAGCCACCTGGCCAGAGCCTGGTCCTCAGTTTTGTCAGATATTTTCTGTTTGTGTGGATACACGGAGTTTAGCCAATTATATGGTTGGAGGGCACAGTTCCAGTAACAGTGCCCTTGCTTCAGACACCAGCGGCAAGCTCCGGAGTCCCCACTTTCCTTCCAATTATACCACATTGGAGCACCCTAAATAACATAGCTAGTTTGGGTGCTTTTCTTGTTGTTGGTGGTGTTGTTTATTGATTTTTTAAAAAATATATTTTATTGATTTTTTACAGAGAGGAAGGGAGAGGGATAGAGAGTTAGAAACATCAATGAGCGAGAAACATCGATCAGCTGCCTCCTGCACACCTCCCCACTGGGGATGTGCCCGCAGCCACGGTACATGCCCTTGACCGGAATCGAACCTGGGACCTTTCAGTCCGCAGGCCAACGCTCTATCCACTGAGCCAAACCAGTTAAGGCGATTTTTTTTTTTTTAATAGAGAGAGAGAGAGGAAGGGAGAGGGAGAAAGAAAGATTTGTTTTTCCACTCCTTTATCCATTCATTGGTTGAATCTTAAATATATTTTTATTGATTTCAGAGATGAAGGGAGAGGGAGAGAGAATCATTGATTGGCTGCCTTATACACGTTCCACACTGTATGGGGTGGAGCCCAGGCATGTGCCCTGACTGGGAATCAAACCATGACCTCCTGGTTCATAGGTTGACACTCAACCACTGAGCCATGCCAGCTGGAGGAGGATATGTTTGTTTTTAAATTGATTTTAAAGAGAAAAAACATTGATGTGGGAGAGAAAAATCAATGGGTTATCTCCCTTACACCCCAACCTGGACTGTGCTCTGGCTGGGAATCGAACCCGAAACCTTCTGTATGTGTTGAGGCCATTGGTTGATTCTTGTATGTCCCTTGACCGGGGACCAATCCCCAAACCTTGACACATCGGGATGACGCTCTCTCTGCCCAACTGAGCTGCCAGGCAGGTTTTGAATTTTATAAAGACGGCCCGATCCGGTAGGTACTCTTCTGCACTTGGCCTTTTTCGCACCGTCTCGTGCTGGGGAGCTTATCCTGTGGGTTGGTGTTGCTGTGTTGCATTCATTTTCACTGCTCTGTAATATTCCACTGTGTGAGTCTACACAATGGTGTCAGTCTGTACTAAGCGATGGATATTTGGGTTTTCAGTTTTTCCCCCCTATTAAAACAAACAGTGAGGGTTTCAAACCCAGATCAGATCCTCTCTTAGGTGATGAGACAGCCCCTGGCCAGCAGCCAGCAGGGGCCTGAGGCTCTCGGCCCAAAAGCCTGCAAGGACCCAAACCCTTCCAATAACCCTGCCCCAACTGATGCTTGAGTGTAATCTTGTGAATCCTAGAGCCAGATAACTAGCTAAACGCCACCCAGATTCCCGACCCATGGAGACTCAGATAAATTGCTTTCAGCCACTATATTTTGGAGCTACAGCTGGGGCCTTGACTTAAGAGTGTCCCGACTAACGAGTTTTTTGAGATACCAGCTGTCTCTCCGTGGATTTTTTGCATTGAGTTGACAGAGTAATTTGAGTTAACGAGCTCCTTAATGAGCTCATCTCTGACCGAATTAAACTCGTAACTCAAGGCCCCACTGTATTTGTTACAGGGCAATAGATAACTGATGCATTAATGTTATATTACATGTATTTCCCCTTCTATAGTATCTGCTGCTTCTTTTTTTTTTTTTTTTTTTTTTTTTTAGTTTGGAGTGAGCATTTATTTGCACAATTACAACATGCAGACAACCCAGAAGAGGGGAGCGGGCCTGGCATTTGCACCCCAGCGCAGCAGTTGGTCACACCACCAGCACAAAGCAAGACACATGAAGGGGCTACGATCTGGGATGATCTGACAGTGGTGGCAGAGGTGAGGGTGCAGGTGGTGCAGCTGCTACTCGTCCTCGACCGAAGACTCTCTCTCAAACGTGTAGGCCATGAAGCAAGCATCCGGTCTCACAACCTCAGAGTAAAATAAATTAGCTCAAAGACTGTGACCCCCTGACCATCCCCTCGCCCACCCGGGATCTGCAGGGGTGGGTGGGACGTGAGGAACACCCGGAGGCCCTGCCCCGGGTCACTGCAGCCGTTAAGGGGGGACCCTGAACTCTGGCTGCTGCGGCCGCAGCGCTGTGCAGGCTGATGAGCAGCAGGTGCGCCCGGCGTGAACGCGGCGCTGGGTTCATTGCCCTCCTTCTCTCCCGGGAAACAGTGGCTGTTGAGGATCCGCTGCAGGGAGGATTGGCCGCTGGGTCGAAACCAGGAAAACCTCCGCTGCTGCTTTGACATCACGCAGAGCTCTCATTCATGGCCGGTCCACGTGCCTAGGACCTGACTGTGCATCGGCGGCCCCTCCCCCGAAGGCTTCCTCCCCACGGGCTCGTCTGGTTACGCTCCTGCCTTCTCTCCGAGTCCTTTCACAGGCTACCTTCTCCAGGAGGCCCACCCTGTTTACACCTGCAGCCCTTCCCGTCCGGCGGGCGTGGCGTGGTGGTGGAGTGTCCACCTACGAACCAAAAGGTCACGGGTTGATCCCCGGTCAGGGCACCTGCGGGGTTGCAGGCTGGATCCCTACTGTGGGGCGTGCAGGAGGCAGCCCATCAATGATTCTCACTCGTCATTGATGTTTCTCTCTCTCCCTCGCTGAAATCAATATATCTATATATATATATTTAAAATGCTGCCCCCCTACCCCACAGGCCGCCAAGCCCTCTTCACCACACTTACTGTCTCCCCAGACCATGTCTCCCTCCTCTGCCCGTCAGCGCCCCGAGAGCAGGGCCTTTGTTTTCGACTCGGGGGCAGTCCCAGTGCCAGGAGAGGATCCATATTTACTGATTTCATGATTCCGTTTACTTATGGGAACAAAAAGCTGTTCCCTAAGTTCCAGCGCCACCCACCTCCAAAACCTCAGTGGGATCACCAGGTTCCGGCCCAAGTTCCCAAACCCTGACCCTGGAGTCCCGGCTGGCCTCCTGCTGCGGAATCCGGTTCGGGAATCCTCGCCTCGGGCTCTGGAGTGGGAGGGAACCCAGACCCCACACCTGGGGTCCAGGCCCCCAGGCCCACGGTGCAGAGCTCGGGGTCCCCAGACTCGGGCTTCGCCATCAGTCCCCCACCCGCTTCCCTCCAGGCCGGGCCCGTCATTCTGGCTCAGGACTCAGGCTCGCAGTCGCGCCGGGAGCCGGCGGCCGCGCCATCCCAGAGATTTTGAAAAATCTGGCGCCCGCCCCCGGGTGGAGCGGGAAGGCGGGAGGCGGCGCTGGGGGGCGGGGAGACCCGGGCGGCTGCGGGCCGGGCGCTCTGGGCTCCGGATCCTCGCCCACCCCCGCACCCCCACCCCCACCCCCAGAGCAGACCGCAGTCAGCCGTGGCTTCCCAGCTCCCGGGGGTCCCGGGGCCCCAGATTCCAATCCGGACCTCGCCACCCCTGTTGGGATCCCGGGACTGGTTCCCTAAAAAAAAATTTTTTTTAAATCCCTGTGTGCCTCAGTTTCCCGTCTTGGAAATGGGCCCGAAGACCCCGCGGCGTGTCGTGCCTGGGGATCCCGCGGGATGGACGGGCCAACTCGGCCGGGGCCCAGATCTCTGGGAAGGGGGCGATCACGGCGCATCTGTCGCCGCCCCGCCCGCTTAGCGCCAAAATTTGAAAATTGCCAACGCCTCCCAAACTGTGCACAGGAGCGGGAGCTTGGGCCCCACCCACGGGAAGCGCGGGGCTTTCTGGGACTTGGAGTCCAGCTCCCGGGTGGGGGGGGTGGGGGTCTCGCCAAGTGGGGCGCTGAGAGATCGGGACCCGGAGTAGGGGCCAGACTCCATGGGACAGAGGGCAGACAGGCCAGGCCAGCCCGTGCCGCCAGCGTGGGCATGGCAAGTGCCAGGCGGGGCCAGCGCCGTGGGCAGCGGTGGGACCCTCAGAGCCGTAAGTGGCAGGTGAGTGGGCATCAGGTCCTGAGGCGGCCCCGGGACTTCAATGGGGAGTGGTTTGCAGCTCAGTCTGGGGGGGGGGGTAGGAAAGGTGACTCCATGCCACCCCAAACCTCAATCATACTCTCCCCTTGACCCTGCCTCCTGTAGTGTCACTTATTCATATTTTTATTTAAATCCCAACTGTCATAACTATTTTATATTCCTACCAGTAGGAGAAAAAAACAGTGGGTCCACAGACACAAGGTAACTTTTCAGAAAGCAGCACAGTCAGAGTCTAGCCAGGGATTCACTGGTGCCTGTCTGGGTTCTAAGGCGGGGCCCTCTTTCAGGTGTTCAGGACGGGTGCGTACTTCCCTGGTGGGTTGGCCGGGTCCCTGAGGAACCTCGGCTGGACCAATGCCCCAGGTGCGTGTGTGGGAAGGAGGGGTTCTGGCAGAAGGAACACCTGGCAAGCTCCTGAGCAACAAAAGGGAAGTACTTTTTTAAAAATATATTTTTTAATTGATTTCAGAGAGGAAAGGAGAGGGAGAGCGAGAGAAATATCAATGATGAGAGAGACTCATCGATCGGCTGCCTCCTGCACACCCCACACTGGGGATGGAGCCCGCAACCCGGGCATGTGCCCTGACTGGGAATCAAACTGTGACCTCCTGGTTCATAAGTCGATGCTCAACCACTGAGCCATGCCGGCTGGGCAGGAAGTACTTCTTCACTGGGGGGCAATTTGCCCCCCAGGTGACAGGGGGCAATGTCTGGAGACATTTTTGGTTGCCCGGACTGGAGGTGGTGGTGCTGCTAGTGACATCAGGTAGTGGGGGGAGAGGGGGAGCAAAGAAGTTGCTCCACATCCTCGAAGGAACAGAATGGGAGGGATGGGGCCAAATTCCACAGTGCCCAGACCCTACTTTATCCACTTGCCTCTTCTGGACTGTTTACATAAGTGCAATCATGGAGTATTCGGCCTTTAGGTCTCGTTTCTTTCACTGAACATGTTTTTTTCTTTTTTAAAGATTTTTATTGATTTCAGAGAGGAAGGGAGAGGGGAAAGAGAGATAGAAACATCAATGATGAGAGTGAACCATGGATGGCTGCCCCCTGCACGCCCCCCACCGGGGGCCGAGCCCGCAATCCTGGGCATGTGCCCTTGACCGGAATCGAACCCAGGACCCCCTCAGTCCACAGGCTGACACTTCATCCACTGAGCCAAACCAGGTAGGGCTGAACATGTTTTTTCTTAATTAAATATAATAACAGTTTCAGGTGTACAACCGAATGATTCAATATGTGTATATATTGGGAAATGATCACCACCATAAGTCTAGTTAACATCCATACATAGTTGCCATGTTTTTCTTGTGATGAGAACTTTAAAGGTCTCTCTTAGCAACTTTCAAATACAGAGTATTGTTAACTATAGCCATGCTGTACATCACATCCCCAATTACGTATTTATCTTAAAACTGCAAGTTTGTACCTTTAGACCCCTGTCATCCATTTCGTGCCTGCCCCCATCTGTTTTCTGTATCTATGAGCTTGAGGTTTGTTTTTATGTTTTTAGTGTGTGTGTGTGTGTGTGTGTGTGTGTGTGTGTGTGTGTCTTTTTTAAATCAGGTATGAGTGAGATCACTGAGCATGCTTTTAAGGGTTTTTCACCATTTTTACTTTTAATAAGACTTCAAAGAGATTGGTAGGCGATACGAGTGGGGAAACTGAGGCACTGTAAAGAAACCCAGTGTCACACCTCAGTGGTGGAGCTGCGATTTTTTAAAAAAATACTTTTTTATTGATTTCATAGAGGAAGGAAGAGGGAGAGAGAGAAACATCAATGATGAGAGAGAATCATTGATTGACTGCCTCTTGCACGCCCCACACTGGGGTTCCAGGCCGCAACCCAGGAATGTGCCCTTGACCGGAATCGAACCCTGTACTCCTTAGTTTGCAGGCTGATGCTCTATCCACTGAGCCAAACCGGCTAGGGCAAGGAGCTGCGATTTTGAACGCTTTGGCTCTGGACCCGAGGCCTTCTGCTAGCTGTTTAATGAACCGCTAGTAAAACAGCAAGAGGCTGAGCGGGTGTTTCCCCCCACTCCCGCTCCCAGCCCTCGCCGGACTTCAGCTCCCGGCATGCCCCGCAAGGCACTCGGCCGGACTACAAATTCCAGGCTGCCCAGCGCGGGCGGCCGCGGACGGCCGGCGCCATCTTGGTCGGCGGCGCGGATTGAATGAGCCCGCCGAGCCGCGGCCGCCGTGAGGAACCGCGCGGGCCCCGAGGAGCCGCCGACGCCGCCGCTGCCGCCGCCATGGCCACGGCCACGCCGCTGTCCGGCCGCAAGGGCGGGCCCGCCACGCCGCTGTCGCCCACGCGCCTGTCGAGGCTGCAGGAGAAGGAGGAGCTGCGCGAGCTCAATGACCGCCTGGCGCACTACATCGACCGCGTCCGCGCGCTGGAGCTGGAGAATGACCGGCTCCTGCTCAAGATCTCCGAGCGGGAGGACGTGACCACGCGCGAGGTGGGCAAGGGCTTCGGGCTTCGGCTTCGGGGGGGGTCCACCGGCGGGTCCCCAGGGGGCTTGGGAGGCCCTGAGCGCGGTGTGCACGCCGGGGCGGGCGCCGCCCACCGGAGGAGTCCCCAGGCGGGTCCCCAGGGGGCTTTGGGTGCCCCCCAGGGGTGCAGTGTTGGACAGACCTCGCCTGAGGACTCCCCTGGGGATCTGGGTCCACCCCCCCGCTGCGCGACAGGTGGCGATGGGCAGGCCCCGCCCACCAAGGGTCTGGGGAGATCTGGGGTCCCCCGGGTGCCTGGGTGTGCACCAGGCGAGGCCCCGCCCCAGAGGGGGATACGGGGAGCTCCCCGGGTGCGTTGGGGGTGTTCGGGCGTCCTGGGAGAAAATTTGGGGGCGGCTCCCTGGCCTCCGAAGAGACTGGGAAGCTCAGGCTGGCGGAGGGGCCTGCGGGGGGCGGGGGTCCCTGGGCAACTCGCGTGGCCGGTTCTCCGTGGAACTTTGCGCGGGCCCCGTGCCGAGTCCTGGGGAGTTCGGGGGCGGGGCTGGGCGGTGGGGGTGGTTGGGCAGAAAGGCGCCGGCTCCTACCCAAGCCGGGGTGGGGGTCCGAGGGGAGGTGGCTTGAGGCCTCGCGGGTCAGGTGGGAATTTGGGGCGCGCTCAGTTGGCCCCGCACCCCGATGACTCGGGCGGGAGCCTGGTCTTCCCCGGGGGGCTGTGGGGGAGGAGGAGCCGGGAGGTCTTGGGGAACCAGAGGGAATATATGGGCTCCAGGTGGGGCCCGGACTTCACTGCAGACTGAGGGCAAAGGGGCCGGGTAAGTCCCGCCCGCTAAGGGAATGTGGGGACCCGTGCCTGGGGTGTCCTGGGGGGTCTGAGCGAGGCTGGGGACTTCCCAAAGCCACCTCTCCTTTTCTCCGTCCCAGGGGCGGGCCCTGTCCCCGGGGGGCCCCCAGGGGGCTTTGGTGTCCCCTAGCGGTGCCGTGCTGGGCAGACCTATCCTCTGAGGACTCCCCAGGGGATCTGGGGCAGGCCCCGCCCACCAAGGAGTTGGAGGAAATGTGGGGTCCCCTGAGTGACTGGGTGTGAGCCAGGCAGGCCCAAGGGTGGGTCTTCTAAATTAGGGGGAGTGCCCACCATGTGCTCCCCTTGTGGCCTTGGTGGGAGAGCCAGGTCCTGAGCCTCGCCCTCCCCATCTGGAGAATGGGCCGAATGAGGGGCTTAGGGCGGGAGAGCAGCTGGGGGGTCATTTTGGGGAGGTGCTTGCCCTCTGTGTGACCTTGAGTCTCACTGCTTCCTCTGTGAAGTGGAAATAATAGTACCTTTTGGGCTTGTTTGTGGGCCTACGACGAGTTAATGTTTTGTAAAATAAAGGCAATGGCATGTAGGACAGGTGCCCAGCAGAAGCAGTGGTCTGGGTTCTGTTGTCCCTGTTTAGTAGTGGCTGGGGCAGGAACCCCCTCAAAGTGGAGCTTGGGGGTTGGGGGAGAGACCGTCTGGTGGTTGGTGGAGTTCTCCGTGGCTTGGGATTGGATTCAAACGCAGGGTCCAAATTCTGCTCAGCTGCTTGGAGCCTCAGTTTTGTTATCTGTTCGGTGGGGCTAGAATTGTCCCACCCAGATGGTGACCCCTCCACCTTAGTGTGAGGGTCCTCAGGTTGCCAGCCTGTTTTCTCCCTGCGGGGCTGGTCTGCACCCCCTGTTTGACCTGGTTTCTTATCTTCCCCATCCCCCCAAGAGGACCCTCTGCAAATGGAGTGAGACTCTGGCTGACTTTGGGGAGTGCTGAACTTTGTGGGCCCCTGGAGACCCCTGTCTGTCTGGGTGTGGCTCATTCCTCAGCTAAGGCTGCTGGGATGGAAGTTAACATCTGGGAGCAGGGGTGGCTGTGGGGGCTGAGCCTGCCCCACAGAGGCGGGTGGGGAGGTGTGTGTGTGGGGGGGGGGGGCTCTAGGAGATGACAGGTGTGCTCGCAGCTGAGCTAGGGCATTCCAACCAGCTTGCTCTTTCGGGGCTCCCTGCTGCCTAGGAGGTGAGGTACATGTGGTCAGTGGAGGAAGCTGGTTGATAACCTGCTGGAGAGGGGACCTGGAGCAGTGAGTGGGGTGGTCAGTGGGCTGTAAGGAGGGAGTGGCCTGCACATGGCCTTAGGCTACAGTGCGGCCCAGGCTTCAGGCTGTTGGGGGGACAGAGTGAGGCCATCGGTGGTGAGCAGGGTGGTGGGAAGTGGGTGGCGAACGGGGGCTGGGAAGGTGGCTGTACCAGGAGAGTTGTGGGTGTGTCGTGCTGAGGAGTATGCAGGTTACCTGTACAGCATCGTCTCACTGGGGTGATCCTCCCCTCCAGGTGACACTGGGCAATGTCTGGGGACATTTCTTTTTCTTTTTAAAAAATATATATCTTTATTGATTTCAGAGAGGAAAGGAGAGGGAGAGAGATAGAAACATCAATGATGAGAGAGAATTGATCGGCTGCCTCCTGCATGCCCCCTACTGGGGGTCAGGCCCACAACCCAGGCATGTGCCTTAACTGAAATTGAACCTGGGACCTTTCAGTCCGCAGGCCGACACTCTATCCACTGAGCCAAACCGGCTAGGGCTCTGGGGACATTTCTGGTTGTTGTGACGGGGGTGCTCCTAGCATCCAGTGGGTGGGGCCAGGGGTGCTATCAGCACCATAGTGCCCAGGATGGTCCCAAATGCCAGTAGTGTAAGGGCTGAGAAGCCACTAAAGGAAGCCATTTAAAATGTTAGACGCGTAACACACATCTTCTGTAATAATAACAGCCTAACATGCTAATTGACCGGATGTCCTACTGGACGAAGTGTGCCAGAGGGAAGCTGGTGCCGTTAGCCAGGGGAAGGAAGGCCTACTCTTGCACAAATTTCATGCATCGGGCCTCTAGTTTGTAATAAAATCCAAGCAATTCAGGTGCCGGGTAAAACTAAAGCTCTGCTCTCCCCCTCGGCTGGCACCCATCTTGCTCCGTTGTCTGGTCCACGTACACGGTCCTTCACAGTTGCTGATCCACAAACCTGGCCGTGTGTGCATTCCAGGCCTTTCCCACTGGATGTCGGTTGATATCTCTTGGCCGAGTGGGCAGTACTTGGTGAATAACCACTGCCCATATCACTGGAGGGGTTCTAGAAGGTGGGGGGGCTGGGGCTGGCCAGATTTCTGTTTGAGAAAGATCGTGGGTGCTGGGAGAGGGGTGTTGTGGGCCAAGGAGGGGTGGTTCTTCAGGGAGCCTCCCCCGCCTGGTGTTAAGTTCCTCTTGGCTTCAGTTTCTTTTCCCTTACCTGCCCAGGTGTCCTGTTGCTTTGGGGCTGGGGGTGAGGGTGGGGGGCAGGGCTCCTGGAGCTTGAGGGAGGAGCTACCACTTGAGGTAGGACCTGTATCCACCCACAAGAGCCCATGTTTGGGTTTTACCTGCAGAGCTGTGTATGTGTCCCCCCAGGGACACAGGCAACAGGAAAAGGACACCTCTAGTTATCTGTGCGCACACACACACCCCACCCCCACCCCCAGCCAACATGTGCTCACACATTTGTCGGGATTCCTCATGTTTGGCACTTGGGCAAGCCATGAAAGAGAAAGGCCCACGCGGTCCCTCTCCCGTTGCGGTGCCCAGGCGTCTGCAGTGAGCACAGTGGTGGTCACAGGTGCAGGGCCGCGAGGGCCTGCGGGGGAGAGCACCTGTCTGTGGTCTGAAAGGGCCTTTGGGAGTCTGCTGTCTGTTCATTGTTCTCCAGACAAGGATTTCCTGAATTGTCCCCGTGCCATAGGTCAGGGTCAGCACATGTTTTGTGAAAAGAGCCAGAGTGGCTTTCAGCTCCGGGGTGGGTGATCTCAGTCACGATTGCTGCCCTGGGCCGTTACAGCGGGAAAGCTGCCACAGCGACTGGGGGAATGGGCCAGGCTGCTTGTCCCTAAAGCTTGACGCAGGCTGAAAGGTATTCACGTGTCACAAAGTATCTTTTTCTTTTCTCCCCTCAGCCATTTAAAAATGTAAAAACCATCCTGGACTTGCAGGCTGGACCAAATCAGGCAGTGGGCT
This sequence comes from Myotis daubentonii, assembly GCF_963259705.1. NCBI lineage: Eukaryota > Metazoa > Chordata > Mammalia > Chiroptera > Vespertilionidae > Myotis > Myotis daubentonii. The sequence goes on from NC_081844.1 coordinate 32,559,564, forward strand.
GGAGTCCAGCCTGTGGGCCTGAGTTTGCAGACCTGGCTAGGGTAACTGCCTCACACACACACACACACACACACACACACACACACACACACACACACACACACCAGGAAATACCACAGAAAAACAAAGTGCTTTAAACACTCTGGCCCAGGAGCCAGAGCAGGGCCTGCAAGTGGGCACTCATCTTGAACACAGAATCTAATGGGGGCGCCAAAATCTCAATCATGGAGATGAATGATATATTTTTAATTACTCAACCTTATTTTCAGGCCAGTTTTAGATTTACAAAAAATGGCAAAGGTAATACAGAGTTCCCATGTACCCCAACCCAGTTTCCCATGTTAACATCTTACATTAGGCCAGCCGTGGGCAAACTACGGCCCGTTTGAAATGAATAAAACAAAAAACAAAAAAAAAAAGACCGTACCCTTTTATGTAATGATGTTTACTTTGAATTTATATTAGTTCACACAAACACTCCATCCATGCTTTTGTTCCGGCCCTCCGGTCCAGTTTAAGAACCCATTGTGGCCCTCGAGTCAAAAAGTTTGCCCACCCCTGCATTAGGCCCTGGTGAGTAGCTCAGTTGGTTAGAGCGTTGTCCCAGTACACCAAGATTTTGGCTTCGATCCCCAGTTAGGGCACATATGAGTCAACCAATGAATGTATAAATAAGTGAAACAACACGTAGATGCTTCCCTCTCTCTCCCCCTCTCCCCCTCTCTCCCTCTAAAATCACATTTCCTTAATTTTCCCCTGAGGTCGTAGGACCCATCCAGGGTCCCACATGACATTGTGGGCTGTGACATTTCTGACACGTGCATCAGTTTTCATGCCTGGGCATCGTGAGGAGGAGGGGTCAGGAGTTTGGTAGATGCCCCTCTATTGGGGTCAGCTGGTGTTTTTCTCATGGTCTAGCTGAGGCAATGGGATGGGCAATATTTTAATGAAATATTTTTCAAGTTGGAATTAATGCAAAAAAAATCCATGGTGAACAAAATACCAAAAACTTAAATCCAGCATCAGAAATGCTGGTTTTCCCTTTTTCCTGAGTCCTAACCTGTTGTTTTGTTGTTGTTGTTGTTGTTGTTGTTGTGTTGCTGCAGTCGGAGACCCTCCTATCCAAAGAGGGGAGGGTGGGAGAGGAAGGGCTCCAGTAGGCACCCAATCTTCCTATTCTTTCTCTTTTTTTAAATTGATTTAGAGAAAAACATTGATTTCTTGTTCTACTGATTTATGCATTCATTGGTCGATTCTTTTATGTTTTCTGACCGGGGTTCAAACCTTGGTATATCGAGACGACACTCCACCAACGGAGCTAGCTGGCCAGGCTTAGGCACCCAGTCGTGGGGACGGGGGGTGGGAGCAGGAGACCTTGTCTATGGCTTCTCCCCCAGGGTGCCAGACCCTCCCTGGAGTCAGCAGAGTTCTGGAAGTTGAGATAGAAGGAGACAGAGCAAAGACAGGCATGTGAACCCAGGTGCTCAGCTATCTTTAGAGAGTAGGGGCAGCAGTTTTCTGTGAATTCAGAGTTTATTTCAAAAGGCCGTTCCTAGAAGGTGGAAATGGAGGGGATGACCCAAGGTGACTACTGTTGGTGGGAGAGAGGGCCCTTGCTGTGTGTGAGGAGGGGAGCAAGGGGAGTGGGAGTGGCCAGGTGCAGGAGGGAGAAGCTTGCTTTGTCTCTGCTCCCCTTACCGGGTACCCTGACCCCCTCTCAGAATTGTCCCCAGCAGGCCTGCTCTATCCTATATTTTCACAGGTCTAGAGAGGGCAGTTTATTGATTTGTGCCTCGGTTTTCCTATTTGTGAAATGGATCCAGGAACCCATATCCTGCTCTGAGGGATGACAGGTCTTGGAGCTGCTGCAGTGAGGTGGGGTATCCAGGCCTGGGAAGGTAGGAGGTGGGCGTCTCAGCCTGGCTCTTAAGTCCCACCTTGTCCAGATTTGCCCAGGACATTCTGGAAAATCCCACATCAGGAAACCCCCCTGTCCTGTGCAAACCGGGACCATTGGTCACCCTACTCACAAGTCCTTGGCAGCTCCCCTAAACCCCTCTGCTCAGGGGCCTTTCCTGTGAAAGGGAGAGGAGTGGCCCTCTCAGGATCTAAGCTGCCCCCCCACCCCCCAGCACAGATACTCGCTGGTGTCCTGTAGCTTTGTGGCACATGGTGCAGCTGTCCAAGCCAGCTGCCCTGAGAGCGGGCCTGCTGTCGCCCATCTGTCAGCACTGCATGGCGTCTTAACAGCTTTGTTGAGATATAACTTCCATCTGATCCAGTTCACCTAATTAAACTCTGTAGTTCAGTGGTTTTTGATATATTTAAAGTATGCAGTCATCACCACTAATTCCAGAACGTTCACCCCCACAAGAAACCCTGTCCCCATGAGCAGTCACTCCCTGGCCCCTGGCACCCACCAGCCCACTCTCTGTCTCTGGGTTTACTTGTCCTGGACATTTCACATAAATGGACTCACACACTCCGGCCTTTTGGGTCTGGCTTCTCACTGAGCACCATTGTCTCAGGGCTCACCCACGTTGCAGCAGTCAGCCTGTGCTCCTCTGCATGGCTCAGTACTAACCCAGTGCTCTGCGGGACCACATTTGTTACCCATCATCCGTCAAAGCACATGTGTGTTTTCACTTTTTGGCAGTTGGAATCGTGCTGCTGTGAACACATGTGCAGGTTTTGTGTAAATGTGTTATTTGTCCTGGGTGGAATCTAGCAGTGGGTTTGCTGGGTTATGTGGTTACTCTCTGTTTAACCATCTGAGTAACCACCAGACTGCCTTCCACAGCGGCTGCACCTTTATCATGGAGGCTCCCCTTTCTCCATGGCCTCACCAGCCCTTGTTACCATCCATCTTCTTCTTTAGCTGTCCCAGTGGGGTGAGGTGGTATCTCACTGCCCTGGTTTGGTTCCAGGTATTTGTAAACACGCGCACCTCCACGTGGGAAGGGTGGGGCAAGGAGGCTGATGGGGAATATAAGTTGTGCACCCAACTGCTAGGTGTGACCTGGCAGGGGACAAGTGGTGGGGGCAGGTCAGGCAACCTGGGGTCTTGCAGGGTTGGTGGGCTGAGCTGGTTGGGAGGCCTCCCGGGTTAGTAGGAGCTGTGTCCCATGGCAGGCCACCCTGGGGTGCCTGCTGCTGTGGGGGCTTTCCCTCACCTGGGCCTTGCTTTCTCCCCAGGTAAGTGGCATTAAGACGCTGTACGAATCGGAGCTGGCCGATGCCCGCCGAGTGCTGGATGAGACAGCCCGGGAGCGGGCCCGCCTGCAGATCGAAATAGGGAAACTGAGGTCTGAGGTGGAAGAGGCGAACAAAAGGTAAGGGGTGTGGTGTTGTTCTGATTCTAGGGCTATAGTGTGTACAGGGCAGGGCGGGCACTAGAGTCAGGGGCTTGTCAACCCCCTGTGTGGTGGAGTCACTCTGAGAAGCACCCAGAAAACCTTTGGGGCTTGTCCAAGCTGGTGGCCCCCACTCAGACAGACCTGGGAGCTGGTCCTGTGGGTTCTTGGAGGCCAGGGGTCAGGAGTGCACTGGCTGCTGGGTGGGTGAGGGTGAGCTCGGTATCCTAGCCTTCTAGCTACCCCCTGACCGCCTTTAATCCCACCCACCCCACAACATAATTTGGCCCAAGGAGGGTTTGAAGCTGGGCAGCATTCCTAGGACTGAATCTAGGAGGTGGTAGTGCTGGGCCAACCTCCTCCTCCTTCAGGCCACAGAGCCCGGCTTCCCCAGGGACCCACCTCTCTTCCTCTACCCTGGATTTGGGAGACGCCGATGTGCCAGCTTCCTTGTTTCTGGGGCCCCTGCAGGCCCAACTTGCTGTCTTACACGTGGCCTTTATCCTCTGCCTCCTCTCAGTGTCCTCATCCTGGGAAACTTTGGGGCCAGACTCCCCAGCCCCATCTTCACCCCAACCAGGCCCATTGCAGCCAGGCAACCTTCAGGCTGAGTCTTTTTTCTTATTTGCAAATCATGTTCTTTTGCCTGCTTATGAATAAAAAGGTTTCAAAAATTGGGAGAATAAGTTGGTGCTGGTGATAGTAGCAGAAGTAATAAAGTTGTGTGTGTGTGTGTTAATCCTTACCCGAGGATATATTTTTTCCCCATTGATTTTTAGATTCCCATTGATTTTTAGAGAGTGGAAGGGAAGGGGAGAGAGAGACAGTGAGAGAGAAACATTGATGTGAAAGAGACACATCAATCGGTTGCCTCCCACACCCACTCTGACCAGGCTGGGGATTGAGCCTGCACCCAAGGTATATACTCTTGACTGGAATCCACCCTTTAGTCTGAGGGCAGACACTAACCACTGAGTAAAGCCAGCTAGGGCAAAGTAATTAAAAAAATATATTTTTATTGATTTCAAAGAGGAAGGGAGAGGGAGAGAGAGATAGAAACATCAATGATGAGAGAGAATCATCGATCAGCTGCCTCCTGCACGCCCCGCACTGGGAATCGAGCCCACAACCCAGGCATGTGCCCTTGACTGGAATTGAACCCAGAACCCCTCAGTCCGCAGGCCAACGCTCTATCCACTGAGCCAAACCAGGTAGGTCCAAAGTAGTGTTTTTTTTTTTAATCCTCAGCCGAGGTATGCTTTCATTGGTTTCTAGAGGAGAGAAACATCTATCAGTTGACTCCTGATGCGCCCCGACCGGGGATTGACCCCACAACCTTTTGGTGAATAGGACAGTGTTCCAGCCAACTGAGCCACCCGGCCAGGGTGTAATAAAATACTTTAAATACATCAAGTATTAAAGTAATACAGGGGATACCACGAGTAACACCAAGTTCAGGCATGATCCCCTTTCATCCTCACAGTGACCCTAGCAAGGCCAGACTTTCCTCATCTCCCTTTACAGAGGGGGAAACTGAGGCACGGTTTGGAGACTTGTCCACGGTCCCCCAGCTCAGTAGTGACCAGGACCAAGGCCTGGACCTTGGTTTCCTGAGTCCCTCTGGTAGTTCCAACAGCCAACAGCCACCTTCATATTTGTGGCATTTTTTTCTTTTTTTGATTAATAGATTAAAAAACAAAATTTTTTTAATTGATTTTTTTAGGGAGAGAGAGAGAGAAACATTGATGAGAGAGAAACATTGATCAGCAGCCTCCTGCATGTACCCCACTGGGGATCAAGCCCAAAATCTGGGCATCTGCCCTGACCTGGAATTGAACCAACAACATCCTGGTACATGACTTGATGCTCAACCACTGACCCACACCAGCTAAGCGCTTCCCCCCCCCCCCCTTTTTTTTAATAGAGGTTTTTTTTTTGAGCAGTTTTAGGTTTACAGGAAAATGAGTGAAAAGTTCAGTTTTAAAAATCCCCCCTTGGGTTTCCCCATTGTCAATGTCTTAGGTTAATAAGTGAGCCATGTTGTTATAAATGACTTAGAGGCCTGGTGCACAAAGTTGTGCACCAGTGGGGTCCCTCAGCCTGGCCTGTGGGATCAGGCCAAAACCACCTCTCCAACATCCCCCAAGGGGTCCTGGATTGTGAGAGGGCGCAGGCCAGGCCAAGGGACCCCACCGGTGCACGATTGGGCCAGGGAGGATGCAGGAGGTTGGCTAGTGGGGGAGGGACTGAGGGAGGACTCCAGGGCATGTCCATTCCATCAGTCCTAATGGGCCGGACCCCAGCAACAAGCTAACCTACCAGTTGGAGCGTCTGCCCCCTGGTGGTCAGTGCATGTCATAGCAAGGAGTTGAGTGGCCTTAGCATATCATTAGCATGTTATGCTTTGATTGGTTGAACGGATGATACAACTGGACACTTAGCATATTAGGCTTTTATTATATAGGATGAGTCAATATCTATACATTATTACCAACTGAAGTTCAGAATTGACATTCTGCTTGCTGTTCCTTGTCTGGGCCGAGAAGTCATGTTTTTTCTGTTTATCAGAGTCATAGATGTTCACTGTCAAGAAAGTGGAAAAAGCAAGATAATTTAAAGAGGAAAATGAAAGTGTCCGTGCGCCTCCACCCAAATGGAATTGCCTTGGCGCATCTGACACATGTCTTTTCTGCCTTTTTAATTTAAACTAAAGGTGGACACAGATAGCTACAAGGTTCTTTTGGGATAGCAAACCTCTTGAGTTATCGATGTCCTCTGTGACGTGATGTTGCAGTTGCTGGAGCGTACCAGCATCTGGGAGTGTGTCACCAGTGGCTGCCATGGCTCAGGTTGGTCCCATTGTCCTGTGACAGTTTCTTTGGGTGACAACTGTGTCCACAGTCATTTCCCTTGGCTTCTAAGCAAGATTCACCCGATTCTGGGTATGGTGGGTGACTTGTTTATTTAAGGCCCCCACTCTGGAAAGATGGCTTCCTGGACTCTCTGGGCCTAGGGCTTTTCTCTTTCTGCTCTCAGGCCTTCAGCATTACAGGTCTGCAGGCACCTCTCTAGGTTGTCTGACTTCAGCCCCAGGCCTTCAGCACCCTGTTGTCTGTGTCCATGGGTTATGCATATATGCATACAAGGTCTTTGGTTGATTACCTTCCATCCACCCACCTTCCCCTGCCTTCCCTCTGAGATCCCGCTCTCTGTTCCATGCTTCCATGTCTCTGGATCCAGTCCATTCATCTGTTTATTTTGTTACTTAGATTCCACATATGAGTGAGGTCATGTGATACTTGTCTTTCTCTGACTGACTTATTTCACTTAGCATGATGCTCTCCAGGTCCCTCCATGTAGCTCAAAGGGTAAGAAATTCTTCTTTTTTACTGCTGTATAGTATTCCATGGTGTGAATGTATCACAGCTTTGTTATCCACTCATCTACTGATGGGCACTTGGGCTGTTTCCAGATCTTAGCCGTTATAAATTGTGCTGCTATGAACATAGGGGTGCATACATTCTTTCTGATTGGTGCTTCAGGTTTCTTAGGATATATTCCTAGAAAGTGGGATCACTGGGTCAAGTGGCAGTTCCATATTTAATTTTTTGAGGAAACTCCATACTGTTTTCTTTTTTAAAATTCTCTATTGTTTAAAGTATTACATATGTCTCCTTTTATCCCATTGACCTCTCCCCAGCCACCCCCACCCCCCAGCACATGCCCTCACACCCCTTAATGTCTGTGTCCATTGGTTAGGCTTATATGTGTGCATACAAATCCTTTGGTTGATCTCTTACCCCTCACCCCCACCCTCCCTTGACTTCCCTCTGAAATTTGATGGTCTGTTCGATGCTTCTATGTCTCTGGCTCTATTTTTGTTCATCAGTTTATGTTGTTCATTAAATTCCACAAATGAGCAAGATCATGTGATATTAATCTTTCTCCAACTGGCTTATTTCGCTTAGTATAATGCTGTCCAGGTCCATTCATGCTGCTGCAAATGGTAAGAGTTATTTCTTTTTTACAGCAGCATAGTATTCCATTGTGTAGATGTACCACAGTTTTCTAATCCATTCATCTGCTGATGGGCACTTAGGCAGTTTCCAAATCTTAGCAATGGTAAATTGTGCTGCTATGAACATAGGGGTGCATATATCCTTTCTGATTGCTGTTTCTGATTTCTTGGGATATATTCCTAGAAGTGGGTTACTGGGTCAAATGTGAGCTCCATTTTTAATTTTTTGAGGACACGCCATACTGTTTTCCACAGTGGCTGCACCAGTCTGCATTCTCACCAGCAGTGCACGAGGGTTCCTTTTTCTCCACATCCTCGCCAGCACTTGTCATTTGTTGATGGTAGCCATTCTGACAAGTGTGAGATGGTACCTCATTGTCGTTTTGATTTGCTTCTCTCAGATGATTAGTGATTTTGAGCATGTTTTCAAATGTCTCTTGGTCTTCTGTATGTCTTCTTTAGGAAGTGTCTATTAAGGTCCTTTGCCCATTTTTTAATTGGATTCTCTTCCTATTGTTAAGTTGTATGAGTTCCTTATATATTTTGGATATTAACCCTTTATCAGATGTATCATTGCCAAATATGTTCTCCCATACAGTGGGTTCTCTTTTTGTTTTGTTGATGGTTTCTTTTTAAAAAGAAAAATATATATATATATGTATGTATATGTGTATATATATATATTTAATTTCAGAGAGGAAGAGAGAGATAGAAACATCAATGATGAGAGAGAATCAGCAATCAGCTGCCACCTGCACACCCTCCTACTGGGAATCAAGCCCACAACTCGGGCATGCGCCCTGACTGGAATCGAACCTGGGACCCTTCAATCCACAGGCTGATGCTCTATCCACTGAGCCAAACCAGCTAGGGCTGTTGATGGTTTCTTTTGCTGTGCAGAAGCTTTTTATTTTGATGTAGTCCCATTTGTTTATTTTCTCCTTAGTTTCTTTTGCCCTAGGAGATGTATCTGTAAACATATTGCTACAAGAGAAGTCTGAGATTTTGCTGCCTATGGTTTCTTCTAGGATTTTTATGGTTTCATGACTTACATTTAAGTCTTCTATCCATTTTGAGTTTGTTTTTGTGTATGGTGTAAGTTGGTGGTCTAGTTTCATTTTTTTGCATGTATCTGTTCAATTTTCCCAGCACCATTTATTGAAGAGACTGTCTTGACTCCATTGTAGGCTCTTGTCTCCTTTGTCAAATATTAATTGAACGTAATGGCTTGGGTCAATTTCTGGGTTCTCTGTTCTGTTCCATTGGTCTATATGCCTGTTTTTGTGCCAGTACTGTTTTGATTACGGTGGCTTTGCAGTATAACTTGAGATCTGGTATTGTGGTTCCTCCGACTTTGTTTTTCTTTTTTTTTTTCTTTTAAATACTTTTTTTTTTTAGAGAGGAAGGGAGAGATAGAAACATCAATGAAGAGAGAGAATCATTGATCGGCTACCTCCTGCATGCCCACTGGGGATCTAGCCCAAGACCCAGTCATGTACCCTGACCAGGAAGGGAACCATGACCTCCTGGTTCATAGGTCAATGCTCAACCACTGAGCCACACTGGCCGGGCTCCAGTGCTTTCTTTTTCCTGACAAATGCATCACCAAATCCCTATGATGGTAGAATTGCGGGTCACCACATGGAGGACCCAACAAGTAGGCCAGTTTCTTTCACATAATCCCTCCGGGATTATGGTTACACAGATAAGGCATCTGCTTGAACACCTTGAAGCTCTTAAGAAACAGGTGCACAAGCCTGGGAGCGCTGCCACAAGTGCAAGAGTTGCTAATCTTGAACTTGCCTGGCCTGAACACTCTCGTGCTGGAGCTACTGCACCTGGTAGTCCACTTAAAGGTGCAGCTCCCATCTGGCACGTGCTCAGTCCCTACCTCCCTTCCCGGCTTCATCTGTCCTTAAAACAGGTTCACATCTAATAGGCAGCATATTTCACTGCCTTCTCTGCTTCCACACGTGTCTCTGGTGTGAGGACGGCGTTCTCCACACTGAAGTCTCGGATCTTTATGCCACCCCAGTTCACATGCGCTTATGCAGCATCCCGTGGTCCCCAACCAGGGTGACTGCCCCCAGGGAACTGGGTGATGTCGAGACATTTGTTGTCCTCACAAGGGTGGGGGCCAGGGATGCTGCTCACCCTCCCACAGTGCTCAGGACAGCCCCACAGAATGACCCAGCCCTAGTGTCCCCACAATTGCTGAGATGGCCCAATAAGTTCCTGGGGAAAAGGTGGATAAGCTTCCAACCCCAAGAAAATGTAGAATTACATTCAGAAATGTATAGGAGTCTAAAGTTCATGCTATTAAGAATTGTATATTTAAGAATCCGTTTGACATCTTAAATATTTGATATTGGAGATAATTGTCTATTAGAATACCAGGTGATCCTGAGTGAAATAACTAAAGTTTATGCAGGAGACCAACTTTTCAAAGGCCGGGCTTTTAATTTATAACTTTAATACATTACACATTAGCGTTCTCTCCTAAGTGATCCCTTTTACAATTAAAAGTCTCAGAAAAGGACATGAAAACCCATGCCTTGAGGGTTTTTTGAACACTTGCCTTTGTAGGTGGAGAGAGTCCTGGTGGTGCGGGCAGGTTTCAGGAAGGGTCACTTTTTATGCCCACAGGCGAGGCTCCCGCACCAGAAAGCGGGGGATGGGTCACGTCCTGAGAGCAAAAGGGCCCTTGGCTCAAGCAGAAGTGAATTTTGTCCTGGGCCAGCCCCGCCCAGCTGCTCAGTCCTCCCAGCTAACCTCCGCTCTTGACTTTCAGCTCCAAGAAGAGGGATGGTGAGCTCACGGTGGCCCAGGGCCGCGTGAAGGAACTGGAGTCCCTATTCCACCGGAGTGAGGCGGAGCTGGCCGCAGCCCTCAGTGATAAGCGCAGCCTCGAGAGTGATGTGGCCGAGCTTCGGGCCCAGCTGGCCAAGGTAGGCCTGGGACAGGCCCCAGTCTGGAGACAAGAGGCCTCCAGGTGGTGGGCTTGTGAGGGTCCTGGGGTGGCCAAGGAACTTCACCCAGGGGTGAGTTTGTGTAGTTAAGGACATCCCCAGGCACGAGGAGCCAGACGAGTGCAACAAAGAGACAGGCAGGGCATGAGGGTAGCAGACAGGCCGTCACCTCAGCTTGTTGTCCTGTGTCTCCCAGGCAGAGGACGGTCATGCAGTGGCCAAGAAGCAGCTGGAGAAGGAGACGCTGATGCGCGTGGACCTGGAGAACCGCTGTCAGAGCCTGCAGGAGGAGCTCGACTTCCGCAAGAGCGTCTTCGAGGAGGTGAGCCTTGTCTCTAGAGTCAGAGTGTGGTTACCTTCATTTTTTCTCCACGTGTCTCTTCAGTTTTCCCAGCACCACTTGTTGAAGAGCCAGTCTGTACCCCATTGTATATCCTTGCCTCCTTTGTAGGTCAATTCAACACAGTGAGGATTTATTTCTGGGTTTTCTGGTCTGTTCCCTTGATATGTGTGTCTGTTTTTATGCCCATACCAAGCCGTTTTGATTATTGTAGCTTTATAGTGTGGTTTGATATCAGGACACATGATACCTCCCATTTTGTTCTTTCTCAAAATTTCTTTGGCTATTTGGTGTCCTTTTTAAAGAGAATAATACGTTTTTATTGATTTTAGAGAGAAATATTGATCAGTTGCCTTCTGTATGCACCTTGATAGGGTATAAAATCCGAAATATGGGTATGTGCCCTGACTGGGAATTGAACTGGTGACCTCTCAGTGCATGGTACGATGCTCAACCAACTGAGCCATGCCGGCCAGAGTTACTTGGCGTCTATTCTGGTTTCATGTAAATTTTAGGATTAGTTCTGATTCTGTGTGTATGTGTGTGTGTGTGAGAGAGAGAGAGAGAGAGAGAGAGAGAGAGAGAGAGAGAGAGAGAGAGAATGCCAAGATCATTCTTTTTTCTTTTTTTAAAAATATATTTTATTAATTTTTTTACAGAGAGGAAGGGAGAGGGATAGAGAGTTAGAAACATCGATGAGAGAGAAACATCGATCAGCTGCCTCCTGCACACCTCCTACTGGGGATGTGCCTGCAACCAAGGTACAGGCCGACACTCTATCCAGTGAGCCAAACCAGCTGCAGCGGGGTGGGGGAGGGGGGGGGCCGGCCCTGATCTGCAGGCGGATGGTGGAGCAGGTGAGGGGCAGCACCAGGCCAAGGCGAGGTGCCAGGAGGGGCTGCAGGGCTGCGAGGCTGGGGTGTGAGCTGGCGCCCGATCTCCGCAGGCCACTGCGAGGGACCCCACCTGCGCACAAATTCATGCACTGGGCCTCTAGTTCTAGTATAATTGGATATGCTGGTTCACCAAATAACAGAGCAACAAAGCATCTCATAGCCAGGATTTTTTGTAGAAACTTCTCTTGATCCAGACCTCTCTCAGACTGGAAGACTTACTAGTTATCTAGCAAGAGGTCAGAGCAGGCTGCCCAAATGTGGTACATATTTCTTCCAGAATTCAAAGAGGCCCATTTAAGTGTCATGCTTGTCTTTGTGGTGAATAGTGGAAGGAAAGCAACATTTTTGTCACTTTAGATCAGCGGTTTTTGGGGGTCGAATAACCCTTTCACAGGGGTTGCCTAAGACCATGGTCGGCAAACTGCGGCTCGCGAGACACATGTGGCTCTTTGGCCCCTTGAGTGTGGCTCTTCCTAAGCCTTAGGAGTACCCTAATTAAGTTAACAACAATGTACCTACTTATATAGTTTAAGTTTAAAAAATTTGGCTCTCAAAAGAAATTTCAATCATTGTACTGTTGATATTTGGCTCCCAGTTGACTAATGAGTTTGCCGACCACTAGCTAAGAACATCGGAAAACACATATATAATTACATATTGTTTTTGTGATTAATCACTATGCTTTAATTATGTTCAATTTGTAACAATGAAAATACATCCTGCATATCAGATATTTACATTACGATTCATAACAGTAGCAAAATTACAGTTAAGAAGTAGCAACGAAAATAATTTTATGGTTGGGGGTCACCACAACATGAGGAACTGTATTAAAGGGCCGTGGCATTAGGAAGGTTGAGAACCACTGAGCTAGGGCCATATGTGGTTTTTATATGGTTTGAAGCTGGGGAGTGTGATACCTTTGGTTATTCATGGTACCTGATGGACTGTTTCCCTGCCCAAGTCTAACAGTGAACTCTTGTTTAGTTTTGCTTTTATCAGTTCAGCAGGTTCATAAGTAGAGGTTTTCTTTTCCTTTCTAGCAGTGCCAGTTTGTTTTCCTCTCACCTGCATGAGGGCAGTTCCAGGATCTGGGTGAGGCGGTGTCACCTGGGTCATGGAAAATGCCCCATACACCCCAAGGTGGTGGGCACCCCTCTATCTTGGGTCAGGTGGTGCTCCGGGCCTATAGGTTTCCAGTGCTGCCTCCTTGTTTTGTTTTTTTAATCCTCACTCAAGGATATTTTTTCCATTGATTTTGAGAGACTAGAAGGGAGGGAAGTGGAGGAGAGGGAAGGAGAGAGAGAGAGAGAGAGAGAGAGAGAGAGAGAGAGAGAGAGAGAGAGAGATTGGTTGCTTCTCTACCCCGACCAGGACCAGGGGTATTGAACCTGCAACTGAGGGACATTCTCTTGACCAGGGATTGAACCATGAGTGACCCTTTGGTCTGTGGGCCGACACTTTAACCACTTAGCAAAACTGACCAGGGCCAGAGGTGTCTCTTAAGATCGACACTTGCCCTGGCTGGGTTTCTCAATGGTTAGCGTGCCAGCCCACAGACTGAAGGGTCTCGGGTTTGATTCCCAGTCAAGGGCATGGAACCTGGGTTATGGATTTGATCCCCGACCCCAGTCGGGGCACATTTGGGAGTCAACTAATCGATGTTTCTCTCTCACGTCAATGTTTCTCTCTCTCTCTCTCTCCCGCCCACCTCTCTCCCTTCTACTGTCTTAAAATCAATGGAAAAAGTATACTTGGGTGAGGGTTTTTAAAAAGATGGACACTTGTCATTGGGTTTAGGGCCCACCTGAATAATCCAGAGTGATCTTGCCTTGAGACCCATAACTTAATTATATCTGCAAAGTCTTTTTTCGTTTTTTAAAAAAATATATTTTGTTGATTTTTTACAGAGATGAAGGGAGAAGGAGAAGGATAGAGAGTTAGAAACATCGATGAGAGAGAAACATCGATTAGCTGCCTCCTGCACATCCCCTACTGGGGAAGTGCCCGCAACCCAGGTACATGCCCTTGACCGGAATCGAACCTGGGACCTTTCAGTCCGCAGGCCGATGCTCTATCCACTGAGCCAAGCCGGTTATGGCAAGTCTTTTTTCTTTTTAAATTAAGGTCACACTCAGGTTCTGGGGATTAGGATATGGCTATAGCTATAGCTTTTTTTTTTTTTTTTACAGAGGGGTAGAGAGAATCATCGATTGATCAGTTGCCTCCTGCACAGGTCCCAATCGGGGATTGAACCCGCCACCCTTTGGTGTATGGGATGATGCTCCAACCAAGGGAGCCACACTGGCCAGGGTGCAGGTATACCCTTCTGGGGCCACCATTCAGTCCACTCCAGGCCCTCCCCATCGAAGGGCAGGGTGGGCCGTGCACTCCCCTCTGTTCCTGGGCCTGGTCACCTCTCACCCCCAACTTCGTAATCCCTGTGCCTTGGCTCCCTGGCATAGCCAGGCAGGGCTGGGAGGGATTGAGGCCCCACAGTCAAAGCTAGGGCTCTGTGTCCTCTGGGAGGGGCCCAGGTGGGGGCCCTCCCACATCATCACAGGGCCCATTGTGCTGCCATGGCCCAGATGGAACCCTGCGGCCGGGCAGTGGGCAGTTCCTGGGCCGGGAGAGCTGCTGGCAGGAGGGCACACATGCAGCTGAGAAGTGGTCTGTGGCTCCAGCCAGGCCCCATGACAGCCAGGGCCTCCAGGGGAGGCAGGGAGGAGGCCAGGAGAGCTGCCGAGGAGGCACCCACGAAGGTACCCAAGTCGACCAGGGACCAATGAAGAGGCCCTTGTGGGGTGATGGGAGGACCCGTGGAAGGGGTCCTTGAGGGGACACCGTGGGCTGTGATGAGCTCCTGGGGGGACCACGACGCGGACGGTGAAGGGAGCCATAGGGGTGCAGTGAGGGGTGTGCAGGGCACTGCAAGCGGGACCTGGCGGGTCGCTGTGGGACGTGTGGTGAAGGTGGGTGTGCTGTCACGGGTCCCACAAGAGTCATTAGTTCTGTGAACGTGATTGGCTTCCTGGGGTGACACTCCTGTTGTACTTACAAACGGATGACACAGTGACAGCGGCACGGGTGGGAGGGGATCCTCGTCCTCTGGAGCCCCTAGCCTGCCCCCCACCTGCACTTGGCCCCGCCGTGAGCCGGGGGCAGCTGCACCGGTGCACTTGTGGTTGGACTTCGCCTGCTGGTTTACTCAGCTGTCACCGTCACACCCCCTCGTGTCCTGATGGCCAGATGTCTCAGGCCCTGGGCGCCTGGGACAGACCTGGTCAGAAGTATTTTTTATTAACAACTTCATTGAAATATTCCCATGTCATAAAGCTTTTAGAGTGGTTTTTAGCATATTCAACACGGTTGAGCAACCATCACCTCTAATTCTAGAACATTTCATCACCCCAAAAAGAAGCCTGGCACCCATTAGCAGTTTCCTCCAAACCCCTCACTTCCTGTCTGAGGATGTGCCTGTTCTGGACAGTTCACATACATGGACTCACACACGTTGTGGCCTTCTGTGTCTGGCTCCTCTCACTGGGCATCGTGTGTTCCAGGACCATCCGTGTTGTAGTGAGTCAGTGCTCCGCTCCTTTTCGTGGCCGAGTCACACTCCACTGTGTGGACGAACACGTTGTGTTTGCCGTTCGCCATTTGAAGGACGTTTGGGCTCTGTGCTCTCTGGTGATTGTGAAGTGTGTCTTCGTTAATAATTTGTGAAACCGGGGTGACTCCTCACAGGTTCCCTGTTTGCACTTTTGAGCCCTCGCTTACACCTGACTTGGGTGGAAGACACTAGTGAGCAGGATGGGTTGGCGGCAGGGCTGGGGGTGTTAATCCCTGGCCCACGAGCCTGCTACCTGCCTCAGTGGGTCAGCGTGCTCTGTCCCCAGGAGGTGCGGGAGACACGCCGGCAGCATGAGCGGCACCTAGTGGAGGTGGACAGCGGCCGGCAGCAGGAGTACGACTTCAAGATGGCACAGGCACTGGAGGAGCTGCGAAGCCAGCACGACGAGCAAGTGCGGCTCTACAAGCTGGAGCTGGAGCAGGCCTACCAGGCCAAGGTGCTGGTGGGAAGGGGGCAGGAGATGGCGGGTGGGATGGATGGGATGGGACAGGGAGGGGGAACGGCACAGGTGGGAAAGTACAGGTCCTCTTGCCCCACACCCAGTGCCTCATCTTCCTGCTCCTGTCTCCTCAGCTGGACAATGCCAAGCTGTGCTCTGACCAGAATGATAAGGCCGCCAGCGCTGCCCGTGAGGAGCTGAAGGAGGCACGCATGCGAGTTGAGTCCCTCAGCTACCAGCTCTCCAGCCTCCAGAAGCAGGTGATTCACGGGAGTCCCTGCCTGCCCCTGCCCCACAACCCAGCCGTCCTTCCTCCCGCCTGGGGTAGTAGATGCAACCTTGAAGGTCAGGCGCCCGGCCACCCCTGTCCCATCCCTGAGTGAGGCTCCCAGCTGCTGCCCCGCCCCCCCCCCCCCCCCCCCCCACGCCAGGCCTGGTCTCGTCTCTGTCTCCGGCTTGGAGCCAGGTGGGCTTCTTATGACCCACACAGGCCGCCCTGACTTGGCCTCGGACCCCCTCCCCAGGCTAGTGCAGCTGAGGACCGGATCCGGGAGCTGGAGGAGGCCATGGCCGGGGAACGTGACAGGTTCCGGAAGATGCTGGATGCTAAGGAGCTGGAGATGACGGAAATGCGAGATGTGATGCAGCAGCAGCTGGCCGAGTACCAGGAGCTGCTGGACGTCAAGCTGGCTCTGGACATGGAGATCAGCGCCTACCGCAAGCTGCTGGAGGGCGAGGAGGAGAGGTGGGGGGAAGTGGGAGACAAGAGGTAGTGAGGGGAGGTGGGGGGAAGTGGGAGACAAGAGGTAGTGAGGGGAGGTGGGGGGAAGTGGGAGACAAGAGGTAGTGAGGGGAGGTGGGGGGAAGGGGGAGACAAGAGGTAGGTGAGGGGAGGTGGGGGAAGTGGGAGACAAGAGGTAGTGAGGGGAGGTGGTGGAAGTGGGAGACAAGAGGTAGTGAGGGGAGGTGGGGGAAGTGGGAGACAAGAGGTAGTGAGGGGAGGTGGGGAAAGGGGGAGACAAGAGGTAGGGGAGGTGGGGAAAGGGGGAGACAAGAGGTAGTGAGGGGAGGTGGGGGAAGGGGGAGGCAAGAGGTAGTGAGGGGAGGTGGGGGGAAGGGGGAGGCAAGAGGTTGCTGACTAGGAGGAGACATCAGGTGGCATGAGGGGTGGATCCAGGAAGGGTGAGGGTGGGAGGTGTAAGGAGGAGAGGCCAGCCTGGGGCCAGTCAGGATGGACTGCTGAGTGAGTCCGCCCACCTTGCACTGTCCAGGCTGTTCTGGTCTGACCTTAAGCCAACAGGCTCTCGCTGCCACCACCAGTCACCCTGTGCCCCTTTCCCCAGGCTGAAGCTTTCGCCCAGCCCATCGTCACGGGTCACCATCTCAAGGGCCACCTCGAGCAGTGGCAGCAGTGTGTCCATGATGGGACGCTCTGGCCGCAGCAAGCGGAGGCGGCTAGAGACAGAGGAGCCACCGGGCACAGGCTCCAGTGGCATCAGCTCGGGCAGCAGCAGCAGCAGCTTCCACCTGGCCCAGCAGGCCTCAGCCTCGGGCAGCGTTAGCATTGAGGAGATCGACCTGGAGGGCAAGTTTGTGCAGCTGAAGAACAGCTCTGACAAGGTAAGGGGCCTTGCTGCTGGGCGGAGGGTTCCCCAGCTGGGTCTGGGCGGTGTTTCAGGCAGCTCCCTTTGCAGGACCAGTCTCTGGGGAACTGGAGGATCAAGAGGCAGGTGCTGGAAGGGGAGGAGATTGCCTACAAGTTCACACCCAAGTATGTGCTTCGGGCTGGCCAGACTGTCACGGTAGGTGGCTTTGGAAGGGCAGGCGGGCTGAGCGGAGGGAGCGTGGCCACCAGTGGGAGGGGGGTGGCAGCAGCAACCACATAGGTGACAGAGTGTGTGATGGGGCTGGAGAAGCAGGACCTGGCTTGGGGGATGGAGTAGTGGTTGAGTACCCGGTTTTGAGAAAAGCTGCCACAAACCACGTGTGTGCCGGCATAGTTCCATTGGGCCCTCCCTAGAGCCCTTTGGAATGCCTAATTGTCATGCCAGGATCCCATGGTGGAGGTGGGTCAGTCCAGGCTATCTGGGCCAGTGGGAGTTGGCAAGAGATATAACAGGCATGGGCATGGGCATGGGCTTTGGAGCTAACAGGCTTCAGATCCCAGCTCATCCTATTTGCCAAGATGAGTGTCCTTGGCCACTATGAACTTCAGTCTCTTCTTCCATACCCTAGTGATCATTTCTGGGTAGGACCCAGAGAGGCTGGAAGGATTAAACGCCTGGTGCATCAAAAGGGGGGCTCTGGTAAGGGGCTGGCCAACAGCACATGTACCGGGACCGGAGCCAGCACTGACGGGAGGCCCTCCTGTGTCTCCAGGTGTGGGCAGCTGGTGCAGGAGTGGCCCACAGCCCCCCATCGACACTTGTGTGGAAGAGTCAGAACAGCTGGGGCACAGGCGGGAGCTTCCGGACTGTCCTGGTCAACGCCGATGGGGAGGTGGGTGCTTGGGGCTTGGGATGTGGGGTTCCTCCGCCTCACACCACACCTCCAGCCAGTGCAGGAAGGAGCCCTGGGGTGGAGCCTCGGCCAGCGGAGCCAGTGAAGGCAGCCCTGGGCCTGGTCCCCCGATGGCACTCTGTAGTGTGGTGACGCCCTGAGCAAGCACGTTGACTGCCACCAGCGTGGGCTGGGCTCCTGCACCTGAGGGGTTGGTGGCCATGGCTCTTGTCTTACACAGGAAGTGGCCATCAGAACGGTGAAACAGTCCTCGGTGGTGCGGGAGACCGAGAACGGGGAGGAGGGAGAAGAAGAGGGGGCCGAGTTTGGCGAGGAGGATCTTTTCCATCAGCAGGTAGGGCCCCGGGGGGCTCATTTGGGCGCACACACGCACACACGTGCACCCACGGGCCCTGCTGGCTGGACCCCCGGCGCCAGGCTCACATGGGCTGCTGCAGCTCCGAGCAAACTGGTCTCAGCTGGTCCTTGGCACCACACAGGCTCCCTCAGCCTCCGGCTCTGCTGGGCCCTGCGGTTTGGAGCTGGAGACGGCCATGGGGGCAGCATTCCTTGCCTCTAGGTCTTGCCTGTTGTGTGGACCTCGGGGTACGAGTCCAGGGACCCTGGGAGTGGGGTGTTGAAAGCGGACTGCCACTCTAGGTGGCATCCCTGGGACCGCCCTCATGGTCTCAGAGAATGCTCTGGCACCATGATTTTGGTCGGGGAATGGTGACTTAAATAATGGCCTTTGGGGAGAAGATGGAGAACCTAGCACCACACGTGTTAGACACAGTGTTTGAGACAAAATTGATGTGTTATGTAGCTTAAAACATCAGTAAGGGAGACATGGAAGGTTCTGGAACGGACAGTTGTGGCTGACGCCGTTAGCCTTGTCATCTTGTGGGGGCTGGTCTCCTGAGGTGGCTCAGGCCCTGGGCTGGCCCAGCCCCTCCCGGGGGGGTTGGGGGCCACCAGCCCCACGTGACTGCTGCTGTCTTCCCTCCAGGGGGACCCGAGGACCACCTCGCGAGGCTGCCGCGTGATGTGAACGGAACACGCCTCATCACACCTTTCTTTCCCCAGAGCCACTGAAGACTATTTTTATATCATTGGCTTTCTTCAGTCATTCACACATTTCTAGAGAATTTTTAAGCAAACTGCCAGGATGTGGGGTGGGTCTCTGTTCTATTCTGTCGGTGGGTTTCTATGGACCCTCCCTCCAACCACTGTCCAGGTGTCTTTCGGTGCCCGTTTCCCGTGGGTTGGACTCCAGGCCTAGGAACCTAATGGCTGATGGGTTTGGTCGTGGAGGCTGGAGGGGCCCACGTACTGCCCCTCCCTCCCCAGTCTAATGGGGTGGCAGAGAAGCCGCAGGGATTCAGTAGGTGTCCTTTGTGTTATTAAGCTTTTAAAAACCAAAATCAGAGTCCAGGTTCCTGCCTGGTGAGACAGGGGTGTCCCCAGTGGGTTTGGTGGCTCTGCCCACCAGAAGGTGGTGTGGGAGCTCTTGGAGTCACAGCTTTTACTGTCCGCCTGGCTTCAGGGCTGTTGCAGCTCCTGCTCTGAAGGTGGTGGTGGCAGCAGGGTTTCCCGCCGGTGTCAATCAGGGCACCGTGGGGTGGGGGCTCCTTGTTCCTATGCGGCTGCCTGACAAGACCAGTAGGACAGGAGAGGAGGGAACCTGGGCAGGAGCACTTCCAACCCAAGACGCAACCAGGTCCAGCGAGGGCCCAGTGTGAACTCGGCAGCACACGCCTCAGTTCCAGAACCAGGTCCACGTGTAACCACGTGTAGCCTCCTGTCACGAAGACACTGACTTCAGGGTGAGCCCCTGGATGCCCCCCACATACACCTCGTGCCGGGGCTGAATGCCAGCCTCCCGCCTCCCCTCATATATATATATAGGGTGACCCCAAAAATGCACACACACTTGGAGTAGTTATAAAGGCCGTGTTTATTAACACAGTTCGTTTTCAGAACTGAGTTACCAGCTCCTGCAGTGTGTACATTTTTTGTGGGCGCACTGCACTCTGCACATATATCTGTTCTTGCTTCTGTCTGCAACTCCTGCGGAAATTGTTACTCAGGCCACTGCCAGCTGACCCCTTTAGGGTGGTTCCATGTCACAGGCCAGCTTCTGGCTGCCCAGTGACCCTCTCTGCATTAGCCTACCGTTTACAGCCCCCACCTAGATACACAGAAGTTATTTTTTTAATGGATATTTATTTTTTTACATTGGTCAGTACTCAGACTGCCGATCCTGCTTCCATGGCTCAGGCCAGCCGTGGGGACAGCCCCCAGGGAGCCTGTCCGTGAGCTCTGAGCCCGCAGATGGCACACTTCTTCAGAAAGGGCAGCTCAAGTCTTACTTAAACACTCGCTATGAGCCAGGGCGGCGTGCTGCCTGGGCAGCAGTCTCAGAGCACCCAGTGGCTGGCCCTGCGGGTCCCCTGGCTGGGAGAAGCACACCTGCCCATTTGCCCTGCGCACACCCCCAGGCCTGGCTTTCCTTGGGAATTGCTTACAGTGAGGAGGGGTGGAGCCCCAGTGGCTGACAACCTAAATGTGCTGTTGTGTTGGGTTCACCCATAGCCCTCGCTTTACATCTGGGTCCTCCCCGTGGCCGCCCTACGTGCCCAGGCCTGGGAGGGAAGTGTGTCACCAGGACTCACAGAGGGTCTGGTGGGCCCCAGAGAGCTTGCCCGCCTGGCAAGGCAGCACCCTGTACCCCACCCGAACCTCTCCTGGGAGTGCTTGCAGGGCTCCTGAGGCTGAAGGTTGTGTGCACCCCCCACCCCAGACAAAAGGGGCACTGACATCCAGTGACATTTTGGGGAAATCTGGGAGATCAAAACTGGGTCCTTGAATTTGGGTCTGTGGTTTGCTAACAGTCGTTCTCAGTTACAAGCTCATGGACAGAAAGGGAGAGGCCCCCCCCCCCCCAGTGCTTGGCAGAGGCCTTGGGTGGAGCTGGGAAGTGGTCCAGGCCACCAGGGGGGAGGGTCATCTGGACCTGGGGGTGACACTCACCAGTAATCAAGTGTTTGGAACCATGGAGCCGAAATCAGTGTGAAATTGCTGCCATGGCCTGGGAAACAGTGCACGTGTCCTCAAACAAGCTTCGCTTTAAGCCACTTACAATGATGCAGAAGCAAGTCCTCTGTCTGAGCCCTTGTCATGTGACTGAACCCAGCACTGGTCCCAGAGAAAAACCAGACCGGCCCCCGGCAGCGGCGAGGGGCGGCCTGCGGGGAGGCGTCTGCAAGTGCACAGTCCAGAGCCCAGCCTGGCGCCCACCCAGGATGGCGTCACTCAGCTGGTTTCCTGGTGGAGACTCTGACAGCGGCCCCTGCAGTTGTGTTCGCAGCGTAACCTTCCCCAGCAGAGCTGCTCACCAGGTTTCCCGTCCAGCCCGGCACCTCAGCACCACTAGCAGTGGAGGAGGCTTCCAGAACTGGGGCGGGGGGGGGGGGGGGGGGGGGGTCTGCACTTTCATTTCGGATGTATTGGTGGTTTTTAAGGTGCATGCCAAATGTGTGGTCTTTTTTTTTTCCCCCCCTCCAGTGCTTTGTAATATACATTTTCTGACTGGAAACGTTTTGTACGACACTCCAATAAACATTTTGCTTTTAAGTTGTGCCTCTGAGCTGACTTTGAAGCCGGGTTACCGCCCAACTGCTAAATGCCAGTGGGCTTCTTCCCAGAGACTCACTAGCGGGTCTGGGGATGGGGCAGTGCAGGGCCCCATGACCTCACCCCTCCCAGGAGCAAACTCAGATACACACACAGACAATTCTTTATCCCTGAGAGACAACTGAAGGCTGAACCAGTGGTTTCTGACAGACAAGGCAGAGCTGAGCAGAAGGCTGGGTGGGAACCCTCTGCGGTGAGCCCATGGCCCGTGTCCTGCCACCTGCACAGGGGAGCGCGGCAGTGGTTCCAGCTACACCGCCCAGACCCTCTGCCTCTGAACAAAGGGACACCAGGGCCCCGGTCTCCACCTGAGACTGAGGCTTAGGTACCCGCTAGGCTCCTACCAACGCCCAAACCACCTGGCAGCCATAACCGACACAGGCCACTTTCTGTACAAGGAGAGGAGGCTGGAGAGGGGAGGATCCATCCAGGGGTCTGTTCCAGGCTTATGTTTCATGAGACTGTTGGCCTGAACAAGGAGCAAGTGGGGTCACACCACCACCACACACGTGGCCTCCCTTCCCCAGAAATCCGTAGGCACCAGCTCACCTCCTACTGACTGGCCAAACCCCTGGCACATGCAGCCTACAGTCTACCACATCAGAACACTTCCATGACTGGGAGAGAGCGCTATCGTGTCTAGTTCTTTTTCTTTCTTTTTAAATCCTCGCCAGAGGATATTTTTCCATTGATTTTTAGAGAGAGAGAAATATCGATGTGAGAGAAACACATCAATTGGTTGCCTCCCGCATGCTCCCCAACCAGGGCCAAGGATCGAGTCTGCAACCAAGGCACGTGTCCTTGACCGGATTCAAATCTAGGACCCTTCAGTCTACAGGCCTATGCTCTACTCACCTAGCCAAACTGGCTAGGGCTATTTTGTCTAATTCTTAACCCTCATACACAGTTAAACAAAATGAAAAGACAAAATATCTTTCAAAGGAACAAGAAAAACATCCATAAAAACATCTTAAGGAAATGGAAATAAGTAATTTGCTTGGTAAAGAATTCAAAGAAACAGTCATGACAATGCTCACCAAACTGGAGAGGTATTTAGGGAGAATTTCAACAAAGAGAAAGTATAAGAAAGAACCAAGCGGGGGGGCGGGGGGGGGGGGGCGGTGTCAATTAGGGGAAAACTTTAGACAATATAAAAAAAGAGAGAGCCCTGACTGGTTTGGCTCATTGGATAGAGCATCAGCCTGCGAACTCAAGGGTCCCAGGTTCGATTCCAGTCAAGGGCATGTACCTTGGTTGCAGGCACATCCCCAGTGGGGGGTGTGCAGGAGGCAGCTGATCAATGTCTCTCTCATCGATGTTTCTAACTCTCTATCCCTCTCCCTTCCTCTCTGTAAAAAATCAAAATATATTTCAAAAAAAAACAAGCAAACCTGAAGAGTACAACAAATTAAATGGAAAATACAGTAGAAGGGGGAAACTTTGCACATTCAATTGGTCCATCCATGATGGCGTCCACCTGCGAGGCTGAAGTAGGTAGAGAAAGCTGCAGGCCACTTAACAAGACTTGTGATGTTCTGATACTGGCCAGAGAGAGAGGGCTATTGCAAAGGGTTTGGTTTCCTAAACTTCTAATAAGATTCACTTAGGACACACGCACACACACACATACATACAAAGAATAATCCTAAAACTTAAATGGAATCACAAAAGACCCGAACATCCAAAGAAATCGTGAGAAAGAACAAAGTGAGAGATATCACGATCCCTGACATCAAACAATAAAGCTACAATAAAACAGCATGGGACTGGCATAAAAACAGATATATAGATCAATAGAATAGAGAGCCCAGAAATAAATCATCCCTAATACAGACAATTTCTGACAAAGGAGGCAGACTCATAGACACAGAGAACAAACAGGTTTGCCAGAAGGGAGGGGGCTGGGGAGTTGGGTGAAAAGGACATCTGAAACTAATATTGACTGTCAACTGTAATTGAAAAATAAAATTAGAGAACCGAGATGGCAGTGAAGGTCAACGCCGTTACTCGCTGCCTCCCACAACCACATCGAAATTACAACTAAAACACAGAACAACCATCACTCAGAACCACCTGAAATCTGCCTGAATGGAAGTCCTACAACTAGGAAAGTAAACAAGAAAGCACACTGAGTCTGGTAGGAGGGGCGGAAGTGACTAAGGGCTGGGCACCCACGTATGGTGTTTCTTTAATCGGAAGGGAGATCTCCAAGGCCTCCAGTGAGAAGCAGGGGGCCCCAACCCCAAACCAGACCCCCACGCCAGGGTTCCAGAGCTGGGAAGAGTAAGTCCCCGTAACTGGCTGTAAAAACCAGTGGGGATTGTGGCTGATGGAATTCCAGGTGTTCCCCTTAAACGGCCCACAGACGAGCTTACATGGCCATTTCCTCCTAACTCCAGCGCTGGGCTGTGGCTTTGGGGAAATCCAGGACGTACAGGGAGGAACTGGACTGTCTGGCATTGGGGCCGGAACTCAGGGGCAGCTTTCTCCCAGACAGGGTGCCCACAGGGGTCACTGTTCCTATGCTGGGACCTCCCCCATCGAAGAGCTGACTGGCGGCCGTATCTGAGTTTCTATCAGTGTGGCCCACACTGTTCGCTTGACCCTGGTGATTCCCTGAGACCCCACCCAACCCAATTTGCAGTCCCACCCAAGCTGTTTGCAGGTGCTTTTCCATATGAATGGCCTGTCCTGGCTCAGGCTTCACGCTTTGCTCAAATCTCTTAAACAAGCAGCAGCTGGAGTCAGCATCCCCAAACCTATCAATGAAAGGGCCCAATATCCGGCACTAGCACCAGCCTGCCCTGCCTCACAGCTGGGCCTCGCCTGGGCACTTCCTAGCCCAATACAAATAGCAGGCATCTGCGGATCTCTCTGTATCTTCTGTCGGGTGGCCCCAGGCAGTGGCTAACTTTGCACCTTCCAAGAGGCCCCACAGACAGTGTACCCTGTAGACAGCTTCAGAGCATACCAGATTACAACTCTACACACCCACAAGTGACACACAACACACGCAAGAGGCAGACTCAGGGAGCACCAAAGCCCCATTGAAGCAAGTCCTGCTCCACAGGGGTGTCTCCTGCACAGCAGCTCTCCCACTGTAGATGCAGCTGGTCCTCACAGCCAACTGGAATGGAGGCCAATTCCTCCCAGTGACACCAACACCAATTAACTACAACAAGACTATGCAGCCCACACAGGGGTACACCTATAGTGACCAGCTTAGGTGACTGGGGAGGCTGAGCCACTGGGCCCTACAGGACACCTATTACACAAGGCCCACTACCAATTTCAGGAGATATAACAGCTCTACCTAATACATAGAAACAAACACAGGGAAGCAGCCAAAATGCAAAGACAAAGAAACATGTTACAAATGAAAGAAATGGAAGCAAGCAAGCAAGCTACTGGATACAGAGTTCAAAACAATGGTTATAAGTTTACTCAAGGATCTTAATGACAACTTCAAGGGACTTAATGAGAGTTTCAAGGGACTTACTGAGACTTTCAAGGATCTTAGTGAGAATGTCAAAGACATAAAAAAAGACCAGTTGGAAACTAAGCATACACTAACTGAAATAAAGAAAAGCTTACAGGGATTCAAAGTAGAGAATCTGAGAATCAAATCAACGATTCGGTATATGTGGAAGTAAAAAACACCCAATCAGAAGAGCAAAAAGAAAAAAGAATACAAAAATATGAAGATAGTGTAAGGAGCCTCTTACACTATCTTTCAAGCATACCAATATTTGCATTATGGGGGTGCCAGAAGGAAAAGAGAGAGAGAAAGATATTGAAAACCTATTTGAAGAAATAATGACAGAAAACTTCCCCTACCTGGTGAAAGAAATAGACTTACAAGTCCAGGAAGCACAGAGAGTCCCAAACAAGAGGAACCCAAATAGGCCCACACCAAGACACATCATAATTAAAATGCCAAGAGTTAAAGACAAAGAGATAATCTTTTTTTTTTTTTTAAAGCAGTCCCTGTTGGCTTTCTTTATCAATCTTTTCTTTTCTGTTCTGTTCTTTTTTTTTTACATATATTTTATTGATTTTTACAGAGAGGAAGGGAGAAGGAAAGAGAAACATCGATGAGAGAGAAACATTAATCAGCTGCCTCCTGCATGCCCCCTAATGGTGATCGAGTCCGCAACCAAGGTACATGCCCTTGACTGGAATTGAACCCGGGACGCTTCAGCCCACAGGCTGACACTCTATCCACTAAGTCAAACCAGTTAGGGCCAAAGAGAGAGTTAAAAGCAGCAAGAGAAAAGTAGTTAGTTACCTACAAGGGAGCACCCATATGACTGTCAGCTGACTTCTCAACAGAAACTTTGCAGGCCAGAAGGGAGTGGCAAGAAATAGTCAAAATGATGAATAGCACCTGCCCAACATGGCTCAGTGGTTGAGCATCAACCTATGAACCAGACACTGATGTTTCTATCTCTCTCTTCTGCTCTGAAATCAGAAAACATTAAAAATAAATAAATAAACACAGGACAACCAAGATGGCAGCATAGGCAAATGCCTGTACTCGCCTCCCACAACCACATCAAAATTACAACTAAAACACAGGACTGTCATTTAGAACCACCAGAAAACTGGCTGAATGTGGATCCTACCACTAGAGAAGTAAAGAAAAAGGACAGTGAGACTGGTAGGAGGTGCGGAGGTGCAGAACGGGCTGGTCCAGCACTCACATGTGCCGCTTTTTTAACGGGGAGGGAGATCACCTCTGTGGAGGCCGCCTGGTGGAGCAAGGGGGCCCAGAGCTGGGAAAAGAAGTCCCTCCGGCAGGAAGAACTACGGACTGTAGAAACCAGTGTGGATTGGGACTCAGTGACACACAGGCTGCTGGAGACCCAGCTGCTCCTCTTAAAAGGCCGGAGCACAAACGAACTTATAAGCTCCTGCTTCCTCTGAGCTTCAGTGGTGGGCGAGGCTCTGGGGGACCCAGACACATACAGGGAGAAACTGGACTGTCTGGCATTAGGGCAGGAACTCGGGGCAGCTTTCTTCTAGACAGAGGTGCTTGCAGTGGTCATTGTTCCTGTGCTGGGCCCTCTCCCGTGCAGGGCTGACTGGCAGCCAATTGCTGTTTGCTCCTCCCTGGTGATTCCTTGAGACCCCGCCCCATTCAATTTACAACCCCACCCAAGCTG
Organism: Myotis daubentonii; assembly: GCF_963259705.1. Taxonomy (NCBI): domain Eukaryota; kingdom Metazoa; phylum Chordata; class Mammalia; order Chiroptera; family Vespertilionidae; genus Myotis; species Myotis daubentonii. Next base: position 32,586,570 of record NC_081844.1, read on the forward strand.
TGCACAGCAGCTTTTGCATATGAATGGCCTGTCCTTTCTCAGGCTAAACACCTGCAGCTGGGTCAAACAAGCTGCAGCTGCGTCAGGGAGCCCCAAACCTATCAATAAAAGGCCCAAGACCTGGCAGCAGCACCAGCCTGCCTTGCTTCACAGCTGGGCCTCATCTGGGCACTTCCAAACCCAATACAAAGAGGAGGAATCTGCAGATCTCTCTGTAGCTCCTGCTGGGTGGCCTCAAGCAGTGGCTGATTTTGCACCTCCCTGGACACCCAAGAGCCAGTGTACCCAGTGGTCAGTGTGAGGCCATACCAGATTACAACTCTTCACATCCATAAGCGACACATTCAAGGGGCAGACTCAGTGAGCACCAAAGCCCACTGAAGGAAGACCTGCTCCATAGGGTGTCTCCTGCACAGCAGCTCCCCCACTATAGTCACAGCTGGTCTCCACAGCCAATTGGCCTGGAGGTCAATTCCTCCCAGTGACAACAATAGCAATCAAGGCTCAACTACAACAAGATTGTGCACACAGCCCACAAATTATAGCTAATTTGCCTACAAACGTCAGGTGGTCACAATAATCTGGCCACTCAGTCTCTGTGTGTGTGTGTGTGTGTGTTTTAAGTTTTTAAGTTAAAAATACAGCTGCCACACAATCCAATAATTCTACTTGGAGGTATTTATCCAAAGGGAAAAAACCCCCACTAATTTGAAAAGACATATGCATCCCTCTGTTCACTGCAGCATTATTTACAAGAGCTAAGATATGGAAGCAACCTAAGTGCCTACTGATAGAAATTAGATGAAGAGGTAGTACAGTTCATAGTAGCACAATTTATAATGGCTAAGATCTGAAAACAGCCCAAGTGCCCATCAAAAGATGAGTGGATAAAAAAGCTGTGGTATGCCTGGCTCAGCGTGGTGTGGTGGCTCAGTGGCTGAGCATCAACCTATGAACCCAGAGGTCATGGTTTGATTCTGTGGTCAGGACACATACCCAGGCTGCAGGCTCAATCCCCAATGGGGGTGTGCAAGAGGCAGCCAATCCATGATGCTCTCTCATCGGATGTTTCTGTCTCTCTCTTCCTCTCCCTTCCTCTCTGAAATCAATTTTTAAAAAAAGGCTGTGGTACATTTACACCATGGAATACTATGCAGCAGTAAAAAGGAAGGATCTCTTACCCTTTGAGACAGCACGGAGGGGCCTAGAGAGAATTATGCTAAGTGAAATAAGCAGTCAGAAAAAAATCAAGTGTCAATGATCTCACTCATATGTGGACTCTAACGAACAAAATAAACTGTTGAACAAAACTGAGACATAGAAGCATGGAACAGGCTATGTCCACCTCAGAGGGGAGGTGGGGGAGGGGGGGTCAACCAAAGAACTTGTATGCATATATGCATAACCCATGGGCATGGACAATAGGGTGCTGAAGGCCTGAGGCGGGGCTGGGGCAGGCTATAAGGCAGCGGTTCTCAACCTGTGGGTCGCGACCCTTTTGGCGGTTGAACGACCCTTTCACAGGGGTCGCCTAAGACCATCCTGCATATCAGATATTTACATTACGATTCATAACAGTAGCAACATTACAGTTATGAAGTAGCAACAAAAATAATTTTATGGTCGGGTCACCACATGAGGAACTGTATTTAAAGGGCCAGAAGGTTGAGAACCATTGCAGTAAGTGGTCAATGGTGGGGGGAAAGAGGACAAAAAAAGAGGTGGTACAAGGAACGGGGTTGCCCAAGTTTTATGGCGACTACTGCAATACCTACCTCACCCATGACTCTCCATCTGTGAGATAATACTGCAGTGGTAGGAAACACAAGGAGAGTGCGAAAGACCACTATCAGCACTGAATGCAAGAGCATGACAGACAAAACAAACTGCCGCATTCCAGCAAGGAAGGACACCTCCTACTCCATTCTCTGCTCCTCCAACTGCAGGGGCAAGGATCCCACCTCCCCAAGTCTTCCAGGTCCTCGCCCTGGTATAATGCCAGCACCCCCTATGGGGCCCTCCACCTCCTGGGATGATGCCAGTGGGACCTGCTCCTGGAATGAGGCCGCCTATGGGAGGGCATATGCCAATGATGCCTGGGCCCCAAATGATGAGACCTCTCGCCCGTCCCATGATGGTGCCCGCGCATCCAGGGATGCCTCTACCAGACAGATAAGGAGAGAGGGCGCCTCTTTCTATCAGTTTCTTGTTCTGTTTCACCAAGAGATCGCGGTGCTGTAACTCTGGGTGTTTTGTAACAGCAAGACCAGGAAGATTCACTCCCTCTTCCTATCAAAAGAATAGCTTTGGAGGGGAGTAGTGGGACAATAAAATGCAATTTTCATGTGTATTGTGACATATGAAGATAAAATTGGAATATTACTCAGCCATAAAAAGAATGAAATCTTACCATTTGCGACAACATGGATGGACCTCTAGGGTATTACGCTAAGTGAAAGAAGTCAGAAGGACAAAGACAAATGCCGTATGACTTCACTCATATGCAGAATCTTACAAAACAAATGCATAAAATGCGTAACAAAACAAAACAGATTCATTAGTGCAGAGTACAAGCTGGTGGCTGCCAAAGAGGAGGGAGGTGGGATGGGAATAAAAAAAGAAAAAGAAATGCTCGCCCCCTTTCAATACCTCTTCCTGATTTCACAGGTGAAACGGGGAGAACTGAGTTTCTTTACCAAGTGAACACATGCTCATCAACCTGACACTTCTCTCACTGCGGTGTCTGGCTGAGCTAGATGCTCTCGGAAGGAACTAATACACGGGATTTGTAGGTTCCAGAATGTTGCTGCTATTGTATTGACTTCCTGTTTTCCAGGAAGTCGAGTCTCTGATTGGAATATATTTGGGTCAATGATTGAGAAGTTAAGACCAGCTGCTAATAAAGTCGGACTACCCCTAATTGTCGGGTAACGGTTTCATCTCTTCTATGAAATTAAATTGTCTTAGCGAGCAGTAGCAGGTTTCGCCCTCCCCGTAACGTCTACGCATCTGGTGAAGTAGGTGGGCCCAAGCACCACTGCTGGATGGTGTCTGGGAAAGGCATTTTCCTTCTGCCTCAAAGAAAACACCAGCCCATCATATAGCACACTTAACGCCAATAATGCAATTTACAGAACCATCACCTTTCAAAATCACATCAGATGTTATCCATACTATTAGATATTTAAACTGTAAAGCGCATTCTCTCTGACACCACTTAAAATGTACTTCAATTTTAAAAAAAAAAATTTTTTTTTTAATCCTCACCTGAGGATATTTTCCCCCATTGACTTTTAGAGAGAGTGGAAGGGAAGGGGAGAGACAGAGAAACAACAAAGTGAGAGAGACATCAACTGGTTGCCTCCCGCACGCCCCTGACCCAGGCCCCGCCCTTGACCGGAATCGAACCCGTGACCCTTCAGGCCAGGCCGACGCTCTAACCATTGGGCAATCGGGTAGGGCTCTTTTTCTTTCTTTCTTCCTTTCAAGCACTGGCATGAAGTGGAAGACACAGAACTCACGAAGAGAAGCAATCTTCAGAACACTGAGCTCTATTCGATACAGTTAGCCCGAGAGTGAAGAAAGAGAAGTTACAGGCTTCAGCTGGCAGGCTTACGCTGCAGCTTTTCCCTAAAATGCAATGTGGGGGTGAGCGGTCCCTGCCAGTGGTTCTCAACCTTCCTAATGCCGCGACCCTTTAATACAGTTCCTCATGTTGTGGTGACCCCCCAAACCATAAAATTATTTTCGCTGCTACTTCATAATTGTAATTTTGCTACTGTTATGAATCATAATGTAAATATCTGATATGCAGGATGTGTTTTCAGGGGTCGCGGCCCACAGGTTGAGAACCGATGCAAGCAATGGCAGCTAGACTCTGGTCATGCATTCAAGCCCAATTGACACAGGAGTCCTTTCTGGCAGGTACATTCTTTCTCGGGTTAACACGAGGTTAAGACCCACACGCTTAAAACAAAGTACCACTGGCAGGTGCAGACAGGCTCCACTCCTAACCTTCCGCGGCAGTGCCTGCCCGTGGTTTTCTGCAGGCCTTTCTAGCGGGCTCTCCACTAGGCCAGCGTTCCCCAACTCCCGAGGCGCCGGGGGTTCTCCCGCGCTCCACTCCCGCGCGGCCGGCACCGTACACGTGCCGCCGCCACCCCGTACGCATGCGCGGTGGGATGAGCTGGGGGCTGGGATGAGCGCGGAGTGCGTCTCCCAGCGACTCCCTGCGCAGCCCGAGGCCCCGGAATCTACGCGGGACCTCAGCTCCCAACCTAACGGCGGGCTTGTGGGAGTCGTGGTCCGGCCCGTCGCCCCGCCCCCAGCACTCCCGGACTCCATTTCCCGTGGACCCACGCGCCTCCGACTTCCGGCGCAGGTACGGGTCGGCGCACGCGGCCGCGAGCCGGTTGACTTTGCGGAGCCATGGATGGCTTCAGCTCGGACTTCGGTGGCTCCGGCGGCGGCAAGCTGGACCCCGGGCTCATCATGGAGCAGGTGAAGGTGCAGATCGCCGTGGCCAACGCGCAGGAGCTGCTGCAGGTCCGGGGCCGGGCTGGGGACGGGGGCCGAGGGCCGCGGGGGCCGCCCGGAGGCGGGCGTAGCGGCTGAGGGTTCGCATGTCCCCACAGAGGATGACGGACAAGTGCTTCCGGAAGTGCATCGGGAAGCCGGGGGGCTCTCTGGACAATTCGGAGCAGGTGAGACCCTTGGGGCTTGGGCTCGGACTGGCGAGCGGCCTCTGCGCGTGCGCGAATTAAGGGGGCGGCCTGGTGGGACCTCTGCGCGTGCGCAGTCCACTGCCCCGGGAGAGGGCGCGGGTCAGGGCAACCCTGAGCTGATCCCTGCGCTTTCCTCGCCTCCAGAAATGCATCGCCATGTGCATGGACCGCTACATGGACGCCTGGAACACCGTATCCCGCGCCTACAACTCGCGGCTGCAGCGAGAACGAGCCAACATGTGATCGGGAAATGCGGTGCCTGGCCGAGCCAGTGGGCCGCCCCCACCCGTGTTCGGTTTCCATAAATGTGCTTTGTGAGGCAGGGGCCAGCGTGTGCGTGCTGCCTGCCGTGGTTTATGAGGATGAGACTGGTGCTGGGACACTTGGAATTTTGTCCCCCTCCCCCTGGCCAGGCCGACCTCCCACCTGCCAGCGAGTGTAGTTGGGGGCTTGGGGACCCTGGAATTTCCCACAGTGCTGGCAGCGCTGTGGCACCTTTCCTGGTGTGCCCGGGTCACCTTTATGCCCGAGCCGTAGACTTCCTGTGGGCCTGCGGGGTGGGGAGATGGTCAGACCCCACCTGAGCTGTGACCTCCTGGGGGTGGGCTGACAAATAAATGGATGAGGGAGGGGTGGAGAGAGTCCTGTGTGTCTTCCCTGGAGGAGGCCTGTGTCTGGGGTACCTGGGTCCCCCTGCCCAGACTGAGCCTCAGGCTCTGTCCCCCCCCCCCCCCATTTCTCCCCTGGGCGCTTGCTACTGGTTCTCTGGATGACACCAAAGGAACCCTGAAGATGAGGCTGAACCCCAGCCCCAAAGGCTGGGGTTGTGGCAGCCCTCTTGCTGGGAGGTCTTGCTGCCTCGCCCCACCCACCTTTCATCCCAACTTTAGGCCCTATGTCATGGGCAGGCAAGTAGTTCTTGCTGTGATGTGCAAGTGTGCGAGCCAGTAAGTTAGGGACAAGGGGCTTTTTATTGGAACAAAAGATACAGTAAAACTGTACTCCCACTGCCCGCAGCACTCCCCGCCCACCGTCTGGACTGGACTCCCCCTTCTCGGACTGGTGGCTGGTTGGTTCCTACTGCCTTGTCCTCCCAGGCCTGGACAGCCACGGGGTGGTCACTCCTGGATGTTCTGTGTGATCCAGCCTCTCACAGCAGCCACCCGGGTATAGACACCTGGGAAGTGAGGTCGCCCGCAGCCATAGCCCCAGCTGGTGACCCCAGTTAGCACCCACTGGCCAGAGGGTTCCCTGCAGGCCAGAGGTCCCCCAGCATCACCCTGAGGGGAGGAGAGAGGAAAGGCACTCAGAGCAGGCCAGTTTCCCCCACCTCCCATAGCAACCCTCGGGCAAGAGAGGACTGACCCGACCCACACACCTTGGGTGGCTGGCCTCCACAGGAGTCTCCTGGGCTCCCCATGTGACCCCAAGTGAGTAGCCCTGTGAGCCTCACTTTTACTATCTGGGAAATGGGCTTCATGCCAGGACAAGCCATTCATCTGTCTGGCAGACATTTGTGAGCACCTGCCACAGGTTCCCTAGTAGAACGGCCTTACGCTGCATGCAGCCGGTTCCCATTCCTCGCCTGCAGGGCGGCAGTGAGGATGTGGGGTGGGAACTGGCTGGTCGTGGATGCCCAATAAACAGTGGTCCATTAAACATCTAAGGGTGAAACGGTTCCCTGCTTGATCAGCTTAAGTTTGCACCAAAAAGTGGGGTCCTGGCTGTGGGCTTTAGAGCAACCAGAACGGGCTCTCCCGGACGGATGGGGCCCTTCCCCTGGCAGAACACCCGTTTCAGTGTTAAATTGTGCTCACCGAACAGCTGTCCACGCCACCCTGCGGGAAGCCGGCACACAGCATGCGGCTGCTGATCTGCACGGGGTAGTAGCGGCGGCAGGCCTGCTCGCTGAGGAGGCGCACAGCCGCCTTCTGCAGCTGCCGTGCCATGGAGCCTATGGTGAGACGGGCGGTAGGCGGGGAGGGACCAGGCTGGAGGCCTTCCTGATGCCCCCCGAGCGTGCGGGGCCGGGCTCCGAGTGTCGGACTCGCCTACCTCCCTCTCGCACGGAGCCCCAGCCGGTGATGACACAGCGTGCCCCATTGGGGGGCCGGGGTGCAGGCTCCGGCAGGCAGATGGGCCGCACCAGGCGGCTCCGGTGCACGGGCCCTGCCAGCTCCAGCAGCGCCACGTCATAGTCGAGCGTGTAGAGGTTGTAGAAGGGGTGCTTGTAGATGCGTGCCACGCGCTCCAGCTGCCCCTCGGCGCCACTCAGGAACGGCGTGCCCAGAAAGGCCACCCACTGCTTGGGGTCCCCATAGCTGCAGGGTGCGTGGGGACAGGTGTCTGGAGCCCCGCACCCCAGGTACCCCTGCCTGTGGCTCCTCTGGACTCTGCCCCACAGGGCTGTGGCCTGGTCCTTGCCTGTGCCCCAGGGGGTGGTCAGGGACCTTTGGCAGAGCCCTCAGCCTCTGGGCCCAGGGTTGCTCGTGGATATGGGGATGAGTCATCCCTCCTGGGACAGTGAGGGGGGCCTTGCCTGAAATGCACCCACAGCAATGAGGTGACATCACATTACCCATTTCTGCCCAATATTAGGGCTCTGGTGGCCAGAGGGCCCCCTGTCCCACCTGCCCATTCCCTCTGACCCTGTCCTACAGCGAGTGTGCAGAGTGCGCCTCCAAGAACTGGCTTTCTCCAAGGAGCGCAGGGCCCCTGGCCTGTTCCACCCTGAGCAGCCTGCCCTGAAGGGGACTCCCAGTGTGTGGCCTTCGGAGAACGGAGATGTCTGTTCCCCAGAGACCCATGTACCACCGAGCTGGGCCCTGGACTCGAAGAGGCTGCAGCCCTGGGGTTTGGAGCGGGAGGTGTGTGGCAGGGTGTGTGTGTGTAGGATTGAATCCCTGCAGCCCCAGGTGGTGAGTGTGCAGGGGTGGGCTGCACGGACTAGGGGCAGCAGGGGGTCCCAGTGGCGGGGGTGGGGGGGTATTAAGAGCAAAAGGCATGTGGACATGACTGAGTTTTGGGGCCACGGGTCATTTCCTGTGAACCACCAATGGGCTGGGGCACTGGGGGCAGGTGAGACTCACACGTCAAAGCAGTGTGCAGCAGACAGCAGCCACCTCTCCGCCACCAGCACGGCCCCGCAGCGGTGCTCCCGGCGCCGCAGCCACAGGCTCACCTGCCACGGCCACTCCCCTAGGCCGGCGGCGCTGCCGCCCACGATCCTGGTCAGCGCGGCCACGGGCGCCAGGCCGCAGTCTGCAGGAGAGCGGACCGAGGGCATTGGGCGGATGCAGTGCCTCTCACACTGCCCCTTAGGGGACCCACCTCGAAAAAACACACCAACACTGGACTTGGTGCTTGGTCCTACAAACACACCTCTTCTAGGCTTTCCCAAGTAATATTTGAAATGCATTGAAGTCTGCTTCCTACAACCTCAGCGTTGGGGCCGTGCTCCTCCCCAGATGGGGACCAGGACAGTGTCCTCTCCCACCACCAGGAGCTGGGTTCTCTGCTGGCTCAGATCTTCCCACACCCCTTCGCTCTGCCAGGAGGCCCCCCCTGGCCCACCAGCTCCTGTGCTAGTCTGTCTTCCCAGACACCCTTGTGCTGTGACGCCCGTCACCCCCAGCACAAGGTGCACCCTCAGAACACAGCTGTAGGAAGCACCAGGGTGTGCAAGAGGGTGCTGCAGGGACCCTAGCACCCGTCAGGGGCTCACCTACCCACCTGATTCCCACAGGGCCGCTCCGGAGCCTGCCCCTTCCCAGCCACTCCCACCACCCAGTGCCTCCGCTCCCTCCAGATGGAGGAAAGGCTCCTGCTCTGGCCTCAGCTGGAAGAAGAGCTGGGAAGCCAAGAGGCCACCTGCCCCGTCCCTGCTAGCCCCACCGCCGCTACCCTCCTGACGCCATCTGGACCTTGCCCAGGGCCAAAGCTGTGCTCCCTTTCCTGGACGCCTGCCCGTAGCTAGGGGAAACGTGAAAATCAGGCTAAAGGCCAGAGCCACATGAAGCTCGCTGGGGAGTGAAACTGTTTCTCCCAAGAACAGTCACAGCTGCACCGGCTCACACACCCGCATTCTCTGACTGCCCCTGCTGGAAACCCTGGGCCCGGAACCAGGCGGCAGAGAAGGCTGTGAAGGGAGGGCCCCCCTTGGCTCTGGAGGGTCTAAATCCCGAAACTTTGCCTCGATTCCCGGTCCAGGTGCAGGGCTCAGATAAGGGGGTTCCAGACTCAACGTGTCACCTCTGCCTTAACTGATTCCCAAGGAGACAGGACCCAGACCCTCCCCGCCCCCCGAACCCACACCCAGGCCCTTGGCACATGGTCTGCTTTGGTCTGAGCCCATGAAAGCTCTGCTTCATCTCAAGGTCACCGACACAGCATTCGCCCCAGAGCCTGGCTTCCTGACGACCCGACTTGCTTTGTTTGGCCACCCGTCCCGGGCGCCTCTGGTGTGCGGCTTGCCTTGTGGCGGAGCCTGTGAATCTGGCTTGGTGGGTTCAGGCCTGTGTGGGGTGACAGGCTGATGGAGCCAGGCCACTGTATGACCATGTGCAGGGAGAACAGGTAAGAACCCTCACGACATGTCATGAGGATATGATGGAGCAGTGGGATTATGGGTAGTTTTCCCCAACCGTCTCTGTCATGGGGTTCAGTTATGCACACACACCCCTGCCCAGACCCATCTGAAGGACAGTGGACCTACGGCAGCCCAGGGAGGGGACTGGTGACGGAGGAGGAGGCAGAGAAACCTCCCTGGGCCAGTCTCTGCAGGGGTCACCGTGAAGGTGCCGGGGGGCTTGGGACAGTGGGAAGTTCTGGGGAAGCTCGCGGTGAGGAGGAAGGTGGGTGCAGCCTGCAGGGACCAGCCGCCTGTGTGCTGAGCATCTGCCCCCTTTGGGAGCTCACCAGAACAGCCTGCTCCCGCCTCCCACCTGGATGGAAGCAGCCCAGACATGGCCCCCAGAATCTGGATACGAGAGCATGGAGTTCCTGTCTGCCTGGGGGGTGGGCGGGCTCGCTAACATGGTGCACCTGGCAAGTCCCACGCCATGCAGAAGTCAGTGTTTTCTCTGTGGCCCCCACACACCGACGGCATCTGCTGGCTCAGCCTTAGCCGGAGCCGTAGGAGATTGCCGTAGCTGATGGGGCTTTATCTTTGACTGACGAATGCAGCAGTTTTATATGCTAGTAGTTCTGGTTAATAGCTAGTAAAAGTGAACTCAGCATTTTAGACACGAATGGAACGATCTCAGGGCTACGTTCTCTCTCGGCGTCTCTCCTGGCCAGTGAGGTACCCTCTCAGCCATAACGGGAGCGGGGAGACCAGCTGGCCCAGCCCTGCTCGGTCCTGCTCGGTCCTCCTTTCACGCCTCACTATGTACGCTCTCATGAGTTTGTTTCTCCACCTTCTGGGTCCTGCTGTACCTGAGCTTAGCGGGTCTGGCCCAGAGGGGGGCTTTATGAGCGTGGGATGAGTGGACGGAGAATTCCCCTCATAGAGACCCTGGTCAGGGACTCCCCATGTACCCCCCGAAGTTTCCTTTAAAAAATGGGAGCTGGCAGGGGTTGCAGGTTAAGACATTTGCCACTAGGTGGTGCCGGTCTGCCCATTCAGTGCCCGCCCATGCCCATGCCCATGCCCATGCCCACGTCCCTGGCTGTCAGGGTGATGATGGGCAGACTTGTGTCCCCACAAAAGCCAGAGTTAAAGCTCTGACCTCCAGGACATCAGAATGTGGCTGTGGGGAGACGGGGCCTGTAAAGTGGTTAAGGTACAGTGAGGCCATTGGGGTGGGTCCTAATCCAGTATGACTGGCGTCCTTCTAAGAAGAGATGAGCACAGACACAGAGGGACGACCCTGTGAGGACACGGGGAGAAGGTGGCCATCTGCAGGCCAAGGAGAGCGGCTCCAGGACTGGGAGGCGGTAAATGTCTGCTGCGTACGCCCCCAGCCCGTGGGACGCTGACAGCCGCCCTGACAGACTGACGCCAGACCCCTGCCACCGACACGCGCCACCTCATTCCTCCCAGTACCTGGTGGCTGGGCGTCCTTGGTGGTCCGCGAGGCGTTTGGAAGTGGTGTCTGCCCCCCGGCAGTGGTGCTCGCGGCACTGGCGGTGCTGTTGGCAGGTTGGCTGGCTGCCTTGCTGGGGGTCCGGGGGGCGGGTGTGCTGGCTGTGACCCCCAGGACTGTGAGGCCAGCCACTGTCCTGGGGACATGCGTGGTGGTGGCAGGCGTCCTTGTGGTGGAGGGGGCGGGGGTGGGCAGCGGGGAGGAGGACATGATATCCAGGATCCAGCCCTTCAGACTGGTGATGCGAGCATACACGCCGGGTTTCTTAGCCTGAGCACAGCCAATCCCCCAGCTGACAATCCCCGCCAGATAGAACACACCAGGGGTCTCCTCACAGGCCAGGGGGCCCCCAGAGTCACCCTAAAAAGAAGGAAAGAGGGCTGGCTGTGACCATCGGGCACCTCTCTGCAGAGGGCACTGCCAGGACCTCCCGCATTCCCACAGTGGGAGAGGCCCATCAGGGGAGCAAGAGGACAGGGCATGGGGACACGGGGCCACAGGGTCTGAGACAGCCCCGCCCTCATCCCCATGCCCCAGCTCCCCAGGAGTGAATCCTGATGGACAGTGTGGTCATATGGGTACTAATCTGGGGTTAGCTTTATTTCAGTTAATATACACTGTACCTGCCCTGGCTGGTTTGGCTCAGTGGATAGAGCGTCGGCCTGCAGACCGAAGGGTCCTGGGTTCAATTCCACTCAAGGGCACATGCCTGGGTTGCGGGCTCGATCCCCAGTTGGGGGCGTGCAGGAGGCAGCTGATCAATGACTATCTTTCATTGTTGATGTTTCTATCTCTCTCTCCCTCTCCCTTCCTCTCTGAAATCAATAAAAATATATTTATATATATATAGTATCTCTTTAAATATGTACATATAAAATATGACTTTAAGTATGCATATAGATATATTGAAGTATGTATACATTTTGTATATATCTACCACATTCTTAAAAACTTTTTAAATAGATTTTTTTAACTATAGTTTTATTTTGATTTTAGAGAGAGGAAGGGAGAGGGAGAGGAAACAGCGATCAGCTACCTTCTGCATGACCCCTACCGGGGATCGAGCCCAAACCTGGGCATGTGCCCGGACTGGGAATCAAACTGGAGACCTCGCGGTGCATGGGACAGCACTCAACCAACTGAGCCACATCGGCCAGGCCTGCCACACACTTTTAAACGGCTACCTCCTCTTCTGCTGCGACATGCTAGGGTTTCTCTAAATTATACATTTAAACCAGTGGTTCTCAACCTTCCTAATGCCGCGACCCTTTAATACAGTTCCTCAGGTTGTGGTGACCCCCAATTTCACTGTTACAAATTGAACATAATTAAAGCATAGTGATTCATCACAAAACAATATGTAATTATATATGTGTTTTCCGATGGTCTTAGGCAACCCCTGTGAAAGGGTCGTTCGACCCCCAAAGGGGTCGCGACCCACAGGTTGAGAACCGCTGCTTTAAAGACATTTAGTTCACCTCCCGATTTCCCCTGCACTGAAAATCCTCAGCTCTGAACAAAGGAGCATTGCCAGGGGCAGGGTGTGAGCTCTTCTCTGAATCCCGCTCGGTGCCCTCTGAGTGCTACCTGGCAGGAGTCCACCTTGCCCTCCAGGAAGCCGGCACAGAGCATCCTGTCCGTGAGCGAGAAGTTGTAGAGGGCACTGCACGCCTTCTGGTCGATGATGCCCACCGACGCTCGCTGCAGAGTGTCTGGCTTCGTGGCTGCCAGGAAAAGGACCCCCCCCCCCCAAATGACAGAGTGATCACCGTTCAGTGTCTGGTTCGGCTCTGAAAGGCACCCTCCTCATCCTGCAGATGAAGAAACTGAGGCTCACAGGGTTGCTGGGAAACGGAGTCACGTGGCCAGAAGGAGGCGGAGCCCAGAGCTCGGAGCCCTAGCATCTCGCCACGTCCCAAGCGGACTCCCGAGCCCCTGGGTGACCTGCGGGCGGCCACTGAGTTTTCAGCGGGAGCATTAACTCTGGGGCTCTGCAGGGCACAGCACGAGGGCCTGGAGCTTTTTCAGAAAGGGCCACAGGGTAAGTATTTTCGGCTTTACAGGCCAGTCTCTGTCGGGGCTACTCAGCTCTGCGTTTGTAGCAGGAAAGCCACCACAGAGCATCTGTCAACAAATGGTCTTTGCTGTGCGCCAGCTGAATTTCATGTATAAAAAAGAGCCGCCTTGGGCCTGTGGCTGGAGGAGTGCAGAGGCCAGGGGCGTGCAGGCACTGGGAGCGGGACCCACCAGGCACTCACCGTTGCCCTCCTGCGTGTTGCCCCATCCTGAGATGACGCACTTGCGGCCCACGGGGAACTTCTGGATGGCCAGGGGCAGGCAGACGGGCTGGATGTATTTGTTGAAGACCAGGGGCCCTGACAGCTCCAGGATGGCCACGTCGAAGTCCAGGATGCTGGGGTTGTACTGGGGGTGCAGCACCGTCCTTTTGAGCCCCATCTTCACCGGGCTCCCGCCGATGCCCGTGAGAGACACCGTACCCAGGTGGGCCTGCACCAGCTCCGCCTTCGTGCTGCCAACAAGGGGCCACTCAGACACACCTGCTGCCCCAGGAAGCCGGGCAGAGCTGCAGGGCCCAGACTCTGGGGAGGGGCCCCAGGGGGTGGAGGGGCCACACGGCTGCTCCCCAAAAGCAGTCCCAAACTGGGGGGGCTGGGGGCAAGACAGGGAGCCCCTTTGGGCCTCATTTCCGGGTCTGTAACAAGAGGGAGTTGGCCCAGCAGCACGAGAGGCCCCGACAGCTTTATGACCCAAAGGTCAGTGCCGCCTGGCTGTCCGCTCCCATCTGCCCCTAGTGCTCCCCTGGAGGTCAGCTTGAAGATTACTCTCCCTTGAGATGGCTCCTCCAGGGCCCCCCACTTCTCCTTCCTGCTCCCCTCTCATTTGCAACCAGACATCCAGACAGCAGGATTGTGAGCCGGGGGAGGTGGGGGCGGGGGAGGGGGCTCTGCCGTGGCCACCCTGGTGCATAGATGGCCGCACGTCTGGTCACAAGTGGTTTCTGAATGCATGGGGCAGGGGACCCAGTGGGGACAGGGGGCTGAGCAGGCCTCCTGGGCCGGGCCGGTCTTACTGGTTGAAGCAGTGGGCTGCCGACAGCAGCCAGCGGTCTCCCACCACAGTGGCTCCGCAGAAGTGCCTGGAACCTTCCTTCAGGCTGACCTGCCAGGGCACCTCCCCCGCGGCGGCTCCCAGCCCTCCCACGATCCGGGTGGGCTTGTCCATGGCTGGTCTGGCGCCGCACTCTGAGGGGAGAGAAGAGGCCCCCCGCCTTAGCTCCGAGTGGGCGCACCTGGGCCTAGAAGGGCCCCGACACCAGGTGCAGCCCCCGGGCTCTGATTGGGCCGGGGCAAACCACTCTCATTATACAGACGGGTCACTGAGGCTTCAAGGTGCCCTAATGTCCAAAGGACTAGCAGCAAGTGTGTGCACAGCTGGGCGGAGTCGCTTAAAAATGAGAAGATAGCCCTGGCTGCTTGCTCAGTGGGCAGAGCGTCTGCCCTTGGAGCGAAGGGTCGCAGGTTTGATTCTGGTCAAGGGCACGTACCTGGGTTGCGGGCTCCATCCCTGGCCCCTAGTCGGGGCGCGTGCTGGGGGCAACCAAGCAATGTGAGTTACAGATGTGTCTGTCTCTCTGTCTCTCCCCCTCCTTTCCACTCTAAAAAAATCCTCGCGTGAGGATTAACAAAAATAAATAAGTAAGTAAGTAAGTAAGTAAATAAATAAATAAATAAATAAATAAATAAATGGGAAAAATGTCCTCGAGTGAGAATTAAAAAAAAGAGAAGATAAAATTATGAAGTGCCCTGGCCCCGTCGGACTAAGACCTGAAGCCAGACACAGACCTGAAGCCCCCAAGGCCGGGTGATGAGCTTGCTACAAGGGGGGAGCCCGCACAGCAGAACCCCGGCGGGGGACTCACCAAACAAAGGGGGGGTCAGGTTACTGTGGGACCCTGGGAGGGGGCAGAGTATAGGGACACTTTTGTGGAACAGAGTTCCGATGGGCTCGGAGCATCGTGTTTTGTGGGACCTAAAGGAGGATCCCTATCAGATCTGGGTCCTGGGACACCACAAGGTGAAGACAGATGTGAATGTGTTTCAAGACCCAAGTCCGACAAGGTGAAGCGACGGAACTCCTGGGCCGGACACTCCAAAATGTTCACAACGGTTGGTCTTATGTTGTGTTTTGTGTGTGTCACCACAATTAAAAATGAAAGTAAAACACCCACATACGCTGGATTTTACATGGAAAAGGGAGCATGCAAGCATGTCCAGGACAATTTTGAAGAAAAAAAAATTAGAAGTGAGGGCTCTTGGATATGAAAATGTACACATACGTGCTCTATGTAAGTGGTGTTTCTGGAGGGCACCCGCATGTGAAAACGCAGTCTCTCCCCACCCTGGCCCCACAGTCGTGGTCATGCCTCTTGTTGACCCTTTGGGGCAGTCTGTGAATCTGGAGGGTGCCCGTGAATCTGGAGGGTGCCCGTGTGTGTGTCTTAGCCTGTGCTCATGACAGACATCACTGATCCATCACCCATCTCTTCCCCACGGAGCCTTCACGAAGCCAGTACCAATCGATCCACCCTGCAGGGAGCGCACGCCGGCCCCTGCCTGTCTCCCCAGGAGATACCTTGTGGCTTAGAGGCCGTCACTGAGTCAGGTGCGGAGCTGGGGGCCGCTGTGGGTTTGGTGGGGGTGTTGACCACCTGGCTCTGGGGGCTGGTGGACCAGACAGTGCTGGGGGTGGCGGGGGCAGGAGCCTCCGTGGGAGCCAGAGGCTTGCTCGCCATGGCGATCGCCCCCAGGATCCAGTCTCGCAGCCTGGTCACTCGGGCGTAGACCCCTGGACGCCCGGCTTCCGCACAGCCGATGCCCCAGCTCACGATGCCGGCCAGGAAGAACCTGCCAGAGGGCTCCTCGCAGACCAGGGGGCCTCCGGAGTCACCCTAGGAGACAAAGGCACACCCTCAGGAGGAGTCAGGGCTCCCAGGCTCCCGGTCCCAGAGCTGCAGGGTCCGAGAACCGTCCCTGGGTGGGGCCCTCTCCCCACACAAGCTCACGAGAAAATGGGGGCCGATAATTCACATCTCAGAACCTCCGTTTCCTCTTTCGTAAAAATAAAATAGGGCAGTAGGACCGTGGGACCTTGAAGATCTTTCAGTTCTACCACTAGCAGTTCAAAACCCAGCCCCGTTGGCAGCATCCTCTGCCCCCCGTATCTCACTGCATCTTCGCTGACGTCGCCCTTGCTCAGGGTGGCAGTGTGGCTGCCCTGCTGGAGCCGCAGACAGCTCACCGGCCGCGAGGCCTTCTCCAGACGTGCCGGCTCGCTCCTCACCCACCCTGTCTTGTGAGCCTTGCCTTCTCCTCACACCCAGCTCACCTGGATTCTCACATTCTCAAACACAAGCATTTTCTTATTATTTCTTTTTCCCCATTTTATTTTTTAAAATATTTTTTATTGATTTTTAGAGAGAGAGGAAGGGAGAGGGGGAGAGAGAGAGAGAGAGAGAAAGAATGAATCGTCGATAGGTTGGCCTCCTGCATGCCCCCTACCAGGGATCAAATCTGCAACCCGGAAATGTGCCCTGACCAGGAATCGAACTGGCAACCTTTTGGTGTGTGGGGTGAGACCCCACCCACTGAGCCACACTGGCCAGGGGCCCGTTTTATTTTGATGTATTGATGTATCGAACCCGGGACCCTTTAATCCGCAGGCTGACTCTATCCACTGAGCCAAACCACCTAGGGCCAGGGCCCATTTTATCTTTTTAATTTATTGAGGTGACACTGGTTAACAAAATTATACAGGTTTCAGGTGCACAATCTACAACACGCCATCTGTGCACTGTATTGTGTGTGCACCACCCCAAGTCACGTCTCCGACAATCACCAGTGCTCTTATTATTTCCCAACACTTCCTCCAGGTTCTGGGTTCTTTGCTATGGCAACCTGAGCACATGTAGCAGTCTCTCCTCACCCACCAGGCTTTAGAAATGAGAACAAACATATAGACTGCAGCCCTGGCCAGTGTGGCTCAGTGGATAGAGCGTGGGCCCACGCACTGCAGGTTCGATTCCCAGTCAAGGATACGCACCTGGGTTGCAGGTTTGATTCCTCAGCCCTGGTCCGGGGTCACGCAGAAGGCAACCACCAATCCATGTTTCTCTCTCTTTCCCCTTCCTCCCTTCCACGTTCTCTAGAAATCAGTGGAAAAAATATCCTCGTGTGAGGATGAACAAAATGACAACACACACAGCAACAAAAACCCACAAAGAAGGGAATCCAGAGCTGCGCTGAAAAGCGAGGGTAGAAACCGGGGGGCCCTCTCTCGCCGCCTCCTTGGGTGGGGCGTTGTCTGGGGCCCCTGCGGGCCCCGGGGCTCACCTGGCAAGAATCCACCTTGCCATCCAGGTAGCCGGCGCACACCATCCGGTCGGTGAGTGAGTTGCCGTACAGGCTGGCACACAGGGCCTGGTCCAGCAGCTCCACGGTGGCTTTCTGCAGCATCTCCGGCTTGATCACTGCCCGGGGCGGGAGAGGCCAGTGGGGTGAGTGTTCCGGGGCCCCGGCGGTCACCCTGAGCCAGAGTGCTGAAGGACTTCTCTTCTCTGTGCCTCAGTTTCCCCAGCTGCAAGCAGAGATGCTGCAGCCGCAGCCTCAGAAACTAGCGAAGAGTAAATAAAGGCTCTTCAAATGCCTACTGAGAACACTGTCCACTCAGACAGCTGAGAAGTGTCCAGGGTGACACCCCAAGACCGGGCTCCACGTCTCCGCTCCCCTTACCTGCGTCTGCTGTTACTCTAGACCAGGGGTGGGGGGGCACATCTGGCCCGCGGGCCGTCCAAGGCCCGAGAAATCATTTGGCCTGGCCCTGCCAAGGCATTAGGGGTGAGCTCATTAAATGTTTGCCCAAATTTAGCAGGCTAATTTTTCAGTTGATAATTCTGTCTGGCGTTATAAATATCCAAATAGCCCTTGGCAGAAAAAAGGTTCCCCACCCCTGCTCTAGTCCTACCCTGCTGGAATCATCTCTTAGCCCGGCAGCCAGTGCCATCTTGGCTAAACATTAAATCAGATTATATCCTTTTCCCCCCTCAACCCCCTCCAGGGTGAGTTCCCCCTGGCTCAGCCTAAATGCCCAAGACTGGACCACCTACCCCAGGGCCCTTGCACATCCTGTCCCAGCTGCCTAGCATGATTGTCCGGAGGAATCCGCTTGCCTTCTGCCTTCCTCTCCTTTCTCAGGAGGCCTCTCTGACCTCCCTATTTAACCCTGCAGCCCCCATCCTGGTTATTGTCTCCACTGCTTTCATCGCCATCTATCACTCATCTTGTCTAGTATTTACTGCCCCTACAATTGCCAGGTCCAGAACAGTAGCCAGCGGCCACACGTGGCTATTTAAATGTAGATGTAAATGCGTGCAAATGAAGTAAAATGTAAAGCCCAGTTTCTCAGTTGCACTGGCCACATTTCGTGGGGCTGCCGGCTCCCATAGTGGTCGGTGCTCCCATAGAGCCCGCCCATCGCCAGGACGGTGATGCCGGATGGCGCTGGGCCAGACGGGATGGGGGTGCCACGTGGGCAGGGACTGCTGTCTGCTTTTCTTGCTGCATAATCTCTGGAACGGGGAGCTGGAGGGGCTCACATGTGCATTGATCGGGTTTAGTCATCAGCCGCTTCCCCTCCGGATTAGGTTCTTGTGGCAGATATCTTTATCACAAAATCCTAACCTTCCAGGATTTTTCTTTTTTCTCAGGCAGGCACAGACCGGGAAACCCCACACAGGCCAGTGGGCCTTGCCGGGGAGGTCGGGCACGTCAGAGTCTCAGACCCCGGCCTCGGGAAGCCCTGGGGAGGACACCCCCTCCCAGGCTCCAGAGCCATGGACAGGCACCGTCTACACAAACCTGCGTACCTGCTGACCTGTCCGAGGCTGTGGCTACTAGAGTGCACACTGCAGCTCTGGAATGTTCTGGAACTTCCTCAGTGATGGGACTCTTTCTGTCCCCTCACTCTTTGCCTGTCTGGGTTGGCCTCACCCGCCACGTCTTGGTTGAGGCTCACTTCGTGGGCCCTTTCCTAAAGCTGTCCGCCCACCCCCACTCGCTGTTCTTGCTGCATCCTGTGGGTCTCCTCGCCAGCACTCATCGCCTCCAATCTCAACCGACCCTCATCACTGGAGGCCGTTCTGGTCTCTAGCGTCACTACGAACACGGGATTCCTGAATATGGAACAGGGCTCCTGCGGAAATGCAGGCTTAGGTTCCGGTGACTCTGGTCACAGCATTTCCCTCAAGCAATCGATGCGTCACCTTGTGCCATGTGTGTTTCCGCTTAAAGAGGCCTTATTTAATATGCATTTGTCCAAAATAACGAAGCCACTATAAAACGGAGTCAGAGCTGCCAGCCCAGAAGAACGGCCTCGCACATCTTATACCTCAAACCTTGGAATGTTAAAAACAAGGCCAAACAACCGTCTGAAATACCTTCGTTCCCACTAATCTCTCACTGTGATTTAGAGCAAGACTCAGCAATCTCTCTCTCTCAGGCCAGATGCTTGTTGGTGTGTGTGTGTGTGTACACATGCTTAACTGGAATTTCCACTAATTGTTTTTATAAATAAAGCTTTATTGATTCATTAAAAAAACAAAACAGGGCCAAATAACCCTTGGGCTGGGCTTAGGCAACCTTGTGTCCCAAAGAACTGTTTGCAAAGATGATAAGAAAGCAGATGTTATGACGACTGGACGGAGAGCTACCGGACTGAAAGTACACACAGTTTTCAGAATAAACACCCCTATGTCATGTGTGGGCACCAACAGCAGCGCCTTCCTTCTGTAGATGTAACTGTTCCTCTGGCCTTTCTCATCAGCACCCATCGCCTTGCCTCCTCATCGGAACTCTGCGTTCATTCACTGACCTTGAACTCAAGGCCAGAGGTGCCGTAACTCGTGCCTGAACCAAGTTGACCTGACACCGTTTTTCTCCCTGACGCACCTGGCAGCCTTCTTGTGCCACAGTAGCCAGCACTTCAGCCCCGTGCGTGGGGGGCAGCAAAATCAGCCACAAAAAGCACAAAAATGCAAAAAACAAACAAACCACAAAATACATGGCAGTAACTATAGCATGAAAAGGACCCTCGCTTCCAGTCTGAGCTGAAACCAGGAGGCAGGGCATCACCTTAAATGAGAACATGCTTGTCCTCAACTCAAGCACGTCCTCTCTGTGCACATCCGCAATTGACCCCAAAATCCCCATTTGTATCTACTTGGGGCTCAAAATAAATGTTGCAAGTGTCGAACCTGCAGATAGGCAATCGTGGGTAAGGGGGAGAACCGTGCGGGTAAATCTGCTCCTGGCAGGTGGGGGGGGGGGGGAGGGGAGCTTACGGAAGTCCTCCCTGAGGTAGCCCCAGCCGGAGATGAGACACTTCCTCCTGGGCGGGAAGACGTGGGTGGCCGCCGGCAGGCACACGGGCTGGACGTGCCGGCTGAAGGGCAGGGGGCTGCCCAGCCGCAGCACCGCCACGTCGAAATCGGCGGTGTCGGGGTTGTAGGAGGGGTGCGTGATGATCTGGGCCACGCGGGCCCGCACCGTGCTGGCCTCGGAGCCGCTGAGCTGGGTGGTGCCAGCGTAGGCCACCCACTCGGTGGGATCCTGGAACCTGCGGGGCAAACAGATGGCACTGAGCGGCCCCTCTGCACGGGCCTGGGGAGGGGGCTCCGGAGAGGGGGGTCATCTCTGGGGCCCAATGTTAAGGGGTGCCCCAAAACTCAGTCAGCAAGACATATGTTCAGCCCTAGCTGGTTTGGCTCAGTGGATAGAGCGTTGGCCTGCAGACTGAAGGGTCCCAGGTTCTATTCCAGCCAAGGGCACGTGCCTGGGTTGCGGCTCGATCCCCAGTAGGGGGTGTGCAGGAGGCAGCCAATCAGTGATTTTCTCTTATCATTGATGTTTCTCTCTCTCTCCCTCTCCCTTCCTCTCTGAAATCAATAAAGAAATATACTTTAAAAATATTTCTTTAAAAAACAAAAAACACATATTTTCAAGCAACATTGTCAGAAATCATAGTGAATGCCAGAAAAATCATAATGTGGGGATTAGCAACATTTTAAACAAAGACAGAATCCCACAGGGCTGAGTGAAGGTGAGACATGTGAAGGGACACAAAACATTGTGCACCTGTCCGGTGGGCTCTCAGGACACCCGGGAGAAGTGGCGCCCCAGGCGGAAGGGACGGTGGCCCGGGGGGCGGGGGGGCGAGCCCAGGGGCGGGGGCTCACTCGCTGAAGCAGTGGGCGGCGGACACCAGCCACCAGGCCCCGATGACGGTGGCCGGGGGGGGGGGGGGGGGGGGGGGCGAGCCCAGGGGCGGGGGCTCACTCGCTGAAGCAGTGGGCGGCGGACACCAGCCACCAGGCCCCGATGACGGTGGCCGGGGGGGGGGGGGGGCGAGCCCAGGGGCGGGGGCTCACTCGCTGAAGCAGTGGGCGGCGGACACCAGCCACCAGGCCCCGATGACGGTGGCCGGGCGGGGGGGGGGCGAGCCCAGGGGCGGGGGCTCACTCGCTGAAGCAGTGGGCGGCGGACACCAGCCACCAGGCCCCGATGACGGTGGCTCCGCAGAAGTGCTCGCTGTTCTCCCGGAGGCTGACTTGCCAAGGGAACTCCCCCGCGGACGCTTCCACGCCGCCCACAATCCTGCCGGCGGTCCTCCAGCCGGGCTGCAAACCGCAGTCTGCAAGACAGGTCACCAACCAGGACCCCAGGGAGGCAGGACTCGGCCGTGCTCCGGGGACACCTCTCGCATCCCCACGGCCCCCACGTGGAAGGACAGGCTCAGGGTCCCACACTCGGCTTTTCTGTGCAAACTGGGCCAGGGGACACGGCCCGAGACCGGGCCAGGCGGGCGGACTGACCACAGTGGGCCTCGTCGGATCCATCGGAGCAGTCCGCGCTGTCATCACACTCGGGGTTCACTTTGGTCACACACTGGCTGTTCCCGCAGGAGAAGGCATTCCCCGGACAGTGTCCTGCGGGCAGAGAAGAACCGAGTTCCTGACCCCACTCCGTCTGTCCCCGCTGCGGCGAGATCCCACTTCCCGCCCAGAATGTCCAGCGTGGACATCTCCCGTCCCCTTCTCCTCCCTCAGGGCCTATGAAATGATCTCCAGATGAGCGTGGACGCAGCTGGGAACGTCGGTCAGCACCGAGGCCAGCGCTGGGCCACAGCAGTGTCTGTGCGTGTGCATGCATGCGTGCGTGTGTCTGTGTGTGTGTCTGTGTGTGTGTGTCTCTCTGTGTGTGCGTGTGTGTCTGCATGTGTGTCGGTGTGTGTGCCTCTGTGTGTGTGTGTGCTGCGCGTGCGTGTGTCTGTGCGCGCGCGCGCGCGCGTGTGTGTGTGCGCATGTGTGTGAGTCCACATTTCTAGGACCCATGTTTTAAAAAAGTGAGAAATAGGTGAGATTAAAGAATTTTAATTGTGATTCAACAGGCAACATAAAACTTGCCACTTTAACTATTTTAAGTGTGTGGTTCATATCGGGGCCAGGTCACTCTCAGTGGGGGCACTGTGAGGGTGTGACAACCAGACGTCTCCAGACACCCCCAGTGTCGCTGGGGGCAGCGTCACCCCTAGTTAGGAGCACTGAGATGGAACTAAATAAAGGTGTCCCAAAATTCACGCAAGAAGTAATTTTGATAGAAAACACAGATTTATAGCCCTAACAGGTTTGGCTCAGTGGACAGAGCGTCGGCCTGTGGACTCAAGGGTCCCAGGTTCAATTCCGGTCAAGGGCATGTACCTTGGCTGCGGGCACATCCCCAGTAGCAGGTGTGCAGGAGGCAGCTGATTGATGTTTCTAACTCTCTATCCCTCTCCCTTCTTCTCTGTAAAAAATCAATAAAAAAAAGAAAACACAGGTTTATGATTAAAAATAGTAAATTTTTTATTGATTCATAAAGTATACAGTATAGGGTTATGTATGGAATAGCATATCGGGTAAATGGCCTCCACGGCTTTGCTGGCACATACGCACTCTTGTTGAAATATTCCATGACCGTTTTGCATAAATGTGGCTGAATTTCAATGAGGCTCATTTTCATCTTGATGGCTTGGTTAATCGACAAAATTGTCGCATTTGGGGTTCAGAAAATCCACGAGTGATTGTTGGGAAACAAATGCATCCACAACGTGTCACTGTTTGGCGCGGATTTGGGGCTGGAGGCACCATCGGACCATTCTTCTTTGAAAATGCGGCTGCTCAGGCAATAACAAAAGAGTGCGTATGTGCCAGCAAAGCCGTGGAGGCCATTTACCCGATATGCTGTTCCATACATAACCCTACACTGTATACTTTATGAATCAATAAAAAATTTACAATTTTTAATTACAAACCTGTGTTTTCTATCAAAATTACTTCTTGCG
Organism: Myotis daubentonii; assembly: GCF_963259705.1. Lineage (NCBI taxonomy): Eukaryota > Metazoa > Chordata > Mammalia > Chiroptera > Vespertilionidae > Myotis > Myotis daubentonii. Next base: position 32,609,833 of record NC_081844.1, read on the forward strand.
TGAATTTTGGGACACTCTTTACATGCACCTATATGTGTGCCTCCAGCTGATTGGAAGGACAGTCACTAAAATATTAACAGTGATGAGATTCCAAGTAGCATTCATTCTTTTTTCTTTTGGTCCCCCAAACTTTTTCTTTTTCTTTTTTTTTAAACAACAGGTTTCCACCACTTTTCAAAAAACCCCAGAAACCCAGTAATGTTTTCTCTTAATCATGCTTGGCCATGTATACTTCCAAGTGCCTCATCTTTAATTAAAATTTTTTAAATTTATTTTCCAATTACAGTTGAAATACAATTATTATATTAGCTTCGGGTGTACAGCATCATGATTAGACATGTATGCCTTACAGAGTGACCCCCTCAATAAGTCTAGGTTATAACAAAGGGCTTTGTCTGTTAACGCTGTGCAAACACGGGACTTCGACTCTGTGCACAGAACCAGCGCTCACCCTGCTCGGGCATTTCCTTCGCGCACTTGAACCAAGTCGTAGGAGCGCTCTGGCCGTGACCACAGTCAGAGGAAGCCGGCAGAGGGCAGGCAGCTCATGGACGGGAGGAAAACATACCTGATTTCAAGTCTCTTTCTGCCAATGGCCCCTTCTGGCTTCCTGCAATGACACGGAGAAGAGATAGTGGCGACAGTCTTTGAAAACATCGCGTTGCAAAGCAGAGAGCAGCTCTGTCCACCGTGGGAGCCACTTAAAAGTCTAACTTAAATCAGTTAAAATGAAGCCAAATGGAATGTGGTGTTCCTCGGCCTCAGCGGCCCATGACAAGTGTTCCATAGCCACACAGGGCGGCTGGCTACCGTCGCGGGCAGCACAGCCGTGAGCCATTCCCACCACCACGGAAAATGGTGTTAGTGCTGACGCCGAGGACACTGGGGTGTCAGGGTTCATAGGGAGGAGACCATAAGTGTCCTGTAGGGCCAGGGCCAGGGCCAGGGTGAGGGCCAGGGCCAGGGCCAGGGCCAGGGCCAGGGCCAGGGTGAGGGCCAGGGCCAGGGTGAGGGCCAGGGCCAGGGCCAGGGCGAGGGCCAGGGCCAGGGCCAGGGCCAGGGCCAGGGTGAGGGCCAGGGCCAGGGCCAGGGTGAGGGCCAGGGCCAGGGCCAGGGTGAGGGCCAGGGCCAGGGCCAGGGCCAGGGCGAGGGCCAGGGCCAGGGCCAGGGCCAGGGCCAGGGTGAGGGCCAGGGCCAGGGCCAGGGTGAGGGCCAGGGCCAGGGTGAGGGCCAGGGCCAGGGTGAGGGCCAGGGCCAGGGTGAGGGCCAGGGTGAGGGCCAGGGCCAGGGCCAGGGCCAGGGTGAGGGCGAGGGTGCGGTGATCAGTCTTTCACCTGACAATAGTCTGATGCATCCTCGGATTTTAGAATTTATCTTATTTCTATACCAGAGGTCAACAAACTGCAGTCATGGGCCAACCCGACCCACCACTTGTTTTTGTAAATAAAGTTTTATTGATACGCAGTCGTGTCCATTTGTTTAGACATTGTCTTGGGCCGCTTCTGTGCTCCTATAGCAGGGCCCAGTAGGTGGGCTACGAAGATGAAAATAGTTACACTCTGGCTGTTCACAGGTGGCCGACGCCTGGTCCCTACCGTTGAGGGAGAAGCAGGGGGAGGGGCTATTGATTTTTATTGATTGAAAACCTACAGTCTAATGCTCCCCTGCACGGCCTCTCAGTGTCTTGGGTCTCCACTGCCCACTTGCCTGTGAGCTCGGCGGACACGATGGTGCCGTGGGCAGCCAGGGGGATGCCGTGGCCCTGCAGCCTCGCCCGGAGTCCCTGCTGCAGCAGCTCCCGCTCCAGGCCCCGGTCCAGCGAGCGCAGGGCTAGCAGCAGGAAGTGCAGCCGGAAGCGCACAAGGACACTGGAGTTCCCGTCCCTGCAGCGAGGAGAGAGGCCTGTGGAGGGAGGGCTCCCCTCGCTGGAATCTCCCGCATCGGGGTGTCCACCGAGTTTCCTTTAGCCCCCAGGGGCCCGGCTCACCTGTAGCTCAGCACCGTGCAGCCCACGCAGCTGGCCTCCAGCTCTGTCTTCCTAAAGCTGCTGACAAACTACAACGGAAACAACAGCGGCAAATGTTGAGACCACAGGCCACCGAGGAAGCCTGTCCCAGGTGGGAAGCTGGGGGGGCGGGGTGGGTGGAAAAGCACCTCCTCTTAGACCCAGTGCATGCGGCGACTTCCCAGAGCCGTGTGATGACAGGGAGGACATTTCAGATTTACTCATATGAAACCATTGCTCCACGGAAGCAATAAAACGGGGTCCATCCGCACGCTAGAATATTACTCAGCCGCGAGAGGAGTGAGGACACTGGCTACAGGTGGATGGACCTTGTAAACATGATGCTCGGTGAGAGAAGCCACACACAGAGAGGCACACAGCGTGAGAGTCTGTTTATGAGACACGTTCAGATCAGGCAGAGCCACAGAAAGTGGCTGGTGATTGCCAGGGGCTGGAAGCAGGGGTGGTGATGGGGACAGGGCTTATTTGGGGGTGATGGACGCACCAGTCCATGCCCTCATTGCCTGCATCGATAGCTGTACTGTCTCATAGAACATTCCACAAAGTCCCAGAATGTTCTACATCGGCCCCGCCCCACATGGCAACCACCATCCACACGTAGCTACTGAGCATTTGAAATGTGGCTGGTGGAGCTGAGGAAATGATTTTTACCTTTTAGCTAATTTTAATTAATTCATGTTTAAATTTTTTTAAAAAATATATTTTATTGATTTTTTACAGAGAGGAAGGGAGAGAGATAGAGAGTCAGAAACATCGATGAGAGAGAAACATCGACCAGCCGCCTCCTGCACATCCCCCACTGGGGATGTGCCCGCAACCCAGGTACATGCCCTTGACCGGAATCGAACCCAGGACCTTTCAGTCCACAGGCCGACGCTCTATCCACTGAGCCAAACCAGTTTTGGCATGTTTAAATTTAATATATATATATATATTTTAGAGGACGATGCACAAAAATTTGTGCACTCAGGGGGGGTCCCTCAGCCTGGCCTGTGCCCTCTCGCAGTCTGGGACCCCTTGGGGGATGTCCACCTGTGGCTTAGGCCCGTTCCCCAGGGGATCAGGCCTAAGTGGGCAGTAAGACATCCCTCTGGCAGCCCGGCAGCCCTCGGGGGATGTCCACTTGCCAGCAAGAAGCAGGCCTAAGCTGCAGTCAGACATCCTTAGCGCTGCTGAGGAGGCAGGAGAGGCTCCTGCCATCACTGCTGTGCTGCCAGCCATCAGCCTGGCTTGTGGCTGAGCAGAGCTCCCGCTGTGGGAGCGCACTGACCACCAGGGGCAGCTCCTGCATTGAGCATCTGCCCCCTGGTGGTTAGTGTGTGTGATAGTGACCAGTCATTCCCAGCCGTTCTGCTGTTAGGGTCAATTTGCATATTACCCTTTTATTATATGCCTGGTGCATGGGTGGGGGCTGGCTAGTTTGCCCTGAAGGGTGTCCTGGATCAGGGTGGGGGTCCCGCTGGAGTGCCTGGCCAGCCTGGGTGAGGGGCTGAGGGCCGTTTGAAGGCTGGTCAAGCCCCCTAGCAGGGACCCTCACCCCATGAGGGTGTCGCCAACTTGGGTGAGGGGCTGATGGCTGTTTGCAGGCTGGCCACAGCCCCTTCAGGGTGGGGGTCCCTGCTGGGGTGCCTGGCCAACCTGGGTGAGGGGCTGATGGCTGTTTGCAGGCTGGCCACGGCCCCCAGCCACCCAAGCTCCCAGTGGAGGCTGGCTGGAAGCAGGTATCTGGGATTTATTTAGCTTCTATAATTGAAACTTTGTTGCCTTTAGCGGAGGCCACAGCCGGCCAGGGCAGGCAGGAAGCTTGGCTTCCTCCATCACCGGGACAACCAAGCCTCCTGCTTGCTCCAGCTCCGTGGCTGCCGGCTGCCATCTTGGTTGGGTTAATTTGCATATAATCACTCTGATTGGCTGGTGGGCGTGGCTTGGGGCATGGCAAAGGTATGGTTAATTTGCATGTTTCTCTTTTATTTTATATATATATATATATATATATATATATATATATATATATATATACACACACACACACTAGGGGCCCGATGCACGAAATTCGTGCACTGGGTGTGTGTGGGGAGGGGAGTGTCCCTCAGCCCAGCCTGCCCCCTCTCACATACTGGGAGCCCTCAGGCGTTGACCCCCATCACCCTCCAATCGCAGGGTCGGCCCCTTGCCCAGGCCTGATGCCTCGGCCAGAGGCGTAGACCCTCATCACCCTCCGATCGCCTGATCAGCCCCTTGCCCAGGCCTGACGCCTCCGCCAGAGGTGTCAGGCTTGGACAGGGGACCCCCATCTTCCCCTGATCACTGGCTCTGGCCACCGCCCAGGCCTGAGGCCTCTGGCCCAGGAATCATGCCTGGGCAGAGGACCCCCATCTCCCTCTGATCGCTTGCTCCACCCCCCGCCCAAGCCTGATGCCTCTGACCCAGGCTTCAGGCCTGGGCAAGGGGACCATCATATCCCCCCAATCCCCGGCTCCACCCCCCACCCAGGCCTGATGCCTCGGCCAGAGGAGTTGACCCTCATCACCCTCCGATCACCAATCACCGGATCGGCCCCTTGACCAGGCCTGAGGCCTCCGGCAGAGGTGTCAGGCCTGGGCAGGGGACCCCCAGCTCCCCGCGGTTGCAGGCTCCGCCCCTGCCCAGGCCTAATGCCTCTTGCCAAGTGTCCGGCCCAGGCAGTGGGGACCCGCAGCTGCAGTGGCCCCGCGATCGTGGGCTTCGCTTTAGGCCCAGGCAAGGGACCCCTAGCTCCCGGGACTGCCAGCTTCGACCGTGCCCAGCTCCCATCGCTGGCTCCACCCCTACTTCCTGCTATCACTGGCCAGGGTGGCAAAGGCACCTGATTCTCCTATCATGGCTGGGGGGCAGGGCAAAGGCGGCTCCAGGGCCGCCTTTGCCCTGCCCACCAGCTCTTAGCTCCCCCCTGGGTTTCCGATCACTGTCAGTGGCAGGGGGCTTCTTCCTGCTTTCCCTTTCGCCTCCCTGCATTGTGCCTACATATGCAAATTAGCCGCCATCTTGTTGGCAGTTAACTGCCAATCATAGTTGGCAGTTAATTTGCATATAGCCCTGATTAGCCAATGAAAAGGGTATCGTCGTACGCCAATTACCATTTTTCTCTTTTTTTTTTTAAAATATATTTTATTGATTTTTTACAGAGAGGAAGGGAGAGAGAGAGTTAGAAATATCGATGAGAGAGAAATATCCATCAGCTGCCTCCTGCACATCTCCCACTGGGGATATGCCCGCAACCCAGGTACATGCCCTTGACCGGAATCGAACCTGGGACCTTTCAGTCCGCAGGCCGTCGCTCTATCCACTGAGCCAAACTGGTTTTGGCCATTTTTCTCTTTTATTAGGATATATATATATATATATATATATATATATATATATATATATATATTGATTGATTGATTTCAGAGAGGAAGGGAGAGGGAGAGAGAGATAGAAACATCAATGATGAGAGAGAATCATTGATTGGCTGCCTCCTGCACTCCCCCTACTGGGGATCGAGCTGGCAACCCGGGCATGTGCCCTTGACCAGAATTGAACCCAGGACCCCTCAGTCCGCAGGCCGACGCTCTATCCACTGAGCCAAACTGGCGAGGGCCGTGCTTAAATCTTAAAACAGATACTTGATTCACTGAGCACCACATGTACAGGCTCATCCAAGCTTAGTGTCAGCGACTCACTGCTTTCCATGGCTGAGTGACACTCCAGGGCGTGCAGGGCGGGACCACATCTGTGTGTCCATCTAGCAGCTGATGGACATCTGGGCTGCTTCCACTTTTTAGCCATTGTGACCCCCACAGTGAGCATGCGTGTGCAGGTTTCTGTGTGGACATGTGTTTTCATTTCTCTTGGTGGATACCGAGAGGCAGAATTAATTGCTGGGTCATAGGATGACTCTAATTTAACTTTCTGATGCACAGCTAGGCTTTTCCATAGCAGCAGCCCCATTTCACATTCCCACCAGCCATGAGTGGGGATTCTCATTTCTCCACTGGAAGACAATTTACAACCTTTAAACGTGGCCAACAAGCCTGCAGGAGCCACTTCCCATTGGGCACCATTCTCCGCTGCATCCTGCAATACGCCAGCCTCAGCCACACAGGTCTTGTCCAATTCCTCCAGGTACCCCATCTCCCTGCCCCAGGCCCGCCTGGGTCTCCCCCTGCTCGGCTCGCTCGGCATGAGAGCTTCTCTTGGTGGAAGCTCCTGGCCACCCACCTTGCCCCCTTGCTCTCAGGCACCCTCACCAGCATTTCCAGGGTGGGCGTCAGCGTGCGGTAGTAGTCGGAGGCCTCCTGCTGCAGGCTGCGGGCGTACCGGATCCCTTGCAGCTCGGCCGTGTGCTCCACATCGACACCCTGTGTAGAGAGGGAGGCTGCGGGCGAGACCAGGGCTCTGTGAGAGAGCCCACTGCGGCTCAGCTAAGGGGCCTCGAAGGCCCCACCACCTAGGGGCCCAGGTCACCTATAAATACGTGGGTGGGCTGACTCCCCAGAGGCTGTCCTGGCTGATTGTTAACAGTGCCTCCTTTCCAACTCTCACACTCACCCACCTGGAGGCCCCAGGGAAGCACAGAGCCTCAGAGGTCCCCAGGTTTAGCGTGAGGGCAGGACTAACTCCCAGTTTCCCTTGTCTCACTGGATGTGCCGGGCCAGGGCCTGAAGCCGACTTCAGCCAAAAATGGCTGAAACGAGCCGTAACCGGTTTGGCTCAGTGGATAGAGCGTCGGCCCGCGGACTGAAGGGTCCCAGGTTTGATTCCAGTCAGGGGCATGTACTTTGGTTGCGGGCACAACCCTGGTGGGGTGTGTGCAGGAGGCAGCTGATTGATGTTTCTAACTCTCTATCCCTCTCTCTTCCTCTCTGTGGAAAATCAATAAAATGTATATTTTTAAAAATGGCTGAAACGACCTCAGGATACCTCCTCTACTTTAGAGCAACAATCCCACCTGCGCCCTGGGAAGGGGACACCAAATACTGCCAGGGCATGACCACAGCCACAGGCACCGGGACCCTCGGACCGCCGCCCAGGACACCACCCTCTGAAAACACTTGGGTTTACAACTGTCAGAAATATTTTGTCAAAAGTACACATTAGCACCCGGCCAGTGTGGCTCAGTGGTTGAGCGTCAATCCATGCACCAAGAGGACACTGGTTCGATTCCGGGTTGGAACACATGCCCGGGTTTTGGGTTCGATCCCCAGCAGGAGGTGTGCAGGAGGCAGCCAATCAATGTTGATGTTTCTCTCTCATCATTGATGTCTCTCTCTCTCTCTCCCTCTCCTTTCCTCTCACAAATCAATAGAAACATATTTTTAAAAAGATTGCACCTTTAAAAAAGAAAAAGATACACACTAGCGAGGAATGATAGTTATAAAAATTTTAAATAACTAAAACAATAGCAACCACATAAACCATGAAAACACGCATTTCTCACGGCTGAAATAAGTTGGGACTGTCAAAAGGACACATTTGCAAAAAATGATCATAATTGTATTTATTATTATTATTATTTGTTAAATATATTTTTATTGATTTCAGAGAGGAAGGGAGAGGGAGAGAGAGATAGGAACATCAATGATGAGAGAGAATCATCGATCAGCTGCCTCCTGCATGCCCCCTACTGGGGATCGAGCCCGCAACCAAGGTACATGCCCTTGACTGGAATCGAACCTGGGACCCTTGAGTCTGCAGGCCGATGCTCTATCTGCTGAGCCAAACCGGTCAGGGCGACATATATATTTTTAAATTAGGGGGACCTACATAGGATTGCCAAACTGCTGCTTGCTATCATCATCTCGTGAAAGCAAGGTGACTTTCACAGTCCCAAATAAAACCCTAAGAACCTTATCGTCTCAGGATGAGCCCATCCCAGAGCCATAGAACTTCCCGAGACGACAGAACGTTCTAGCTCTGTGCTGTCCAGTACAGGAGCCACGAGCCATCTGTGGACTGTGACTGATGGGGACTGAGGAATTTAATTTTTAAAGATGACTTCATTTTTGTGGATTTAACTCTAAATAGCCAGTGGGGCTAGGGCCACCATCATGGGCAGCACAATTTGTACGGCCCTGTAGTACATGCTGTTGAAATATGAAAAGATCTTCCTTTGTTATTTTTATAACTGCAGTCCCACACCATATAGATGGGTCATCATTTTGCCTGTTTCATCTTAAATTCTATGAATGTCTACTGGGAACAAATATGAAATGGGAGCCATTGTGTGGTGCAATATAGACAATTGTTCATTTTTAAAAATATTTTTCAAGTTTCTTAAGACTTTTGTTTTATTTTTTAAAAACATGTTTTTGTTGCCCTGGCTGGTTTGGCTCAGTGGCTAGAGCATCAGCCTGTAGACTGAAGGGTCCCAGGTTCGATTCCGGTCAAGGGCATGTACCTTGGTTGCAAACACATCCCCAGTGGGGGGTGTGCAGGAGGCAGCTGGTCGATGTTTCTCTCTCATCGATGTTTCTAACTCTATCCCTCTCCCTTTCTCTCTGTAAAAAAATCAATAAAATATATTTTAAAACAAAAACATGTTTTTGTTGATTTCAGAGAGAGGAAGGGAGAAGGGGAGAGAGATAGAAACATCAATGATGAGAGAGGGAAAAGATCGGTTGCCTCTGCGTGTGCCCTGACCAGGAATCGAACCCTGACCTCCTAGTTCATGGGTCAATGCTCAACCACTGAGCCACACCGGCCCGGCTCTTGAGTCTTTTAATAAGTTCATTTCCCAGTCCCTATTTGTCCATTTCACCCCGGCTGTAAGAGCTCCCCTGGAGAGCTCAGCTGTGGGAAATGAAATGAGCAGGTATTAACCCGCCTGCCCGTTGCCCGCCCACCTCAGGGTGTGCCGGGGAACCTGGTCTGCTCATCGTAGCCCTTGGGTGGCAGGCAGGGCCAGCCTGCAATTCCACGCTTGCACACTCAGCCCTCTGTCGCTGGGGTCATCACGTGGACACCACCGAGCTGCCTCTGAGCGTCGCTGTGCAAGTCACCCAGTGTACGAACCCACGCGAGCCCTCAGCCACTTACCCACGAGGACTGCCAGGGTGAGGATGACGATGCTGGCGGCCACTGCAGCAGAGAGCGCCACTCGGCAGCACGCAGCGTCGGGCGCAGGGACTTCTTTTGTTGCCCTGGGCACGAGCTGCAATTCACCAGCGGTGGGCTCCATGGCTCCCAGACCCTCAGCCAGACACCTGATGCCAGCGGAAAAAAGGGGCAGAAAGATATCAGCGCTGGAGGGTGTTTCTCTTCCCCTGAGCCATCTTGGCAGATGTGGCAGCCGTCAACAGTGCGCTAGGCACCAGCAGACTCTAGTTAAAAAAGTCCTAAAACATGGACTCAACGTGCTGGCCGTGCAGAAGGCCACATTACAGGTTTCTGCATTACTCAACCTATTTAAATGTTAATCTCATTCAAATATTAGATGTGGCAAAGCGGGGAGGGGGGGATATAGGTAATATTTTCAACAATATAGATAAATTTTTTAAAAAGGAGAGAAAGCCCGGCTGGGGTGGCTCAGTGGTTGAGCATTAACTTATGAACCAGGAGGTCACGGTTCAATTCCCGGGGAAGGCACATGCCCGGGTTGCAGGCTCAATCCCCAGTAGGGGGCATGCAGGAGGCAATCGATCAATAATTCTCTCTCATCATTGATGTTTCTAGCTCTCTCTCCCACTCCCCTCCTCTCTGAAATCAATAAATATGCAAATATATACATATGTGCCCGCCCACCTCAGGGTGTGCACATATAAATATATAAATATAATATAATATAATATATATATATATATATATATATATATATATGCATATATACACTAGAGGCCTGGTGCACAAAAATTTGTGTACTCGGGGGGTCCCTCAGCCCAGCCTATGACCTCTCACAGTCTGGGACCCCTAGGGGGATGTCCACCTGCTGGCTTAGGCCTGCTCCCTGGGGGATTGGGCCTAAGCTGGCAATCAGACATCCCTCTGGCAGCCCGGCAGACCTCAGGGGATGTCCACTTGCCAGCGGGGAGCAGGCCTAAGCTGCAGTCGGACATTCTTAGTGCTGCTGAGGAGGTAGGAGAGGCTCCCGCCACCACCACTGTGCTGGCAGCCGGCAGCCTGGCTTGTGGCTGAGCAGAGCTCCCCCTGTGGGAGCGCACTGACCACCAGGGGGCAGCTCCTGCATTGAGTGTCTGCCCCCTGGTGGTCAGTGTGTCATAGTGACCAGTCATTCCCAGCCGTTCTGCTGTTAGGGTCAATTTACATATTATCCTTTTATTATATAGGATATTTAAAGGAGAGAAATGTGGGCTGTGCATGCAGGCTCTCTGGAGGTCGTTGGAGTCCATTGCTGGAAGGAATACGTGTGAGCTTAAACCCAGAGGCTTAAAGGAATATGGATCTATTATCTCGCAGCGCTGGAGGTCAGAAGTCTCCAAATAGAGGGCTGTGGTCCTCCTGGGGGCTCCGGGGGCTCCGTTCCCAGAAAGCAGAGCTGAGAGAGGGTGACAGGCTGAGCCCTCTCACCTTTGCCTCTGAAACTTTTTGTCAAGAGCCAACAAAGTCTCTTTTTCACTTAAGGCAGGTGGTTTCTGCCACTCAAGACTAGAAGAGCCCTAAGACAGAGCCTTAAGACATAGCGCCCCCCCCCGCCCCCCCCATACACACACCAGGTAATTCTCTGAGGTTCCCCAGACCTGAGCGGACCTCTCCTCCAAACCCACTGCATTCCCAGCCCCCAGAGGAGCCCTCCTTGCCAGAGGGGCTGAATCGCCAGCACGCCTCCTGCAGAGGGGGCTCTCATGACCTCCCTTCGGCTTGGCCCCCGGAGGCTGCCTGCACCGTGTGGGTGGAGAGGACCATCCCGGGACTCTGACACACACACCGTCCCCCCCCCAACCCCGTCAGAAAACCACAGAGAAGAAAGCTGGGTGACAATCCCATGCTATGTTCCCAGACAGGGTTCCGTGAAGGTGCCACTCGGCTGGGGGCCTCCCTGAAGGCCATGGAGTCGCTTTGGAGGCCCCTGGGGATGAAGAGCGGCCCTGGGTGTCAGATAAGACACGGGACACCCCATTCAATGTGCACTTCAGAGGAACCACACACACGCTACAGCCTGAGTGTGTCCCTGGGATGCTCGATTCTGTGTGTCCACTTTGCTAGGCCTGTCGTTTGGTCAGACATGATTCTAGAATGTTGCTGTGACGGGAACATTTACACGAGATTCACATTTGAGTTGGTAGATGTTGAGTGACGCAGAGGACCTTCTGTAATGAGGGCTTCTGCCCGGAGCTGATGAGAAAGGGGAGATGCGTGGGGGCGGCGGGGCGCGGGGCGGGCGGGGAGCGAGGCTGCATAACACTCACCCCTTTATTCTCACACTTGAGCTGAATTGCCTTCCGAGGAGCCAGGAATCTCTAAGAATCGCTTGATGAAATGTTTTGGGGACAAAGACACCAAGATTCACTTCGGTGATTAAGGCTGGAAACTCCAATTTAGTGTGTGAGCTCACTGACGCCCCCCGCCCCCAGCACACACACTAAGCTCATTCAGCCCCGGCTGCCCCTGCTGCCCCCACGCCGTGGGTTTTCTAAGGATTCCTGTGTTCTCCAAGTTGTCTTGTCATCACCATCATTAGGGCACGGGAGGGCCCGCCTGCCATTTAGCATTGACTATAGAAGCGCCATTCATTCGGCTCTCCATCTGTCTGATACGCCCGACCTGGTTGCCCGGTGCTGGGTGCCCCACCCTGAATGCGGCAGATGTGGTTCTCTGAGCCCACAGAGCTTGGACCTTCCTGGCAGAGGCCGAAATAATTTAAAATTACAGCAACAATAAAGGCTCAAAAACAGATCTATCGATGGGGCGCCGCGCTCCCATCTAGACGGGGGTCCGAGGAGGCTTCCTGAGGGAGCGATGAGGGAGCGGAATTCCGACGGATAAACAAGGACCCAGCAAGTGCCCGGTGGCAGGAACAGATGTTCGGACAGTCAGAACGAAGCCTGCGGAAAGGCCATGGCGAAGAGAGGGCGGGAGGGCCATGCAGAGGAAGTGTGTCCGTCAGCTGCTGCTCTGTGACAAATTGCCGGAAATGCAGCCGCTCCAAACAATGCACAAGGTTTGGGTGGGGGGGGGGCAGGATCCTGGCGTTTAAGCCGAGTCCCCTGCTCAGGGTCTCACGAGGCTGCAGTCCGGGTGTTACCTCAGCTGCACCCTCGTCCAGGGTCCACTTCTGAGCTCCTACTGTTGGCAAAACGCGTTTTCTTGCGATGTTGGGACGGAGGTCCCTGTTTTCTTTCTGGCTGCTGAGCCGGGGCTGCCTTCAGCGCCTGGGGCCTCCTGCTCCCAGGCCCCCCAACAACATGGCGGCGACTCATCCAGCCCATGGGGGGGCACGCCCCCTGTCAGCTGGGGGGAGTCCTAGAGAACGTAACCCTGGGAGCCACACTGCCACTTTGCTCATCTAACGTGACCCAATCAGGGGAGGGACCGTGGCGTCACAGGCAGTGGCTCCTCACACTCACGGGGAGGGGGTTATATAGGCCGGGCACCCAGGAAGCAGAAGCCTGAGGAGCTGCCTTAGAAGCATGAAACTAGCATGGAGACAGACCTCTGACCTCAGGGTCAGCCCTGAACTCCTCACAAAGGAGGAGTTACCGAGGAGAGATTTCATAGCCATTAGGACAGCTACTATAACACACACACAGAGACACACACAGACACACACACAAACACACTCACACACACAGAGACACACACACAGACACACACACACAGAGACACACACAGACACACTCACACACACACACAGAGACACACACAGACACACTCACACACACACACAGAGACACACACAGACACAGACACACACATATACACACTCACACACACAGAGACACACACACACACACCAGATGATAACAGATGTTGGTGAGGATGTGGGGAAACCTAACCCTGGTGCCCTGTTTGTGGGAATGAGAAGTGGGGCAGCTGCCTGGAAAACAGCGTGGTGGTTCCTCAAAAATTAAACAGAGTCACTACTAGTATATGACTCAGCAGTTCCACGTCCGGTAGATGCCCAAAGGAACGGGAAGTGGGACTCAAACGAGTAGTGGCACACCCGGCTCACAGCACATCATTCACAGCAGCCCAGAGGCGGCAGCACCCCGGCCCATCGGTGAGTAACACAGTGGGGCCCATCCACACACTGGGGTGTCAGTCAGCCGGTTTGGCTCCGTGGGTAGAGCCTCGGCCTGCGGACCGAAGGGTCCTGGGTTCGATTCCGGTCAAGGGCAGGTACCTTGGTTGCAGGCTCCTCCCTGGCCCGGGCCCTGGTCGGGGCGCATGCAGGAGGCAACAGGCGATGTGTTTCTCTCACATCGATGTTTCTCTCTGTCTTTCCCTCTCTTTTCTCTCCCTAAAAATCAAGGGGAAAATGTCCTCAAGTGAGGATTTAAACAAAAAGGAAGCCTGATCCTGGCCACCATGTGGATGAAGCCTGAGGACTGAGGCTCAGAGAGAAGCCAGACCCTGGAGGACAAACCCCGTGCGATCCACTCAGAGGAGGCCTAGGCGTCAGGTCCGCAGACAGAAAGTGGATGGCGGGCGTCGGGGCTGGGGCAGGGGAGATGGAGTTAGGGTTTAATGGTGAAGTTGGTGGATTTCATGTTACAAAAAGTAAAAAGGAAGCCGAAACCGGTTTGGCTCAGTGGATAGAGCATCGGCCTGCGGACTGAAGGGTCCTGGGTTCGATTCCGGTCAAGGGCATGTACCTTGGTTGCGGGCACATCCCCAGTGGGGGGGGTGCAGGAGGCGGCTGATCGATGTTTCTCTCTCATCGATGTTTCTAACTCTCTATCTCTCTCCCTTCCTCTCTGTGAAAAATCAATAAAATATATTTTAAAAAAATTTAAAAAGCAAAAAGGAAGGAAAATTTTTAAGAAAGAGAAGAACTGCTGGAAACTGGAATGCGAGAAGAAAGAGCTGGTGCTGGGACACAGTCTCAGAACCACGGGGACAATGGGACGCCCTGGAACTGTGTCTCCACAGAAACGCCCAGAACGAGGGGAGCCAACAGCGAGCATCTGTGAACCACGCAGGAAATGCAGGCAGAGCTCCCTGCACACCAGTGCTCGTGCCCCGGCTCGACCCCACCGTGGCCCTCCGCGAAGGGCAGGGAAACCTCATCCCGCAGCTGGCAGGCTTGGTGCAGAGCAGGTAGAAATCAGGCTACAGAATCTGCCTTTGAACCAAGCAAGGCTCAGAAAAGGCAGCGACGGCTCGATCCAAAAATGCTGACAGTGTCTCCGGTGCTTCCGCAGAAACGGCATGTTGCCGGCACGAGCGGCAGGCAGAATACATACCCCCATCCTGGCCCCAGGGCCTGTGAACGCCTGACTCCCATGGTCAAGGGGCTTTGCAGGTGGAGTTAAGTCAATAACCTGAGATGGGGACGACCCTGGGTTACAGGGGGTCCAGTGCCATCACAGGGTCCCCATGAGACGGAGGAGGGAGGGTCAGATGGAAGAGGCTCTGCTGCTGGCTGTGACGATGGAGGAAGAGCCGAGAGCCTGGGGTGTGGAGCCTCTAGAAGCTGGAAAAGGCCGGAAACGATGCGCCCGGAGCCTCCAGAAGGACCAGCCCTCCCGCACGTGGGAATAACCCTGTGAGGCTCACTTTGTCACAGCAGCAACAGGACACTCGTACAGGCTTGTGGGCAGTGCTGACCTTGGAGAGAGGATTGGGGCTGATCCAGGCATCTTTGTAGGAAGAATGCCTTCCCCACTGTCCTCTGGGTCACGTGGGAGGACTGCTGGCCATCAGAAGACGAATGTCCACGTTCCAGCTGCAACCTGACTCATCTATGACTCCAGAGGCAGGTCACTCTTCAGGCCTCATTACCTCTGGTTCGTCAGGTTTGTCCCTTTAGTACTAATTTTCTGTGTCATGTGGGTGACAATGCCATTTTTGTCTTCCCAGAATTCCCCTCTTTGGGAATCATGGTGTCCCCATGTGGTGCCCCACCCACCGGTCCCCCAGGCCTGCCAATCACAGCACCTACTCCTTCATCCAATCGGGTACCACTTCTCCCATCCGCTGATACTCCAGACAAGCCCGAGTGTTCTGTCACTCCTTCCTCCTTCCCCTCCTTGCTGGTCACCTCCTCCAGCCAGTCTACTCCCTCCGTCCTCTCCAGGGCCTCCACCCACCTATGCCAGCTTTCACAACCTCACCCCTTCCCTGGGCTAGTGGCTTTCTTGCTAACTCAAGGCTTGTCCCTACCTACCAATGTTTTTCATACAACTAGAGCTCTCTGCCTAAACCAGGATTCTCATCTGGGTCTGTTTCTGCTCCCAGGGGACCCTGGGATTAGGGGTGTTGAGGGGTGACGTCTGGGAACATCTTTGGTTATCACAATTAGGGGTGCTCCTGGCATGGAGTGGGTGGGGGTCGGAGGTGTTGATCAGCACCCCACAGTGCCCAGGATGCCCCGAACGTCAGTTGTGCCCAGAGGGAGAAAGCTGACCCATCTACACATGACGGCATAACTTCCTGCTCCTCCCCCGCTCTTCACCACCCTTGGCGCCAAGTTCCAATTCTCAGCCCCAACACCCTCCCAGCTCATCCCTCAGCACCCACCCCACCCAGCCATTCCACGTCGGTTCTGCTCCCAAAGACATGGGCGGACCCTGCTACCACACGGACGGCCCTTGAGGACGTTATGCTCAGGGACAGCAGCCGGCCACAGAAGGACACACTCTGTGCAATCCCACACAGAGGCGGTCCCTAGCGTTGTCACATCCAGAGGCTGAGGGTAGGATGGTGGGTGGCAGGGGCTGGCTTGGGAATCGATAGTTCTCCACGGATGCACCCATTTTACAGAAACTCTGCGGTGCCCGTGAGTTCTTCGAGGGCGGGAATGCGCCCTCTGCACCTTCTCTCATCGTCCTGCAAAGTTTTTGCAAAGAGTTGGCCTAGACAAGGCCTCTACTGCTTGAGTGAAAAGCTGACAATGTTGCCAAAGAAGAAACGGGCCGTGTGCTTATGAGCTTTGCAAAAAGCGGACCACGCACCTCGAGCAGCCATCCGCCTGGGCTGCTTGATCTTCCATCTCAGGTTGAGAAGCAGAAGCTGGAGTCGTCATGGTCCAATTAGCAAGTCATAGGGTAACAGCCATGTAATACCCAAATTTCCCCAAACACCCATCTTTCTAAATCGAAGTAAACTTCTGACCCAGATGTAAAGTTCATTTAGTGCTTAAAAAAAAAAAAAAAAAGTCAGCCAAATAAAGATTTGGTGTTGGGTAGATGAAACACAAACATGCCCGTTCAGATGTGCCTTTTTCTTTTCACTCAGATGGAATGGAGACAGCCTGTCTCAGACAAGTGGGTGTTTTGCTGAAGAGAGAGGCAAAGGGATGGGAGGATCTGGAAGATCCTGGACACCCCTCATCTCAGACTACACAATCTCTTCTAGCATTGGCTTTATTTTTATTTTTTTGCAAAGATCGGGGGTAGGAGAGAATGGGACACAAAAGCTGAGTAGAAAGAGGGAAGATAGCTGATTAAGAGAAATAAGAGAGAGCACACGGGCCCCCGCGGGCTCCGCAGCCTGGAGCTAGGAGAAAGCCTTGACAGGATGAGGCATAATTAATGTTTTTGAAAGCCACATAGGAGGATAAGTTACCACCTGAGCTTGAGAGATACATGAGAACACCCCAGACAAAGCTGAAGAGTAGATGTGCAGCTGTAAAATAAGAGATATGAGTGGGCGAGGGGCTCGCCGGCCCCAGGCCGAGGAATGGTCCCCATCGTTTCGAGACGGATCGGCGCCAGATCTCAGATCTGAAGGGTTCACCAAGATACAGGGAAGGAATCCAGATACGGAGCAGAACAAAACTGTGAGTTGTTAGCGCTGACGTCCCCCACTCGAGCCTGTGGTTTGACCGGCCCCCAGCGTCAGACACGCACTGTCCCCTGTCACCGGAGGGAGGCAGAGGCCTGACTCGCATCCAGAGCCTGTGGTTTGACCGGCCCCCAGCGTCAGACATGCTCTGTCCCCTGTCACCGGAGGGAGGCAGAGGCCTGACTCGCATCCAGCTCGGCAGTGACGGCGGCGCTGAGCGCGTCACTCCCCCCCTGCGGTGACGGATCATCCTAGGCCACCTGAACGGCTCCAGCTGGAACCTGGAAATCAGGACATCGGGCCACCCGACTCCCCTTCCGTCTCCATCTGCCAGGAAGGGTCTGGAACAATTTGGGGGTTTTCTGAGGAGGTGCTAAGCAAGAGGACTTTGTGAACTGAGCCGTAAGAGCGGGTGAGGCCAGAACGCCGGTTTGCAGCCTCCTGGCAGTGACACGGAGAGTCTCGTTTTAAGGCCAGCATGTCCTTAATGCACTCTCATGCTTGCCAGCGTTTGTTTCCAAAAAGAGTGAACCTCAGATGCAGAGCTTTCTGGGAGGAGACCCAGGCCAAGGGCAAGGCCGAGGCCGAGGGCGAGGTGACCGAGGCCCTGGCTTCAGGGGGCAAAAATTTAAGGAGGGCTCCAAAGACCGTGGTCCATAAGGTAAATAATATATGCAACAATTTTTTTAAAGGTATTTTCATTGATTTTAGAGAGGAAGGGAGAGAGAGAGAGACATCGATGAGAGAGGAACGCTGATCGGCTGCCACCCGCACATCCCCCACTGAGGATGGAGCCCGCAACCCAGGCATGTGCCCTGACTAGGAATAGAACTGTGACCTCCTGACTCATAGGTTGATGCTCAACCACTGAGCCACACCAGCCGGGCTATGCAACAATTTTTTAAAATAAAAACTAAGCCCTGGTTGGTGGCTCAGTTGGTTGATACGTCATCCCGTAGACCAAAAGGTTGGGATTCGATTCCCCTGTCAGGGCACATACCTAGTTTTTGGGTTCGATCCCTGGTCGGGGTGCATAGAGGAGGCAACTGATTGATGTTTCTCTCACATGGATGTTTCTCTCTCTCCCTTCCTCTCTCTCTAAAAATCAATGGAAAAAAATATCCTCAGGTGAGGATTAACAAACAACAAACAAGAAAAAAGAAATGAAAAGTTGCATCTCTTACTTGCTTTCTATTTGTACATGTCAGCAGCTAAGTTTCCTTAAAAAAAAATTTAGGTTTAAAAGGAAGGCCATTTAAAGAAGATTAAATAACTATGTTCATGGGCTACATAGAGCTATGCCCCCATGAACCCCTCCCGTTTGTGGTTTTAATAATATCCCTGACAGCTACAAGTTCCAGCCCAGAGTCAGGTCCAAATGGCCACTGGAACCTTCTTCTGGATGACCTCAGGTGACCCCTGTGACCCTCCCACTTCCTGGTATTTACACCCCTGAGTAATTTCCTCCCCTTGAGAGTGATCAGGACCTATGACTTGCTTCTAAACAACAGACTATGGCAGAGGTGATGGTATGTCGCTGTCATGATTACATGACATTATGTAAGACTCTGTCTTAGCAGACTGGAGCTGGCTTGATGAAGTAAGTGACCGTGCTGGAGAAGCGACCTCTAGTAGCTGAGAGTGGCTATCCGCTGACAGCCAGCTAAAGCCGGGCCCCTCACCACCTGTCAACAACCTGAATGAGTTTGGAAGTGGGTCCTTCCTCAGTCAGGCCTTCATATGAGAACACAGCCCAGCCAGCCCTCCTATTGCAGTCCCGTGAGACCCTGAGCAGAGAACCCAGCTGGGTCATGTCCAGACTTCTGACCCACAGAAACTGTGAGATAATAAACAGAAACTGTTTCAGGCAACCACATTTGTGGCAACTTGTCACCACAATCCAAGGACTGACAAGCATCTCCAATCTGACACACACCAGACTGAGTTCCTGAGAGCTCTTCTCATGCCCCCACAATCCCTGTTCCTCCCACGGTTTCCCCTCAGACAGCAGCTCTGCCTCTGTGATCACTCAGGGCAAGAGGTCATTGGTGTCACTTTCTCAGAGCCCCCATCCAGTCTGCCTGACAATTGTCAGCCTTCACCTTCAAAATATATCCAGGACTGGGCCAGCTCCACCATTTCCACCCTGGGATAAGGAGAGCATCGCCTTGGCCTGATCGAGGGCTGGCTGCTTCCATCCTCGTCACCAAAAACCCGAGTCAGGCCGCGTCTCGCCTCTGCTCAACCCTCCCCATGGCTCTCACTCCCCGAGGTCCCACCTGATCTTTGGTTTGTGTCTTCCTCCCTCCTCCCTCGGTCGGATCCGGCCACCTGGGCTTCGTCGTCGTTCCTCAGTCATTCCGGGCACAGTCCAGGCGCAGGGCCTTTGCACGCGCTCTGCCCCCGCACCGGGTGTGCTTATCTACGGCCTCATGGCTGTTCCCGCCACAGCCCCGCTTTGTTTTCTCCTGAATTTTGTAAGCTGTGCGCATGGGAGTAGATGGCAGGGTGGTTTCTTCCAGGATGCAGAGCCTGGGCGCCCTGGAGTCCCCTTGGGAGACGGGGCTGATCCTTTGAGAAGGGAGCCAGCGAGGGAACAGCCACAGTGTTCTCTCCACTCTCCCCCGATACTGGCCAGGAGAGTGAGTATCTCACGCTGCACTCTGGCCTTGCAGTTGGAGGAGTGCAGTGTGATAACTGCAGCTGGTGCACTGCTCCTCAAGAGAATGAATATGTGCGGAGAGAAAGGCATCACATTAAATATTTACACACATTATCACCACTCTGCTGGGAGGCCAGCCATATTCTGCTAGAAGAGGAAACGGAGGCACACAGGAGCTAGGCGGCTTGTCCACGGTCACAGGATGTGGTGGTTTGAAAATGCCCACAAAGTCTTTGCCCCCCGCTCTGTGGCAGAGCCCAATTTGCCTCCTTTTGAGTGCAGACTACTTGATGAGTCAACCCTAATGCCAGAAGCGATGGAGCGTGACTTCTGAGACTAAGTTATAAAGATGCGTGACTTCCTCCTTACTCTCTCCGGGATCACTCAATAGGCCATCCCAGCCACCATGTTGCGAGGACGCTCAAGCAGCACGACACAGGGGCCACACGCGGCCAGAAGTAGGAACCTCCCGCCAACAGCCACACAGGGAGCCATTCTTGAAGTTGCTCCTCTAGCCCCAGTCAAGCTTTCAGATGAGGCAGCCCCCAACCAGAAGCTTGACTAGGAGACAGACCCCCAGCCAGAGCCACTCAGATCATCACTCCCAAATTCTTACCCACCGAAACTGGCAAAATGAGTATCTGCTTTTCACTCTGCTATATTTGGAGGTAATTTGTTATGCAGCAACCGATAATTAGTACACAGGATTCCAGAGCCCGTGAGCCTTCTGTCTGGTTTTCCGAGTTCCCTCCCAGGAAGCACACAGTCTTCTCAGCGGCCCATCCTGAACCTGTCTCTTCATAGCCCTTAGCCCCCTGTCCTTCCTGCATTTGGCCAAGTGCCCTCCATGAATCTCCTCTTTGCCTTCAATGGACAGTTTTCCTTAATTGGTTAAGACAGTGGTTCATCCTCTCCAAGGGGGAACAGAATGCTTGGGTTCACTTTCTTCCAAGCAGGATAAGCTATCAACTTCAGCCCTAACCAGTTTGGCTCAGTGGATAGAGCATCGGCCTGCGGACTGAAGGGTCCCAGGTTCGATTCCGGCCAAGGGCATGCACCTTGGTTGCGGGCACATCCCCAGTAGGGGGTGTGCAGGAGGCAGCTGATCGATGTTTCTAATTCTCTATCCCTCTCCCTTCCTCTCTATAAAAAATAATTAAAAAAAAAAAAAAGCCCTAGCTGGTTTGGTTCAATGGACAGGGCATCAGCCTGCGGACTGAAGGGTCCCAGGTTCGATTCCTTTCAAGGGCACATGCCCAGGTTGCGGCCTCAATCCCCAGTAAGGGGCGTGCAGGAGACAGCCAATCAATGATTCTCTCTCATCATTGTTTCTAGTTCTCTCTTCTCCCTTCCTCTCTCTGAAATCAATTAAAAAAAAAAAAAAAAACTTGAACAAAACCGCTAACTCCATATCAGCTTTGCCCCTGGCACCTAAACGTCTCCCCCAGCTCACTCTCAACACCGTCACCTCTTGCCCACCTGCCTGCGGGACCTTTTTCTTTCTGCTAACCCAAGGTGATCCTGTATTTTAGAATCTCTCATCCCACCTCTCTCCCCATGTTCGGTCCCACTGCAGCCAAGACGTGTTTATGGAACAGGCACCACTTGTCTACACCGCACCTCTCCTGCTGCTCCCCACCCGCTTCCCCAGGTTCAAACCAAGCCAGGAAAACTCCCTCCCCTTTGCCCCAGCTGCATGAAATAAATCACTCCGCAAGCCTAAAGGAAATTTGATAAGTTTGGTCTGCTCTTTTCTCTTTGTCTGTGGACTTTTTGTTAGGTTTTCATGGGAAGAGGTATTTGTGAGAAAACTATTTGTGGTGATGATATCTGGTGTTCTTGCAGCTTTATAACACGCACAGGGGAAATGGAGTTGGAGATCTTGGGGGTGGGGTGCAGGGGAGAAGCCGACAAACACCCAGGTGATACGCAGGAAAACAGATGAAGAAGCCCAGGTTTGAAAAAAGAAACTCCCAATCACATAGGACTTCTGTCATTTAAAATGAATACAGGTCCTGAATGCCATGGGGGTCCCTGGCTTGGATCCCAGGACAGAAAAGACGTGAGTGGGAACACAGGAAATTAGAATAAAGTCTCTGAGAGTGCTGACAATGTTAATTTTTTAGTTCTGATTATTGTGCTGTGGCTACATAAAATTTTTTAAAATATATTTTTATTGACTTCAGAGAGGAAGGGAGCAGGAGAGAGAGATAGAAACATCAGTGATTAGAGAGAATCATTGATTGGCTGCCTCCTGCATGCCCTGCACTGGAGGATCGAGCCCGCAATCCAGGCATGTGCCCCAATCTGGAATCACACCATGACCTCCTGGTTCATAGGTTGATGCTCAACCACCGAGCCACGCCCGCCGGGCATTATATAAGCTTTTAACACCAGCGGAAGCTGGGCGAAGGGGGGATGGGGCCTTCCCTGCTATCTTTGCCACTGAAATTATTCCAGAATCGTTTTCTTTCTTTTTTTTCTTTCTTAGGAATCATTTTCTTTAACTAACAGAGGTAAAGTAAGTAAAACAACAAAGCCTTATGCAGATATCAGCCAACAACTCTGAATAGGTTATCCTCTGGGTTAATTTTAAAGCCACGCAGATTCACATAATTAGCTGGAACAGCCATTTCCCTGTCCCCTCTTGCGTGGAGCTGATGTGCTTATGCCCAGAGAAGCAGCCATGAGCACCACGTCCACGCCTGGCACCTGTGCGCTCACAGATTCAGTGAGTTAAGTGAGCCCTCACGGGGCCGCACAGCTGTCCTCACTTTATAGATGACAAACTGAGCCTGAGGAGACTATCTCCTCTCTGTTTCGGTCTCTCTGTCTCTCTACATCTGTCTCTCGCCTCTCCCTGTCTGTCTGTGTCTGCCTCCATCTCTCTGTCTCTCTCTATCTCTGCCTTTTGATCTCTTGTCTGTCTGTCTCTCTGCCCCTCTCTGTCTCTGTTTCTCTGCCTCTGTCTCTGTCTCTCTCTGTCTCTCTCAGCCCTTCTCCCCTCCTCTCTTAAACGCACACAATTGCTAGAATTCCAGGAATTGCTCCCATTTTGCTAGTGGCTTCTCTACCACGAACCCCAGGACCTTCTGTCCAGGTGAGGCAGGCGGGCCATGAAGACAGGGACCAGAGACCGTGGCATCCACACGGCTCCATCACACACACCCTCCCCCCGCCCGTCCCTCTCTCCTTCTTTCCCAAAGGATGGGAACAGCAGCCCAGACCCAGGCCCGCTCTGCCTCCACCCCAGCCTCCTCCGCGGCCGACAGGACTCACCTGGCCGCGCGTCGGGGGAACACCTGCCTCTAGAGTTCACTCTGCAGTCCCGCCTGCCAGGCGTCCGAATGGACAGACGGCTGCGGTAACAGGAGAGGCCTTTCTGCCGCAGGCGGTTCCACATCAGAGAACCGGCCTTGGTAAAAGGCCGTCCAACATGCTTCTGTCTACACTGCAAGCCAGGTGTTTTGCACCCTATGCCCTCACAATTCTGCAAAGACAACTTTGACCACCACACACACACACACACACACACACACACACACACACACACAGGAGGGGCTCCCGGGCCCACCACTCGCATCCACACTGTATGAGCGCATGGACACACGTCTGCGCTTTTGTTTGCTGGGACGAGAGGGCTGCCCGCTGCAACATGGACTCGGGATGCGTGTCAGCAGCAGTGACTCTTGCCCCATTTTCCAGATGAGGAAGCTTGTAAGGGGGGCTCCCACACACGCAGTCACACACTCAACCTCACGCAACCACACACTGTTGCGACTAAGCCAAAGCCAATTGCACACCACAAACATACAGACACACAAAAACACACCATCACATACAACCACACACAAGGACACAGCCACGTGTGATCACACGTAATTACACAATCATATACAGCCACACACTGTCACTACATGCACAACCATACACAGTTACACAGGCACACAACACACCATGATACAACCACACATAATCAGGACCACACACAATCACATACAATATCACACATGCGACCACACAGGCACACACAGCCAGACACAGACCTAGACACAAACACGTATTGACACAACCACACACAATCATGATCACATGCAGTCACACATGTGGTCACACACGTGGCGCAACCACACAGTCTCACAAACACACACACGCACCACCTGGGCTTGGGGTCTGCAGGCTCAGCCCCCCATGGGCACAGGCAGAGTTGCCGTGGAGGCCACCACCCCTGCTGGTCAGATGTTACGTCCCAAGTCACGATGCACAGAAGGTGTCACCGGTGCCCGGGGTTCACAGGGGCGTCTCCTCACAGTCCCAGTGAGTGAACACGAACCGGGCAAGGGGCCTGGGGGATGTGAAGACATGTTCCCCAAACCTCTGGCCATCCCAACGCCCATGCCTTCCCGTGTGGGGTCTGGGGAGCCGGGCTTTGACCCCTGAAAGACGGGTAAGGGGAGTGAGGACTTAGCCCTCCTCAGCCAAGTCGTGGGAAATACACACATTCCTGATGAGACCATGGGAACTTGGAGAATATCACAAAATGTGTGCTGAGCATGGCTTTCCTGTGCCGTGTAACTAAATCCCCCAGCAAAGACAACTCCACCCCAATTTCAGGCTTACAACACACCCTCCCCAAACCGTTACCCCCAAAGCCTTGTCATTTTATTCACTCACCAGCAACTGGGAAACTGAGACGGGGAGAGAAGCACAGCGACTTCCTATCAAACGCAAGTCAGTCGTTACCCATCTTTGTCCATCTGAGTTCTGCCCACGCCCGGCCCCCTCCCCCACGCCCCCACCCCAAGACGCCGGGCTGAGGCACCACCCTTGGTTTTAGTCACATTAATTCACAGAAAGGCCAGAAAACTGCCGTCGGGGATGGGGAGTCCTGGGACCTCCTGCCTGCAGCGTGCACGCGCGGGTGCGCCGCCTCTACACGGGTTCACATACCCCAGAGGGGTCTACACAGCCCTCTGCGTGCACACAGCCAGTCCCCATGTCTACACGGACGCAGTCCCCCAGTCGTCCACGCATCTGCCAAGCCACGTCCACACAACGCGACGCCCGGGAGAACTGAGGCTCAGGGAGGGGCCTCTCTGCCCCATTTCAGGAGACCCCCCCCCCCCCCCCACCGGCTCACAGACCCGGACTCACCGCGCTCTGCCCGAGGCTGCACCGCGTCCAGCGCCCGCTGCGCCCGCTGCGCAAACCGAGCCCGACCTTAGCGAGCCGGGCGGGGCTGGGGCATCGCGCACTGGGCTGGGGCGGCACCTGGGCTGGGGGCAACACAGGTTGGGGGCGGGACCTGGGCTGGAGGCGGGACCTGTGCAGGGGGTGGCTCAGGCTTGGGTAGCACCTGGGTTGGCAGCCGGGACTGGGCTGGGGGGCGGGACCTGAGCTTGGGGCGCCACCGGGTAGAAGCGCTCACTCCCTCCCCCACCGGGGCATCACCTACCTCCCCGCCCCGCCCCAAGTGCTCCCCATCCCGGCCCCTCCCCGCCACTCTCAGCCCCCCCCAGCGGACGCTGCGGCCCAGGTGAAGCTCCAGCAGTGGACCACCCGCTTGGGGAACGGGACCAGCAGAGGGTGGGGAGTGGGTGCACAGGTGCCTGGGAGCCAGGGGTTGGTCAGGTGGAGGACAGGGCCTGGGCAGGTGAGCTCCTGGGCAGGTGGTCCGGGATGAGGGCAGGGGAGGGGTGCAGGGATCTGCGGAAGCTGATGCTCAGAGAGCTCGGGAAGGGGTGCCCTGTGTGAATAACTACAATATTTTTAAAAAAATAAACTTGCTTTGAGAACAGTTTTGGATTTACAGAAATGTCATGAAGATAGTACTAGAGTTTCCAAGTACCTGGCTCTCAGTGTCCCCCACTGTTGGCATCTTACATCACCGTGGGATATTAACAAACTGATGTCCACACCTTGTTAACTAGCGCGGCTTTATTCAGATTCCTCGGTTTCCCCAGTATCTACCCAGGGCTCGCGGGGCAGGCGTTTCTCAGCCTTCCCTCTTTCCGGACGGACGCCGTGGGACGCCGTGGGCAGCAGTGAGGAGGCGGCTCAGGAGTTTGGTGGACGCTCCTCTGTTGGGGTTCTTCAGGTGTGTTTCTCACCGTCTGGCTGGGCAATGGCTGGATCTCTTTTTGGCACACCTGGCAGGGCCCCGGGGCAGCCAGCCTCCCCTCTCACTTCCATCTTGGATTGCTCATTCCTACTAGGACACCATGCCCACCCGCCCTTAAAACTGTTAGGACTGTAGGGCAATATAACCCTCCTTAACGGCCCTTTTAAGCTTCTCGCCACAGGAGACACAGGCCAGGAAAGCAAGCTTGCTGGACACCAGGAGTCAGACCATGTAAAGAACTGAAACGGTCCTGAAGACATCTGATCGCACACCTGAGTTCCACCGCATTCCAAGCCCACCAACTCAGCCCTCAACCCCACTGACGACGATTCCCCCCGGGGACTGCATAGAAGGGTGCTGCCATCATCAATCCAATGTCCCCTGGGCTCAGTGCTGTGGATAGTCCATCCCCCAGTCCCTTCCCGTAAATAAATTCAATTTTCTTTTCTTTTTTTCTTTTTTTAAATATATTTTATTAATTTTTTACAGAGAGGAAGGGAGAGGGATAGAGAGTTAGAAACATCGATGAGAGAGAAACATCGACCAGCTGCCTCCTGCACTCTCCCTACTGGGGATGTGCCTGCAACCAAGGTACATGCCCTTGACCAGAATCGAACCTGGGACCCTTGAGTCTGCAGGCCAACGCTCTATCCACTGAGCCAAACCAGTCAGGGCAATAAATTCAATTTTCTTAAATCATCATCTGAGATGGCTATTTAGCCTCCCCACAGGCACCACCCACCAGGTTCGCCTTTCAAAAACCCACCGTCTTTGTTCAGGACACTTCCAGAATATTTTGAACCAGTCGTTTTACCACCATCAGTTGCAACATCTTTGTGCCCTAAGAGGTATTTACTGTTTGGGGGAGGGCTGCGGCCACAGGGGCCACGCCTGCTGTTGGAGGGGGAGCTGTCCCTCGGGGTCCCAGCTACCTGCAGCAGGCTCCCCGTTACTGAACACGTGCGGGTTCTCTCTGGTGCTCAGGGTGATCCTGCAGAAGCAGCTGTCACTCTTTCTGGCGGAAGAGGCAGCTGTAGCCCCAGAGGGCAGTGATGTGTCCAAAGTCACCCAGCTCAAGACCTGGGTTCTTCCCCCTGCTACCCCCTTCTTTGAGCCAGGAGAGCTGTGAGGGGAGGACCCTGCAACCCCTGGGGGCCACCCTCTGCCCTCCCAGGGCATCCACTGGGCTCTTTATGGAGCTCCAGCCCCCTGACATGTCCATGACTTCCCCACATGGCTGGCGATCCCCTCCCCTAACCAAGGCCCTCACCCTTCATCTCAGAATGCTGGCACCAGCCAGGCTCACTTCCCCACCCAGCCTAGAACCACCCCTCCTGAGTCCTTTGGGCTCAGCTAACAGTTGCCTCCCCCAGGCAGCCTTCCCTGATACCTGCTTTCCAAGTTGGAGCTAGGGGCCTCTCCTGCACTGACCCGTGGCCTGTCCTTCCTCACCAGAGTCACCCAGGTCAGAGCAGGGTCCAAAACTCAGCTTCATCCGTGGGCCCGTGCAGGGGCCCTGGCACACTGCAGGCACTCGGTGAAGGCTGGCGAATGAATGAGCAGATGAATGGAAAACGTGTGCAAACGGAGCAACTGTCAATAAAAGGAAACCACTGTCCTTACAGCAGGTGTTCAAGACGCTCAGCTGTGCCCCCCAGAAGAGCAGAAATACAACGTGGTCTCTCCAGAGAAGTGTGTGGGGCTCTCCCTACCTGGGCACCTGCTGGCTCTGCCACCTCACCAAGGCCTGGCCACCACCAGTTGTGCAGAATGGACAGACCACCAAGTCAACAGTGACTCGGTGCCGCCCCAGGCACCTGCCCTCGGGCTCAGCCCCCAGGACGGGCAGTGGGTATGTCCCCACCACATCAGAGGACTCAGAGACGGATGAGCCTGCCCAAGACCACTCTGAGGCACTCCTTGTAGAAAAGCTAATCAGGATCACTACCCGTTAAAATTTACGAACAACTCTGACTTTATTCTAGAACAGGAGTGGGCAAACTTTTTGACTCGAGGGCCACAGTGGGTTCTTAAACTGGACCGGAGGGCCGGAACAAAAGCATGGATGGAATGTTTGTGTGAACTAATATAAATTCAAAGTAAACATCATTACATAAAAGGGTACGGTCTTTTTATTTTTTTAGTTTTATTCATTTCAAACGGGCTGGATCCGGCCCGCGGGCCGTAGTTTGCCCACGGCTGTTCTAGAATTACTTGGCAGTGATTAGTCATCCCTTCCCAGCTGGTTTAAATCAGGCTTTGCAGTGTCCACCCTAAACTTCGCTGGCAGCTCGCTCCTTGTTTTCTGTTGGTTTCAGAGGGTTTGGGGTCTTTTCGCCCAGGGAGGGGGGATGGGGACACTGGCACCCGGAGGAGTCCACACATCTCTGCTCTCGAATCTCGCCTGGCCTGGTGCGGGCTGGCTGGCCTTGGAGACATGCCTCCTGTATGTGTGAAGAAGGGGTTGGTGACAACAGAACATTTGTCTCAACACTGGCCAGCTGTGCACAGAGCCCACGTCTGTATAATGAGCATTACCGTGGGGGTGCACACTCTGGAGCACGTTAGCAAATCTGGCCCACTGCCTCTGCACAGCTGCTTGCTAAGGAAGAGCTTTATGTTTCTACATAGTTGGAAAATACCAAAAAGAGTGTTTCCTGATCTGTGAAAACAACATGGAACTCGCTTTTCAGTGTCCACCAAAAGTTTTGGCCACAGTCACCCCGTTTGCTCACATGTTGTCTGTGATGTTTCCAGCCACAGCAGTTGTGACTAGTTGTGACAGAAGCTGAAAAGTCCCAAACATTTGCCACCGGACCTTTATGGCAGGTCTGCAGCCCCCACGATAGGCGATTTCCTTCAGATTTCTGAGCTAACCATGAATAAGCTAACAGTATCCAAGACACGGGGAGCAGACTTCCCTCAACTCTGAATGCCAGGATGACACCACACCCACAATTAGCGGCACTGCAGCCAAAGCCCAGCTCAGCACCAGCCAGCACGGCTGTCGATCTGCCCGATACCTACAAGCAGGTGTCCAAGCAGAGCAGCCCGACCCCCAGCTCACCATGCGCCCAGTGGAGTGCCAGGCTCCACCAGCTCACTGCACCTCAGAAAAGGCCAAGGTCGAGTCCTATATATCAAAAGCTGTTTAATTATAAGATATGAATAGAAGCAAGGCCAAAACTGCAAACGAAAACTGTAGGAACTAACATCACCTTCAAATCCCATGACAGTTGTCTAATTTCCAAAACAAAAAAGATTCCCATCTTTGACACCCATGTACAAAATGGCTTAGATTAAGGCGCAGGCCGGGGTCAGACAGGGTCCGCGTGGGTCCTTTGCCCCGGCCGCCTCATGGCTACATCCAGGTCCCGGCCCCAAGGAGTTCCCGTGGGGCCTGAGGTCCAGCTGCTCTCCCTCCCCGGAGAAACAGGGAAACGGGTGGAAGACATCTTGTTTTCTGAGGAATAAAACTTCTCCCTTGAGAAGTGTGGCTAACAAAGACGGTGTGCGAGTCTGTCTGGCGCTGGTATCTTTGGAGTGGATCATGGTTTGGTCCGTTCCCATGGTCTACAAGGGCAGGACCGGGACCCCGTGGCTGGAAGGTCTGTGCCCTCGCGCCACTCCGATGGAAAATCTTCTGAACATGAGTCTGGAGGTTGCGTGGACGGACAGGGAGGAGCAAGGCCCCAGGGCCGCAGACAGTCCTGGTGGCCGGCAGCCCCAAGGCACCTGTCGTTCCGAGTGGTGGTGACACATGCAACATGATGGTGGACGGAGGGTGCCGGGAATGGGGCCACTGGGCCAGCTCCACCACGGCATGCCGTGAGGTTCAGAGGTAGAAAACAAAATGTCACTTCCAGAACATTCCCCCACGTTCCAGAAGCTCCTCGCAGATGCTCGCCCTGCTCGTGCTGCAGCTGGAGGCCAGGGAGTCGTGTGCTGGGATGCAGTCAAGAACGTGCAGATGCCCGTGATGTGGAGAGGGAAGCCCCAGTCCCCCTGTGCTGAGGCAGCGGAGCCAACACAAAGGACAGAGCCGGCCGTTGAGGGCTCCGGGGTACCGGGCCCGTGGACCCCAAGGACCTGGCCACCCGGCCTGGTGCCCGTCCTGCCTTCAGGAAGGGCAGTCCAAGAGGTGACACCACTGGCATTTCGGAAAGTCGTGGCTGTTTATTAAGACACGGAGGGGTTGGACGGAGCACAGGCTGCAGACACTCCCAGGCTGACGAAGGAACCAGGCCCAGGCTCAGACCAAGAGCCCCTGTCCATGTTTTGCTGGCAGCTCTTACCCGGCTCCCCAGCCTGTCCAGAGGCGGACCCAGACCCCATGCCAGCTGGGCTGAGGGCCTGAGCCCACACCTCCAGGCCTGGCTTTCGGCATGTGGACCAGCTGCGCTGCGGGAGGAACGCCATGGCCTTCGGGGCAGACCCTCCCCTCCGGCCCAGGACGGAGCATCTCCACGGGAGCCTGAAGGAAGCAGCAGCATGGTGTAAGCACCAAATGTGGCAGATGTGCAGCCATCAGTGGGCAGAGGTGACGCTTCCTGCCCTTCTGAGGTTCCACCGAGTCTCCATCTGGGAAGATACGGGCCTGGGATCGCGGGACGGGGACCTCGGCGGTCCCAGGGGTTGCGGCAGCCACATGAGCTGGGAGCAGGGCCGGGGGTTCAGGCGTGGCTGGGCTTGAGATGTGAGCATTGGCCAGACCAGAGCACCAAGTTGGGGAATGGCAGGTCCAGTCTTGGAGGGACGACAAGGGACTCAGGCTGCGCTGTCCTCCTAGGCCTGGAGGTTCAGGGGTGTGGCTGGCAGGACTCACGGGTTCCTGGGTGGACACACCGGCCACATCCTTGGGAGCAGCCGGTTCTGGAGGCTGCTCTTCGGGCAGTGTGGGCTTGACCTGTGCTTCTCCTGGAGGCTGCTGGGAAAACACAACCTCGGAGTCTTTCAGAGGCTGTGGGCCTTCGGCTGAGGCTGGCACCCAAGGAGGCTGAGGTAGATCCTTCTGGAAGAGGAGAGAGCCCGTGGTAAGGTGTGGGCGAGGCCAGTGGAGCCTCAGGGGAGGAGAGGCAGGAGTCACTGTGCCCAGAGGGTCAGGCTCTAGGCGGGGGGTGGGGAACCTTTGTTCTGCCAGGGGCCATACAAAATTATCCACTTAAAAATTAGCCTGCTGTATTTGGTCAAGTATTTAATTAACACCCCTAATGCCGTGGCAGGGCCAGACGAATGATGTCACAGCCCTGATACGGCCCGTGGACCAGGAGATCCCCACTCCCTACTCTGGGCCCAATCCCAGCGGCCAGCATGCAGGCCACAGGGAGGGGACCTGGCGCAGAAACCTGACCCTGACATCACTGGCTCATGCCCCTGCGCCTGACCTGCTGGCGCCAGCCCACCAGTTCTGTGGCAAAGCCAATGCCCATCGGGACTGAGACCCGTTGAGGACTGTGGGCACTGACCCGGGAGGCTTCCCCAAGGGCCTGGGAAAGGGTCTGGCTACAGGTGGGGTTAATGAATGTCAGACCTGGAGCCCTGCTCCTTTCCAAGGTAATACCACACTCAACGGCACTGCTGAGTGGGGCGTGTCACACCCGCGGGGAAGCCCCACGGACACCCCTCCTTTGTGTGCTGGGCTGACCTACAGGTGAGGAAGGCTGGGCTGGCCCACACTCTCCCTGCTGTTACTCCCTCATGGCTGGGCCTGAGGTGTCAGGTCCCTGCAGAGCCCAGAGCCTGAGCTGTGACAGCTCTTGCCCTGGCAGAGGGGCTCCAGTGCACCCCCAGCCTAACACGGCCTTCTCCATGGTGAAAGCCGTTGAAAGCCATACCCAGGCAAGTGGGACCAGCACCTTCCTCAGGTCACACCTCGCATGGCAGCCACATTGCCCCCTCCACGGGGATGGCTGAGCCACCAGAGCAACATGGACACAACACCCAAACCAAAATCTCTGGAAATGGGGAGACACCAACACAGGATGGGGGCTGCAGGGTTTAGTTGTAAAACTAGAGGCTTTACTCAACTTTAATTCTAGTTAGGGCTTATGGGTTATTATTTCTCGCAGACAGTCATAGCAAACTGGTATTCACCGCAAAGCCACTGCCCGTCCAGAACATGCCCAGCTCCCCGCGCCACAGGGCCAGGGCGCCACTGGTGATCAGCGTGCAGGGCACCAGGTAGAGGAGGGCCGGCTGGCCACGCTGCATGAGGGCCAGGGCCATGAATGTCACCAGGAGGCCGATGCCATAGGCTGGAGGGACAGAGACAAGCAGTGTGTTACCTGGGCCAGCAGTCCCCAAGGCCACACCCTCCCTCGAAGGAATGCTGGGAGCACGGGGTACCAGACATGACACAGGGACAAGCCAATGAGACTCGGGTACTTCCAGAATTTAATGGAAACTCTGGCATCTTCCAGGACATATGGCCCCCCTAGTCCTCAGGGGACAGGCAAGATATGAGTCAGGTTTCAATGAGAAGACAGGAGGAGCGGAGAGGCTGGAGAGAGGACAGGGCACTGGGGAGAGAAGGGGACATTAGGAGAGGAGGGGACACTGGGCAGAGGAGGGGACATTAGGAGAGGAGGGGACACTGGGGAGAGGAGGGGACACTGGGCAGAGGAGGGGACACTGGGCAGAGGAGGGGACATTAGGAGAGGAGGGGACACTGGGCAGAGGAGGGGACATTAGGGAGAGGAGGGGACACTGGGGAGAGGAGGGGACATTAGGAGAGGAGGGGACACTGGGGAGAGGAGGGGACACTGGGCAGAGGAGGGGACATTAGGAGAGGAGGGGACACTGGGGAGAGGAGGGGACATTAGGGAGAGGAGGGGACACTGGGGAGATGAGGGGACATTAGGGAGAGGAGGGGACACTGGGGAGAGGAGGGGACATTAGGGAGAGGAGGGGACACTGGGGAGAGGAGGGGACATTAGGGAGAGGAGGGGACACTGGGCAGAGGAGGGGACACTGGGCAGAGGAGGGGACATTAGGGAGAGGAGGGGACACTGGGCAGAGGAGGGGACACTGGGCAGAGGAGGGGACATTAGGAGAGGAGGGGACATTAGGGAGAGGAGAGGACATTAGGGAGAGGAGGGGACATTAGGGAGAGGAGGGGACATTAGGGAGAGGAGAGGACATTAGGGAGAGGAGGGGACATTAGGGAGAGGAGGGGACATTAGGGAGAGGAGGGGACACTGGGCAGAGGAGGGGACATTAGGGAGAGGAGGGGACATTAGGGAGAGGAGGGGACATTAGGGAGAGGAGGGGACATTAGGAGAGGAGGGGACACTGGGGAGAGGAGGGGACATTAGGGAGAGGAGGGGACATTAGGAGAGGAGGGGACATTAGGGTGAGGAGGGGACATTAGGGAGAGGAGGGGACATTAGGGAGAGGAGGGGACACTGGGCAGAGGAGGGGACATTAGGGAGAGGAGGGGACATTAGGGAGAGGAGGGGACATTAGGAGAGGAGGGGACACTGGGGAGAGGAGGGGACATTAGGGAGAGGAGGGGACATTAGGAGAGGAGAGGACATTAGGGAGAGGAGGGGACATTAGGGAGAGGAGGGGACATTAGGGCGAGGAGGGGACATTAGGGAGAGGAGGGGACATTAGGGAGAGGAGGG
The DNA here is from genome assembly GCF_963259705.1 of Myotis daubentonii. NCBI lineage: Eukaryota > Metazoa > Chordata > Mammalia > Chiroptera > Vespertilionidae > Myotis > Myotis daubentonii. The sequence continues at coordinate 32,643,189 of NC_081844.1, forward strand.
GACATTAGGAGAGGAGGGGACATTAGGGAGAGGAGGGGACACTGGGGAGAGGAGGGGACACTGGGCAGAGGAGGGGACATTAGGGAGAGGAGGGGACATTAGGAGAGGAGGGGACATTAGGGAGAGGAGGGGACACTGGGCAGAGGAGGGGACACTGGGCAGAGGAGGGGACATTAGGAGAGGAGGGGACATTAGGGAGAGGAGGGGACATTAGGGAGAGGAGGGGACACTGGGCAGAGGAGGGGACATTAGGAGAGGAGGGGACATTAGGGAGAGGAGGGGACATTAGGGAGAGGAGGGGACATTAGGGAGAGGAGGGGACACTGGGCAGAGGAGGGGACATTAGGGAGAGGAGGGGACATTAGGGAGAGGAGGGGACATTAGGGCAGAGGAGGGGACATTAGGAGAGGAGGGGACACTGGGCAGAGTAGGGGACACTGGGCAGAGGAAGGGACACTGGGCACAGAGGGCGGCTGGAGGTGAAGAAGTCACCGGCTTTCTGACCGGCAGCTGGCAGCTGTGGGAAGGGTCTGGAACCACAGAAGCAGCTGAAGTTGTGAGTGTGCCCAAATACCTCATTTTTATAAGCTTTTAGTTAGAAATATAATTCTGAATTACAATAATGTACGCGCAGAATTAGGAGATCAAATCTTTGATAACATAATTGTGACCCCGGAAAAGAACCATCTGTTCCCAGGAGCCTCTTGGTGAAGCAGGAGGGTGAAGGGGGTGACGTGCAATTCGCTCTCACAGCTCAGAATAAACCTGCAATACACGTGCGTGAGTGTAGCTATCTGGCCAGGTATGCACACACATGCAGAGAGAATGAAGTGAGGCAACTGTAATGAATCAACCGCTGGGCACTGGGCGAGCGGGGGTGTGGCGTCTCCTGGACTAATCGTACAACAGTGATCTTGGAGTTATTTCAAAGGGCCAAGTTACAAGAAAATCAGCCTTTAACTGGAAGCTTCCTCCAGAGCCCAGAGCCCGTGCCCAGCACCCACCTGGGCCTGTCCCGACCCTCAGCCCGCATTTCCCAGTGGTGTGCTCGCCTAGGGAGGGGTCCTGTGCAACCAGGGCGGTGCCCATGGGTCCTAACAGTGACTTCACAGGCGGACGGTGGGAGGATGCATTTGTCTGGCAGCTATGTAAGATCTGAGGGCTCCAATGGTGGGAACTACGGGGCCCTTCTGGCACACGGTTCAGACAGGGAAGCCCCTGCCACTGTGTCTTTACAGAACTGTTTCGAGGACTATAACGTGGAGAAATGTTCAGATACAATGAGCAACCGCAGGCACCAGGGTTGTGATCCTTGCAGGATCACACTGTAACAACCCCAAAATGGGCCTGAAGGCCAGCCTGTGCCCTCTTGGTGCTATAGTGACACCTCCAAGGTCTCTCCACTGGTGTAGAAGCTGCCAGGCCTATGCACTCTGCTCTCTGCCCATGACAAGGGGCAGGGGGCAGGGGACAAGGGAACACATCCCACCAGCTGGCTCTCCTGCAGAAGCAGGCAGGTGTGGACAGAGCACGTGCATGACGCACTTCTCTTCCTTGAGAGCTGACAGGGTGGGGACAAAAAGGGTTTTTTTTAAATCCTTACCAGAGAATATTTTCCCATTGATTTTGAGAGTGGAAAGGAGGGGAGAAGGGGAGAGAGAGAGAGAGGAGAGGGATCGATGTGAGAGACACATCGATTGGTTGCTTCCTGCACACACCCCAGCCTAGTCAGGGTTGGGGATCGAACCTGCAAACCAGGTATGTACCGACTGGAATCGAACCCGAGACCCTCCAGTCCACAGGCTGATACTCTAACTGCTGAGCACACCGGCCAGGGCTAGCTGGGAAATTTTTTAAAGCAATCAGGGCTCAACAGAAAATGAGAAAATATCACCTTTGTGTCATTGGCTTTGGTAATAAAAGAAACGAAAGAAAGAAAAAGAAAGGAAGGAAGGGAGGGAGGGAGAGAGAGAGAGAAAAAAAGAAAGGGAAACAAAGAGAAGGGAGGGAGGGAGGGAAAGAGGGAAAGAGGGAAGGAGGGACGGAGGGACGGACCACCGGAAGACAAGGAAGAAAAAGAGGAAGACAAAAAGGAGAAAAGAGAAAAGAAAAACAACTGCAACAATCACAGAAAAGTGAGGAAAGGGACTGTGCCGTGAGCAGAGGCTGCGCCGCCCCCTCCCACCAGCTCCGTGAGCCGCTGAGGAAGATGGCGGTCCGAGGCCCACGGCCTGGCCCTCCTGAGCGGTGCTTACCGATGGTGCAGGCCACGAAGTAGACCCTGGACGACTGCACCTGGATGTCGAACCTGTGGCAGTACGCCACGAGCAGCCCTGGGGGAGGAAGAGAGCATGGCCAGTCCTCACCGAGCCGGGGAGCCAGTGCCCCGTGGGAGGGCCGGGCACTGTGCATGGTCTCATCTAACAGCCATTATTGCTGTTTCACAGGTGGCCACACTGGCAGCTCAGAATGGAGCTGTAACCCAAAACCCTGGGCCAGTGCACATCCCACAGCACGGAGGGGCAGGGAGGTCCTGCCTGGTGGACTTGGGGCACAGTGGGCTGCCAAGGCCATACTCTGTCCTGGGTAGCCAGCCCCAGGCAGGCACGTCTGTGTAGCCATGACCCACAGAACAGAGCTGTCCCCCGGGGCCAACGTGGGGCTACCTTGACCATGCACCACCTACCAGCCCCCAACCCAACACGACCAGGACACCTGGGTGCCCTCAGGGCTGAGGGGTGACCCACCCATGTGCCCAGCCCCTGTACCTGGGACCAGGATGTCCCCAAAACCCAGGAGGGAGAAGGGCCGGTCGCACAGGGCCAGTGGCGAGGCGTTCAGCCTGGGCACCTTCAGGACCATGGGCAGCTGTGGGAAGAGGAGGCAGCACCTGCAGATGAGCCCAAGACGACAGCTCCCCTCCAGCCACCAGGGTCCGAACGTACCTTCTCACGTGTAGCCGAGTCTGCAGGCCCGGTCGCTACTTCCACCATGATACTGTTCCCACTCTAGCACAGGAGAGCCGCATCAGCGTGGGGCAGGGGTGCGGAGAGTGTGGGAGGGGCAGGGCAGGGGCAGGGGCTCCCACCTTGGTCAGGAAGGGCGTGATGAACACGAAGAAGATGTCATAGATGAACAGCACCATCAGCAGCAGTGTGCAGGCCTGGGGAGAGGCGTCCTGAGGGCCAGCCCAGGACCCCCCGGCACACGGACCCCCAGGCACACGGACCCCCCGGCACACGGACCCCCCGGCACAGACACAGAGACATCCCCACACCCTCGATTCCCCTCACAAGGCTCAGGCTATTCCCACTGGGATGAAGCCTTTTCGAGCGTCTGAACAACACCTGCCCCAGGCCTTGGGCCACAGGAGACGAGGGAGTGTCCAGAGCGACGGAGTGGAGGGCTGGGCAGGGCGTAAGGCACTCTGGGTTTCCCAGTCGGGGGACAGGTGGCCGAGGTGAGCCGGTGGGAGACATACGCTCCATGATGGGTCAGCTCTGGGTCTAGAGAGGTGATGCCCTTCATCCTCCATCCCCACGCATTTCTAAGTTTTTCCACCAGGTCTTACAGACAATAATCTCGGGCCCCCGGCTCAGAGGAGGCCAGCACAGAGCTGGGTGGCGGGCAGGTCTGGCCGTTCCAGGCATGGGGCTGACACAGGAAAGGCCCTCAGGACTCGGCTCCCCAGGGGCCCCACCTCCGGGCCCTCACCTTGAAAGTGGGGAGGCGGATGGTTTTGAGCATGTAGAGACAGAAGGCGATTCCCAGCGCATCCTGGAGGACCCAGGCCCACCTGCAGGGCAGAGCAGCAGCATCTGCTGGGACAGGTTCTATCAACAGCCACCAGCTGTCCGGCCCCTCCCTCCTCAGACACCTTACCCACACCAAGCGTCTGAAGCACCCCGCACTGGGCCTGACCGCGCCATGTTTCCAGGCTCAGCCACTGTCTGAGGCAGCAGTGCAGGTTCCAAAACCCGGGGGACAGACCCCACTTCGTTGGAACAGGCGGGGCAGTGATGGATGACAGGGCAGGGGGTAAATGAACCCTCCACCTGACACCAAGAGGCCAGAGACAGACAGACATGGCCGGGCCTCTGTCTCTACGGTGGTGGCTCTCATACCCAGATCACAGGAGTGAGAAACGCGCCCGGACAGGTGACATCCTCTTTCAGCCCCGTGGGAAATCAGGGCTCAGACCCACGGGCAGGCTCTGAGGGTGAGCATCTGGAACCCCCCGGAACGGTCCCACAGGAACAAGCAGCAGAGGCAAGACCATCTCAAACATCTGCATTAACCCAACACCATCGGGCGCTGCCACCCCACAGCCACACTCCCGACCTGCAGATCAAACCTGTGCTGTGAGGGCCTCACCTGGAGGCTCCAAGACAGAACTAGCGTGACAGAGGGGCCAGCGGGGACAGGGGGCATTCACCCTGTGCAGCCCCACCGGCCAAGGCCTGGGGGTGGTACAGCCCCAACCTCGCCAGCCCTTCCTGGGCTGTCCTCCTCTTCCTGTCTCGCCCTGCACCTTGGCCAGGGCTCTGCCTGCCCACCTCACTCATCAGATGCTTCAGACAAGGGATCGAACGTCTCCCCGCCAGGGCAGGTTGAAGAACAAGGAAAGTTCGAAGGTGGTGGGTGGGCACCTGTTGGCTGCCTGCACCCAGAGGTACAGGAACCATGGCCCGTTCTAATTTTATACAACAGAGAAGCGTCTTGGCTTAGATTTAACTGTGAGAATCCGGGTTCTCTTTGTGTACAAAGGACTCAAAATATTTTCCCATTTTCCTTCTGCCACTTAAATCTGTTATGGCTCCAAAAGGAGGTGCCGCCAAGAACATTTAACTGCCTTGGGAAAGGCTCATTGAGAGCGCCAGATGGTGTCAGCGATAGCAGGAGGGGGTTGGGCGGGAACAGGCCTGCTCTGTCCTCCTAGCGCAGCCCGGGCTCCAGGCCACAGGACAGGCGCACTGCCCTGCAGGGGAGGCCGAGCTTAGGGTAGCAGGTGCTCGGAGAAGCAAGCCAGCCCCCCTGAACCATCCGTGAGGGTGCTGGCTGAGCACACCCCTTGGGCACCACCTCGGGAGCAGCGGGGACAAGTGGCGCCAGGGACAGCGTCCCCTCCCGCCGCCCAGGGCTCCATGGAGGCCGTCCTGGACAACACAGCTTGGGGTGCCCAGGCCAAGAGGGTTTGCAGCATCTCATATCCAGATCCAATCACTGTGCAGGTGGCACCCAGACAATCAAATGAAACCAGACGCAGGAGGCAAGCAGGGCAGCCACGGCTGGGCAGCCGTCAGCGGAGCCCAGTCAACACCTGGACGCCATTCGGCCACTGCTTCCAGGGGACTGAAAGGAGGGCTTGTGATAACCACGGAGGTGAACTGGCTCCAGGTGCCCCCAAACGGCCCCGGGAGGTACAGGAAGACTGCAGTCCAGCACTCAGAGCATCTGAGGACAGCCCTCAAGAGGGAGGGGCCCCCCAATGGCTGGTGGCCTCCTAGGCCCTAGGACCTAGGGGGCCGTACTCACTGGTCCTCATTCCGGAAGATTGCCCACACCACACTGACACCCACGCAGAACAATGCCAGGAGCAGCACGCGGACCTGAGGGCACTTGTGGAAGTAGGGCAGGCTGCTGTTGCAGACCCTGACGGGTAGGGGAGAAGGGGGCAGTTGTCATGGGCAGCATGCCCCTCACCCCCGTAGACCTCTGACTCTTCCACCCTTGTTCCCACCCAGCACCCAGGCGGGTCATCTCAACTCCTACCCACAGCCCTCAGCCCCCTCAAGTCCAACTCCAACAAGCCCGCTGCCCAGGCCTCCTGCTGTCCTCCAGGCTCTGCTCTCAAAGGGGCCACTCACCACCCTGCCCACCCGGCCTGCCCTCCTCCACTTCCCGTTCTCTGTTAAACCCGCCCACAGTCCCCCTGAGGTTCCCAAGAGCAGAGGAAGAGTCAGGTGGGGACAGGCACTTGGGGTGAGCAAACCTGGGCCAGTTTCCAAGCCAGCCTGCCCACAAGAGCCCACAGGAGCGCAGGAGAGCCCGTGGGAGCCCTCAGCTCAGTGCCGTGTCTCCCGGCCTGTCCCCACCTCTCACCCTTAAAAGGTCTCGTCCCCCTTGTCTACATCCTTGAGTAGCTGCCCATCTTCCCTATAAGAGCCAGATTGGGCCTCTGGTAGCAGGGAGCCTCCAGGCCTGAACCACCAGTGCATCCAGCCAGGTGGCCCAGCCTTGCCCTGCCCTGCCGGGCATCCCTACCCAGTACCCACATGCACCCACATCATCCCACTCGGCCCCTGCGTCCCCACTGGGCCTATCTGCCCTGGAATGGAAGGTGGGGAGAGGGAAGCCACTCAAGAGAGGAGGCGGGAGGACTGAGAAAGCCCATTCTCCTCCCCATTCTGTCCTCCTCCCAAGGTCCATGAACACCCAGCAAGCACTGAGTGAGCACCTGCCATCAGCCTGCGCTGTGCCAGACTGGCCAAGGACCACGGGAGAGTGGGGGTCCTTGAATCATGGAAGCAGAGCTTGGAGCCTCAGGGGCCAGAGGACGGGAAACAGTAGTTGAGCCAAGGAGAGGCTGTGGTGGAGGACCTCAGGAACAAAGCTGGGGGCCAGGGGCTGGGGGGGGCTGGGCAAAGGCCACCTGAGGGAGCTCACCTGCATTTGCCAAATGGCAGCCTCTGGACCAACGGCGACAGGCAGCTGTAGAGGCCCGTGGAGGAGGCCAGGCAGAAAATCCCAATGATCACGTAGACTGCAGAGCAGGGCGCAGTGAGGGAACAGGCGGGCTGCGGGTCCCAGCCACCCCCAAGGGCCCCGTGCACTCTTGCACTTGGGCAGGGTGACCTTCACCCAGTAAAGGGAGGGGACAAACCCACCCGGAAGCCCTCCTGTCACCCTGCCGTCCACTGGACTTCTCCAGAGGAGCCACGGCCGCGGGGACCCACCAAGATGGTCGTAGAAGTAGTAGAGGAGCACCAGCATGGAGCAGCACATGACCACAAAGACGCAGGTCATGACGGGCGTCACGTCCACAGCCTCGTCCTCCTGCTTCTCGGGCTCATCGTCCCGCTTGTGCTTCATATACCTTCTTGAGAAACACGGGCATGAGGACGCCTGGCCAGCTTGCACAGCGCTAGGACTAAGGGCCAGAGACTGGGAAGGACTGGCAGGGACAGCTCATCTGTTGGCCTGTCCGCCCTCTCCAGACCCTCTATGTGTCCCCAGTGCCCCTCCAACAGGAGAGCCAGACCTGCCCTTGGACCTCACACCCTTGTCCAGGAGCTCAGGGTCCTCGCAGACAAGGCTCCCGGGCACCCACTATGAGACGCCCTTGAACACCACTGGGACTACCCACAGGCTCCGTCTCCTGAGTGCACCCCGGGCGGCGGGGGGAAGCGGGGGAGGGCCTGGGCTCGCATCCCAGTGCCAGAGCACAATCTCGGGGAGCGGGACCCAGCAGGCCTTTGGCTGGGTCTCCCAGGTATTCACAGCAACTATATTCCAGAAGGTTCTCTGGAGTGTGGACACCTCTCTTCTGAGCAGTCCTGTTCCTTTCACTTCCCAGCGTTAGGGGCACCCATCAGTTCCACATGTGCACACATGTACACACAATGCGCACACACGTAAAGGAAGGATACTTACTTCTTCACATCCCGGCTCCCAGCCCAGTAGCCCCCAAGGGCAACAGTGCCGACGGCCATGATGAAGATGATGACCATGTTGTAGTCCAGCATGGGCTCGTGCGGGGCATACAATGCTGCCCTCACCGATCGGCCAAAATTCTGCCTCGGAGAACACATCAGAATTCAAGGCCAAGGCCCCCTGCCCAATGCCTTCATCCACCAATCCTGACCCCAAAGCAATCAGCTCTGACGTAACAGGCTGTGCAAGAAGACAGGCAAGCTGCCCTGCGTGCGAGAACACAGCCCCGCGCCGAGATGTGCGTGTGCTTGCATGAGGTGCACATCACCTGTGTAACATCGGGCGGCCCATGGGGGACCCACGGGGAGAGGCGTGAGGCCTGCGCTTACTGTGAACTTCTGGAAGTTTCACAAAGACTGGAGATTCTTGTTTACTTATATAATGATGCTCACCCTGCTCCAGACCCAGCTCCCCAAATCAAAGATGAACATGGGCCTCAGGTCAGACAGGCCTGGGCCAGGAGTGTGCAAACAGCAGAGAGAGAGAGCGATGCTCATTGTCCATGTATGGGGAGCGCCAGGCTGGCCAAGCCTGGAGCCTGGATTACTCTAACCAGCTGCACCGGGCACTTCAGGGCCATGGTCTCCATTCCTGGCATTAGGTGGCACTGGAGGCCTACCCTCACGATGTGGCTGACTCATAGTGGGCAAGACCCGCCCCTGGCCAGCCCCAGACAGGATGGCCTTGCCACAGGCCCTGCCCACCACCTACTCTGGCCCCGGGCCCAACACACTTCAGGGGGAGGGACCCCTACCTTGAAAATGTCCAGCATGTCTTTGTAGCTGAGCAGGGCCACCGGAATGCCGATCTCCTCATACTGCGTCTTGTTGCCTCCTGGGGGGACCTGGGCGTCCAGAGGAGGCAGGTCTGCTGGCTGACCAAGGCCCACCCAGGATGGCGCAGACAGCCGACCCCTCCTGACGGCATGGCCCACAGAGCCAGCTAGCCCTCTCTCTAAGGAAGGGGAAGATTCCCTCGTGTGAGCTGGGTCCTCAGGGGCCAGCACAGGAGGGGGACACACCGGGAGGGAGGCCTACAGGCTCAGCACCACCCACGAGGGGAGGAAAACCTAGCCCTTCACTCAAACCTTGGGGTCAGGAGCCAATCCATCTGGCTGGGGGCCTGGAGGAGAGGCCGGCAGGTGGACCCATGCCACCCACTCCTTAGAAGGCACCCCCAGAGCTCTGCCTTGAGGCCCTGTATCCCCCAACCCACAGGACTGCTCTGGGATAAGCCCCTTCCAAGATGAGGGTCCAAAGGCCTGAGTCCACAGCTGGTCAGCAAACCAAACTTCTCTCTCCTGGCTGTGGCCGCCCGTTCCCGGCCAGCACCCATGCCCACTTTGGTTGGGGCCCAGGGGCTCCTCCCGGCTTCCCTTAGGGCACCTCCAACCCTTGCCCTGGGTAGGTCCTATTGCCCAGAAGGGCGCCCAAGCAGCTGTACCAGGGTCTCCTTGCTGACGACGAGCAGCCCGTGCGCCCCGCTGCCCTGGGCCAGCCTCACTTTGTCGTAGAAGGTGCAGTTCCCCCGAGTCACCAGTGGAATCTGGTTGCTGAAGCCTTTGGCAGGGAGGTCGGATGCAGAGCAGAGCATGGAAGTCGTCCAGTCCCTCAGCTGCAAGAGAGACTGAGGGAAGGCAGCGCTCACAGGAGCTGTTCTAGAAGAGTCAGGGCGGGCCCCAGTCCTCACGGGAACCAAGGCATCGGAGAAACCTGCCCAGCTGTGCTGAGCCTTCAGTATCCAGATCACCACAGTGAGCGCCATCCTGATGCCCCCTCCCCTTGGGTCCCACTGGACTTCAGGCCCTTGCACCAAGAAAGGATGAGAAGTGAAGGGTGGGCAGGGCCTGCAGACACACATACCAAACGCACGGCAGACAGGAGGGACAGGGGTGTGTGCTCAGAGCAAACCCCTCAGAAATCCTCCCTGCGTCTCCAGATCCACCTTAGCACCCATTATGAATGGAATACAAGGGACAGGACGTCAGCCTCTGTGGTGAGAACTCACCCACAAGAGCACCCTCCCGGTCCTCCGAGTGGAGGAAGGAGGCCAGACCAGGGAGAGGGGTCTCCTACAAGAAGAGCAGAGCCCTTGCCCCGCCCTCTGCTGTCACTCCTCTCAGGAACCCGCTGGCAGCCAGCCCCCACCCAACACACGAAAGCATGGCTGGTGTCTCCACCAGAGGCCATGTCCCCACCCCATAGCTCCCAGCTGAGGTCCTTCGGAGCCCTTTCCCCCAGCTGGCTCTCTGAAAAGGAGAGTCTCTCCAAGGACCCCTCTGGACACTGGGCAGAGCGGGGGAGGGATGGCAGCAAGACAGCCAAGATCCCAAGCTGAAAGGGGTGCTCAGAGCCACCGTGCCAGGAGGGCCACCAGTCCAATACTCACCGCCTTGCTGAGGTCGTGTGGCAGGTGGGCCCACTGGGGGTTGTAGAGGATGCAGTAATCCTTGCCTTTCGGGCCCCCCGTCTCGGAGACCACGTGTACCATGCCATACTCACAGGCCACCTGGAGCAACGGGGCAGGGGGCAAAGAGCTCAGGGCGGGGGCCGACCATCCATGACATGGGGTCCAAGTTAAAGGAGGACACCTGTGAAGGCTGGGATGGTTTCCTCCCTCAGACAGGACAGAGAGGACACACACAGAAGTATCTCACGATGGAGAAAACGAGGGAGGGCCGCGAGGACAAGTCTCCCTAGGGAGACCTGGGTGTGACCTCAAGCCTGTCAGCACCCAGCCAGGGGCACGCACCACACCCACAGGCCCCGGCCCTTCCTGGCCCCTGGGCTCTGTGGAGCTGAAAGGGCCAAGCTCTGCACTCTTTGGGCTCCTAGGCCTGCCCTTCTGCAGCTCTCGCTCCCCTTGGGCTATAGGCACCTCCAGACAGAGCCGGGGACTGCACCCCTGGGCTCCCCGGAGTCTGCCACAGAGACAAGCAGGTGGCAGCTGCTCCCAAGAAAGGACACAGGATGGGGACGGTCATCACCTGGCACAGTGAACCCACACCGAGGATGCGGCTTTGCCAAGGTGAGGGAGGCGGAGGGGGCTCTGATTTGGCCAAGGACCCTGATAGACTGTGCTCCAACACCAGGCGGAGCACCAGGCCGCAGGCAGCTGGGCCCTCTGCGAAAGCACAGCCAGGCCACTCCGAGAGCTTCCCACCCTGGCCCTGGTCACCTGGCAGTGGTGGCAGCATGGTGGACAGCCCAGGGTGCCCCAACCTTGAAGTCTGAAGGCGGACACCAGGCGCTGGGTGCAAGTCCCACTTTCCACAGTCCCCAACTGCCACTGTTCCAGTCAGCCCATCAGCTCTGGCCCTTCCATGTGTCACCTGAGTGAGGCGCTGACGGCCAAAGCAATGCTTACATGGTGCCAAGCTCCAAAGAAGCTGTGTGTTCGGGGCCACCCAGCTTTCTGGGAGGGGAGGGCAAGGAGGTGGACTGCCTGAGGCCCACCCAAGGTCTCAGAGCACTTCACTAAGGCAGCATCCTGCCATCCCTGCCTCTGTTCCCGGGGAAACCCCACACACCTCACATGTCACCTCGTTCCCTTCACCAAAGGCAGACTTAGGAGGCCCCTCTTCCAGGTTCTCCCCACCAGACTGCCCCCCAAGGGTGCCCTTCATCCTGGCCCTAACTACTGTGCCTGGTATATGCCCCCTCCAATGAGCAGAGCCCCCTGGCACCTCCTCACCCTGGGACACGTGGGGAGCAATAGAGTCGCTCAACCTCCAGGCAGGGCCAGAGAATGCACCCCTGGTTTCCCCAGAGTCTGTCACAGAGACAAACAGCCCACCTTCTGTGTTTGCAAACAACGTTTTATTGGAACACAGCCACCCTATGCCAGCATGCAGGGCCTCTGGCTGCTCTTGGCTGCCACTGCTGAGTTGGGCAATTGCTTGCAAAGCTGACAAGATGCCCTATCTGGCCCTTTCTGGAAAGTTTGCTGAACCTTGATCCATGGGAGCCAGGCTGATGATGAAAACTGTCATTTATGTAAAATGGAAAGTGAACAGAAACTGGATCTTTTTTTAAAGTCATTTAAGCCTGGCTGGTGTGGCTCAGTGATTGAGCGCTAAACTATGAACCAGGAGGTCATGGTTCAATTCCTGGTCAGGGCACCTGCCTGGATTGTGGGCTTGATCCCCAGTGGGGGGTGTGCAGGAGGTAGCCGATCAACGATTCTCTCTCATCATAGATGTTTCTCTCTCTCTCCCTCTCCTTTCCTCTCTGAAATGTGTGTGTGTGTGTGTGTGTGTGTATTCCCTCCCCCCACAAGCACACTTCATGGACTTTCCTCCCCACAACCTGTACAACTAAGCCTGTGCTTGTATCAAATGCCACAAAGATCACGGTTTCACTTTGATGAGTTCCCTCATCCTCTTGAGTTAAAGGAACGGGAAGAAGTTCTTCAAAAGGGCCCAGTGATACACGTGCCCATGTTCCAGCACAGCCTGTCCCGGCTTAGAGAACCAGAAACAGTCAAGGCTGCCAAGGGCAAGCCATCTTCTGACACATTGCATTCAGAGCAGGTCCAGGAACTCCCAGAGACACTCTGCTTACGGATTACTGTGAAAGCATCCACATCAGGGGCTTGAGAGACTAATGGGTCCAGGCTGGGGCAGTCTTCCTTTCTCAGATGTAGTGAGTTCTGAGGGCAGAGAAATGAGGACCCAGATGCTTGGAAAGAGAGGTCTGGGTATAGAACAGTGTGAGGAGGGGATGGGGACAGGCAGAGGGGGCACAGGTGCAGGAGGGGCAAGGAGGCAGGTGGAGGAGAGGTAGGGAGGACAGGTGCAGGCCAGGCAGGAGGGCACTAACATTAGTTAAGACCTGATGAGTAAGAGCCTCCATCTGGCCTTTATATACAGATCTCACAGCAACTGGGTCTATTAGGGAAAGTCAAATCCCTCACTGGATCACAAAATGGTAGCGAGTGTAGGGCTGTCAGCAAGCACCACTCCTGCCCAGTGGGGAGGAGAGCTAGGAACTGGAGGAACCATAAGGAACCACACCCAGCCAAGGAGGGAGCTGCGTCATCTCAGGGCGTATTTCCCACGGGGTTCTGTTCTGGGAAGAGCAGTCCCCACTGTGCTCCTCACTCTCTCCAACACCCTCCTGACTCTCCACACGCAGGACAAAGTTCAAACTCCTCAGCCTGCCTGGATAGGTCCAAAGGCCCCAACACCATGACCTTCTACCACCGGCTCTGACACGCCCAGCCTGTCCCCCTGGACCCCCGCCTAGGGAGGTCACACGCAAGGCCTGCCCTTCACCCTCTGCCGAGAGCTGCTCCCACTGCTGGCCCTGGCCCTGCCCTCCAGCTTAGGGGGAAACCCCAGCCCGTCTTCAAGTGCCCCCGAAGGCTGACATGTTTCTCAGGATGCAAGCATCAGACGACCCGACACATCAACCACCGCTGAGCCCTCACTGTCCCCAAATAAGTCATCAGCTCTCACGCCTCCACCTGGCTCCTGCTACTCCCACCACCCGTACCATCCTCCCTCAGCCCTCAAGACCTGGCGAACGCCGCGCAGGCCACTGCTTCCGAAAAGCCTTCCCAGGCCCACGGAGTCACGCTCCCGTCACGGTGTCCCCGTGACTCTTCACAGCCCTCTCGCTTTGCCCTCATTCAGAATATCTGGAGAGCCCAAACCCTGCCCTCAAACTGCTCAGACCTCAAACTGGCAATTAAACAGGGAGAAGTACAAGGGCTGGCCAACAGATGGGAGGGGGTAGTCTAAAGGGTCTGGGAAAGGTACAGTGAAGCTGAGACTGGAAGGATGACCAGGGTGGTCCAAGGAAACAAAAAAAAAAATACAAAAACAAACAAAAAGAACAAAAGAGCAGAGTGGCTTCAATAACTAGAGCTGGAAGGGAGAGACGCTTCCTGGGCAGCCAGATCACAGAGGCCTCCCCCGGAAGTCCCTGACCGGGATGTGACAAGACCTGACACCCTTTGAAAGAGATCGTTACTGCTGTGTTGAGAACGGACCCGGCCTGTGCGGGACACGAGCGGCCACCGGCCACCCGCCCTGAGCTAGGAGAGAGGGGCGGCGGGGTCGAGTAAGCACGTCAAGGCTCATGACCGCGTTTGCGGGGCTGTTAGGGAAACCGGTCCCCGAGCTGCTGAACCCAGAGGAGAGGGAGGATTTGGAAATAAAAGACGCGCCCCTGACGATGTACATCGGCCACTTCGTGGTCAGTCCCTTACTGGCGCCTGAGACCCTCCACGGCAAGTGACAAAGGAACACGCGGCGGCTCATCACCCCACGCGCCGTCTCGCCGGTCCGCGCTCACGCTTTGCTCCTTCGGTGGGGGAGCAACTCCCTGGCCCAAGGTCACGTTGTAAAAGTGAGACGGAAATTCGACCCCCTCCGGGTTCCTGGCCGCTCCCCTGGCACGGCCTGGGTGTCGCGCTGGACAGCTTACCGCAACCACGGGGGTGGGCGCTGGCACCGCACGTAAAAGGGGAAAGTGAGGGTCGGAGAGGGGCAGCCCCCTGGCCGAGGCCACGGAGGCAGACAGGAGCGTCCCTGGCGGCGATCGGAGACCCCGAGATGGACCAGCAGGGCCGGAGGGCGGAGGAGGGTCCCCCAAACTTCACACCCACGTGGAACTGAGCGACGATGCAAAGGGCTTTCGAGGAGGAGAAGGGAGCCGGGCCGGGGACAGGCCCGCAAGGTCACGGCGGGGCTCCGGGCCCACGAGCCGCCCGCGCGGGGACGCGTGTCCCCGAGGCTGCCCCCAGGCCGGGACGGGCGGGACCTGCGCGCAGCAGGGTACCGAGAGGCTGGGTCGCCGCATCCGGCGGGACCAGCGGAACGGGCGCAGCCCTCACCTGGGCCGCGAGGAGGAGGCAGGCCGCCCCGAGCCGCGCCAGCGCCGCCGCCGCCGCCGCCATGTTGGCGGGTCCCAGCCACAGGCGTCGCCAGATGTTTCCCAGCAACGCCCCCGGCGCGCCGCGCCGCGCCGCGCAAGCGCACTGCATGGGGCGCGCTGGCGTGCGGAGCGGGGTCAAAGGGCGCGGAGGCGGGGCCTCGGCTGAGCGGCGCGGCGCGGCGAGATGGCGGTGAGCGCGGCGGTGGCCCGCGCGGGCCGGCGGGGGCCGAGGGGCTGGCCGCGCTGCCCGCCTCACGCGCTCTGCTTCCCCCGCAGGACAAAGAGAAGAAGAAGAAGGAGAGCATCTTGGACCTGTCCAAGTACATCGACAAGACGATCCGGGTGAAGTTTCAGGGAGGCCGCGAAGGTGAGGCACCCGCTCTGCACCCCCTAATGATTTACGAGAAGTAAGAGAAGTAATGGGGGGCAAGAGTGACAGCTGATACCCGGCACCGCTTAGGCGCTTTGCGCGGATAACCCGTGCAAGCTTCCTAGAGGCGCCGGGGCCGGTGCTGCCGTGCCCCTTTGCAGCGGGGAGGCTGAGGCCGGGAAAGGGGACCCCAGTGGTCCGCCTGGGGCCGGGATGCCAGACTGGCCTCCTGTGTGGGTCTGCCGCCGCCGCTGCTCACTGGTGCCCCTTCGCCGAGTTCCTAAAGAGCCGCACTGTTAACTTTGGGCCCAAATGTTCTCGGTTGTGGAGCCCGTCCTGGACACGTGGGTTGTTGAGCGCCATTCCTGGCCTCCACCCACTGGATGCTAGGAGCATCCCTTAGGCTTTTTGTTTGCTTTAAATATCTATCTATCTATAGCCTATATAATCCTATATAATAAAGATGTAATATGCGAATGGTCATTAAGCTGTGAAGCATAATGACTAACTGGGTAAGGACTGATCATGAATTAGCAGGAGGGTGGGGCAGCAAGCTATGTGGGGCGGGGGAGCTACAGGAGGGCGGGGCAGGAGGAGGCGAGCTACTAGTATGTATATAAAAGCTTATACTGCCAGTCAACCATTCCGTTGACCTGGACCAGTCTACTGGTAGCTATGATGCACACTGACCACCAGGGGGCAGACTCTCAACGCAGGAGCTGACCCCTGGTGGTCAGTGCATTCCCACAGCAGGAGCGCTGCTCAGCCAGAAGCCTGGCTCATCGCTGGGCTGGTGAGCACAGCTGCAGCAGCGGCAGATGTAGCAAGGCCTGGATGAGCCGGAGCAGTGCAGTGCCTGGCCCCAGCTTGGGCTCCTCCCCGGCCACCTGCTTCGCATACTGCTACATCCCTCAGGGATGTTGGACTGCCAATTTCAGCCCCTGCCAGGATTGGGCTGGAACCTGCAGTTCAACATCCCCAGAGGGGTCCCCAATTGCAAGAGGGCACAGGCCAGGCTGAGGGACCCCACTGGTGCAAGAATCCATGCACTGGGCCTCTAGTCTATACCTGGTATATATAACAGCCTAAGCAACCGTTTGACCCTGTAGCTATGACGCGCACTGACCACCAGGGGGCAGATGCTCAATGCACAGACATGGAAACATGGAACAGACTGATGAATCTCAGGGGGGAGGGGGAAGAGGAGAGGACAAGAAGAGATTAACCAAAGATCTTATATGCATACTAGAGGCCTGGTGCACAGATTCGTGCACCAGTGGGGTCCCTCAGCCTGGCCTGTGGGCCTCTAGTATTTTTAATGATTTCAGAGGAAAAGGGAGAGGGAGAGAGAGATAGAAACATCAGTGATTAGAGAGAATCATTGATTGGCTGCCTCCCACACACCCCCCACTGGGGATCAAGCCTGCAACCCGGGTATGTGCCCCATCAGGGAATTGAGCCTTTACCTCCTGGCTCATAAGTCGACACTCAACCACGGAGCCATGCGGGCCGGCATGTTGGCAGCATCCCTTAGTTTTGACAACCAAAATGTCTCTGACATCGCCCAGTGTCCCCTGGGGGGCAGAATTGCCCCTTTGAGGCCAGAGTCCAACAGTCAGTCTCCACATGTGGGCCAGAGGGACCTGTTAAAACATCAATTCTTGTTTGCTGCTCAGCCCTCTGGGGGCTCCCCCTTGTCTGGGGTGAACACAAACCTTGGTGCCCCTGAGTAACTAATGGGGCTCTCATCGCCACTGGCTGTCAAGGTGCACGTTCTCTCTGCCCGGAGTGCTGCTACCAGGTTAGCTGCCAGAGTCATTTTCCTGCTCTCAACGCAAGGTTTTGGCTCTGGGACACCTTCCCCGAGGCCTCTTTGTTATAAGTTCCTGGTAGTACCTGTCACGGTTTGCAGCTTTATGTGTAAACATGGTTTTTAACTTTGCATCTGCCCCTGGAGTCTAGTGAGGAGAAGGCAGTACAGTGCCTAGTCCCTGCCTTTCAGGGGAAATGGGCACAGAGTGCTGGCATAGTTGGGTATCTTCCTGCATCGGGCGAAGAGAGGAGTTGGAAAAGAGGGGTGGGAGTTGGAGCATCACAAGCAGAAGCACAAATGAGTGTGAAGGTCTGCAGGCCAGAGAGGACAGTTGGGAGAGGCAGCAATGGGCAGGAAGCGTGGGTGGCCTGTCGGGGCACTGGGGGCTCACCCCCCTCTCAGGTGCAAAGATACGTCACTTGGTCAAGGAACCATAACCTAGGATGCTTGGGGTTTTGTTGTTGTTCAGTTTTTTTTTAATCCTCACCTGAGGAGTGAGGATATTTTTTCCATTGATTTTTAGAGAGAATGGAAGGGACAGGGGGAGGGGGTAAGGGAGAGAGAGAGAAATATCAATGTGTTAGAGACACATCAATTGGTTGCCTCCCACTTGAGCCCCATCCGGGGCCAGAGTTTGAACCTGCAATCTAGGTAGGTGCCCTTGACCAGGAATCAAGTTTGAAACTCTTAGTCCATAGGCCGAAACTCTAACCACTGAGAGGTAAAATTCACATCACAAAATTAACCATTTTAAGGTATGGAATTTAGTGACATTTGGTACCTGCCTACTGAACCACTGTTGATCTTACAACCTTTCCATTTCTCTTCTCTTCTTGGTGATTCCTACAAGCCAGTGGAATCCTGAAAGGGTTTGACCCACTCCTCAACCTTGTGCTTGATGGCACCATTGAATACATGAGAGGTGAGTGCAGCCAGCAGGACTTGGAGGCCTCCAGGACTTGCGGGGTCTTCCTTTTTTTTTTTTTTTTTTTTTTATTTCTTTATTGGTTTCAAAGAGGAAGGGAGAAGGAGAGAGAGACAGAAACATGAATGATGAGAGAGAATCCTTGATCAGCTGCCTCCTGCACACCCCCACTGGGGATTGAGCCCGCAACCCAGGCATGTGCCCTTGGCCGGAATCAAACCTGTGACCCTTCAGTCCGCAGGCCGACGCTCTATCCACTGAGCCAAGCCGGCTAGGGCTGCAGGGCCTTCCTTACTGCTCCAGACCTGCTGTCTGAATGGTAAATGTGGTCCTTGTACACCAGACAGCTGCCATATATCTTTACTCTGTCACTGTCCCAGCATTACAGACAAGCTCACGACACCATCCTCTCAGAGACTTCAGGGATGTTGGGGGTATTTTGCTAATCCACCATTACTGATCCTGAGACACTTGCTGCCTGGCTTGGTTAGAAAGATGCCAACTGGCCCTGGCTGGGTAGCTCAGTTGGTTAGAACATCGTCCCGATACACCAAGGTTGCAGGTTCAGTCCCCACTCAGGGCATATACAAGAACCAACTAATGAATGCATAACTGAGTGGAACAACAAATTGATGTGTTTCTTTCAAATCAACAAATAAGAAAAAAGAAATGCCAACCTACTCTAGGGCTTGGTCAGCCCACTGTCTCCTGCGGCTGACAAGGGTCCCCTTATACCATGCCCCCAGTCCCTGTACCCCTAAATCTCAAGACCCTCCACCTGCAGCAGCACACAGCGGTCAGGTCATCCCTCACCCATTAGCCAACGAGTTCTTTTTGATTTTTTGTTAATTTTCACCCAAGGACATGCTTCCATTGATTTTTAGAGCGTAGATGGGAGGACAAGAGAAGAGAGAGAAACGTGGATGTGAGAGACACATCGATTGGTTGCCTCCGGCATGCTCCCCAACTGGGGCCTGGATTCAAACCTACAACCCAGGTACATGCCCTTGACTGGGAACTGAACCCACAACCTTTCAGTGCATGGACCAGTGCTCTGACCACTGAGCATACCTGCCAGGACAGCCAACAAGTTCTTCAGCTCAGCCTGATCCAGGCATTAAGGGGATGCCAGCACCTAGGAGGGAGGTAAGGAGGGAGGGTCTTGCTCCTCACGGGACCATTAATGCCTGAGACACGAGTTGCTCTGGTGAAAAGTTATCAAAGCCACACAAGAGTGTCACTGGGCCACCGAGCAGAAACATGGTCAGCTCAGCTGGTAAACTCCAGGAGGCCTCTTGCTGTGCCCTCATTTTTTCTCTGCCTGCCTGGGTCCACCCAGAGTCCCAGCCCTGCCACCCTGGATGGATGAATACCTTGTCTACAAGACAGGCCCACCACCTGGGGCCAGTGGGGGACCAGGCCAGCTCAAGCATGCAAAGCGCTTAGGGCTGGTTGGCCCTGGGAGGCGTGGCTGCTGCGCCTCCTACAGAGCCTCCTACCAGCGTGCTGCCTCACTTGCTGAGCAGGTCTGTGTCCCCTCCTCGGTCCAGGACGGCCCCTCAGGGAGGCCCGAATGCATAGCGTATGGGAAGGCCAGACTCACCAGCTGTTGTCCCTGCCGGGTCTGAGGGTGGACGGCTGCCTCTCAGGTGGGGTCTCTGATTTCACTGGGCCGCCTGGTTCCCCTCCCCCACATCCTTCAGGAATAGTGGTGGGGACTTTCAGTCGCTGTGACCTCAGAAGAGTTCCCCTGGAACTTCCTGTCACTTCCATGGGGTCCCTCTCACTCTGCTGTTACACACCTTGGACACGGGTGAACCATGGCCCGCACGGCTTTCACAAATCTGTGTTCCAGCTGCCTGTCTGATTACATAGCCCCAGGGTCTCCGCTGGCTCAGGTGCCGGTGCCCCTAATTAGCTTCGCTACCCAGCATCCCTGCGGTCCCCTGGGCCACCGTGTACTCATTTGCAGAATGAGGGCAGGCCTCAGATGGTGGTTTCCAGAACTCTTCTCGTCCATGGGCCACTGCAGGGAGAAGGGCTGCATGTCTGGCTTTGGGAGGCGTTTGGCTTGCTCCCCTGGCCAGCATGTCCCCTCCAGAGTCCTGGAAGGAGGGAGGGGGGAAGCGATCCGAGGACCCTTTGATGCAGATCTTCAGACCCCGTCCTGCCCCAGGCATGGTCTCAAGTCCTTACTCCTGCCTCTCTTCCTCCGCAGACCCCGATGACCAATACAAGCTTACAGAGGACACCCGCCAGCTGGGCCTGGTGGTGTGCAGGGGCACCTCAGTGGTGCTCATCTGCCCACAGGATGGCATGGAGGCCATTCCCAACCCCTTCATCCAGCAGCAGGAGGCCTAGCAGGCGGGGAGGGCACAGACACGGATGCCGTCAGACTTGGAGCTGTCCCTCCTGCCTTAAATGCTGCCCGCAGAGATGGAACTTTCCTTTTTGTATAGGTTATTTTTTGTTTTCTTAATAAAATTGCAAATCTCTCATTTCCAGGAGCCCCAGAATCTTGCTTTCAGCCTTGATGTTCTAGCAAAGCTTGGTCACAGGGATCAGTTCAGCTGAGTTGCCAAGCACCAGCCGTGGTCAGTGATGGGGACTGGGGCATTCCAAGATGACTGAGCACGCACCGTCCAGGCGGGGGACAGGGACTTGTGAGGCTGGAGCCAGGTGCAGGCATCCCAGGCCGGCCTGTGGTTCCAGGCGGTGTACCAGCCACCAGCCTTCGCAGCAGGCAGATCCCAGCAGCTGTCTCTGCTCCTCAGCTTTGTCCCTTCAGTGCCTCCATAAGCTAGCCTCAGTGTCCCCCAAACCAGGGTCTTCCATTCACGTCCCTGCTTATAGCTTCATTCTCAAAGAACAATGCAGATGGAGTGTGGGCCTCTAAGTTCTCCTGACCCTCTTCTCACCTCCCCTCAGTCCAGCCCCAGCCCACCCAGGGCCTTCCCCCCGCTCCTCTCAGCCCAGGACTCCACCCCAACCCTCTCCTCGGCTGGTCCCCTCAGTGGTCATGCTCATGAATGCCCCATTCCTAAAAGCAAGCCTTTTCCTGGCTCCTGTTTCATAAACTGTCCTTGTTAAGACTGTCCCCCACGGTACTATGCCTGAGTGACAGCAGGGCTGAGGCTGGGAATTGCAGGCTGGCAACCCATTCACTAACAGCTGGGGTCACACAGGAAGCGGCAGCTGAATGGCTACCTGTTCGTCATAGCCACCAGATAAACAAACTGCCGGCTCCCTCCTAATCTTGGGATCTGGGCTCTGCTGTGGCCAGACCCAGCTGCTGGGAATTAGGGGCCCAGGGGCCAGCTCGCACACATGCTCATCCTTCCTGCCATCTGGCCCTGCCCACCTCCTCCAGTCCCTTATTAGAGGCCTCATTCCAGAGCCGAAGCCTCCCATCGCTGGGCACTGGCGGTGCTAGCCTAGCTGTGGGTGGGTTGCACCCTCAGGGAAGGCTGTGACCTAGAACCTGGGCACGCCCAGCATGCCAACATCCAAACCTCCGCCTCGATGTCGGGAAGATTCCCTCTGTTCATCTGACAACTGGGGGACAGGGAGGCCACACCATGGAGAGACGGAGCCCAGGCCTCTGGTCAGTTCATTCTGCACACCCGGCCTGCCCTGCCCGAGGCCAAGACACAGGCCGAGACAGACCTGAGAGCTTAGGGTCAGAGAGCTCAGAAGCTCAACCCCGGGGTGGGATGGGGTGGAGAGTGGCATGTTCGCAGGCTAATTAGACCTCATTAGAGCCTCTGGGCAGCAGGGGCCAGGACAGGGACACCTGGTTTTCCAGCCCCGAGCTTCTGTCACGGAGGAAGCAGGCTTGTGTCTGGCACCCGCTGCCCCACAGTTGTGCCCCTCAAAGCAGCCCCAGGCTCCAGACCACTCTCCACTGACCCCCTCACCTCCCAGCAAACTGATGAGGGCAAAGCTGCCCTCAGTAGCCACCGAGTCCGGGCTCAGATCTCCTCCCACAACTTGCTGTGTGGCTTAGAGGAAGTGTCCCAACCTTTCTGAGGTCTAGTTCTTTCTCTCTTAAGTTCAAGCAAAAGCATTGCATATCCACTCTGTGGGTAGGCACCAGGCTGCAGTTGTGTGTGGGGGTTAAGAGCACAAAGCTTTGTGTTGAAGTCTGAAAATGAGAGCAAAATGCTGGGGGGAGGAGGGGAGGAAGACCTGACTTTTGGGGGGCTCAGGCAGAACTCCCCAGAAAGAGAGATAAGATGAGATCCTGCCATTGAACCTTATCCGCCCTAGAGAGTCTCTTTGACCTAGTTTGTAAAAGATTGGAAATAACCTAGCTGCCCGTCCCTGGGGGATCTGCTGTACAAACGGGTTCCTGCAACAACTACAAAGCAGCGTTTTACAACGACATTGAGCTCTCTGTGCAGGGTGCTTAAATACAAGCACAAATCGCCCGCAGCTCTTCCCAGCAAGGGAGGGGGTCTCTCTCTCCAACCTTTGGATTCTGGGGGCTTGATTTGCTGGTAAGAATAAGGCAGAAATGACAGTGTGGGAACTCAGAGACTAGTTTGCAAAGAGGCCTTGTGGCTTCCGCCTGTGTCCTCTGGGAATGCTGCCCTGACATAAGGAAGCTGGACCAGCTTCCTGGAGCCTGGGCAGCCCTATGGAGGGGCACTGAGGCCCCCCGCCGACAGCCAGCGCCACATGCCTGTGCACTATGAGGGCTTCAGAATTTCTGGGGAACCCTGCAGGCGTCTGGGGCCTCCCGAGTTAACCCAGGAGCGACTTTGCAGCCAAACTACAGAACCATGAGAAATAATAAATTGTTTTATGCCACCGAGTTTGTTACAGTGACAGGTCACTAAGACGTGCTCACGGAGGCCGTGGCAGATTGCACAGGGAAACACAAGTTCATCACGATACATACGGTACAATGCCATCCAATTAAAATAATAAATTTTTAAAATATCTTATGTTTCTATGCTTTTAAATGTACAGAGAAAGATCTGGAAGGACCTGGGATTGAAGATAGTGATCAAAGGAGCCTGTTAGCCTATTCTCATTTTAATATTTCACAAGGAGAGGTAGAATCGTTCATATTTTACATTTAATATTACATGAAAAGTTTAATATTTTATAAGGAGTCAGAGGACGAGAAGGCCAGAAGCACACGAGGAGACACAGAGGCAGATTTACAGAGATGAGGGTGGCGTGGGGGGGGAGAAATGAAGACACGGCCACCCGGCCATCGAAACTGGGTCCCCACTCCCTGCCCTCCTGGACGCAGCGTAAATCCCCAGCCCGCACAGCCAGCAGCCAGCCCATAATGCCATCCGGCTCCTGCCTGGATCCCGTCCTTCTAGTTCCCGCCTGCAGTCCTTGCAGGCCTCAGGACGCTGGGCAGGGGCTCCAGCCACCAGACCAGAGGGCAGCCCTGCTGCACACGCAGAGGGTCACCACGGCCCACAGCTTCTGGGTGCTGGCTGAGAGGCCTCACGTGCTGTCTACCAAGGCCCCGCTCTGGGAGACATCACTAGAGCCCCCAGCACCTGGCCAGAAAGGGGCAGACCCCAGCTTGAGCTCAGACCAGCCAGAGAGCCCCTAACCCCACCCCCATTACAGATTCTGGGGTCTCTGAAAGGTGGACAGGATCTTGACATTGGTGATGGTCAGCCCCGCCTCACAGCTGCCTTGTCTCCAAAACAGCTTTTGTAAAGGAGGGGTAACACCCCTTCTGGCTCACTTAGCCCTCCCCAAACCCTCTCATTATCCCTGTTCACAGATGATGACACTGAGGCCCAGAGAGGCTCAGCAACTTTTTAAGGGTCACACAGCCTCCTGCACCTTCTGCTCCCCACCTCCTATACTCCAAAGCCACCAAAGCTGACTGTCTCATGGGTGCAGAAACTAAGTCCCAGCTGAATGGGTGGGGGATCTCATGGGGCAGGGGCAGACAGAGAAGGGAAGGGATCCCTGCCCACCACCCTGGCTCCAGTCAGGGGCTGGGAGGGAGCAGGTGCCCTCGCTCTCACACTGCAGGTCCATTCCTGCCACCAAAAGCCAAGAGGAGACCTCACTGCAACTCCCCGGCTCCAGCGAAAGGACTGGACAAGGCCTGTATCCTGCGACCCTGTGCCACAGAGCCCAGAAGGCTCCCCCCAACCCCCCGCAGCATCTGGGCATGCCGCTGTCTGCTTCTGGAGCCCTGGTTCCTGGTGAGTGAAACAAGAGCAATCCAGCTCTGCGTGGACTCAGACAAGGACATGGATGTAAAAGGAAGAGGGTTCCGTGAATGGGAAACTTTGCAAACGCGTGTGGATCCTGGATCCCCAGGGATGTTGGTTTGAGCTCAGGGTCAGCCCAGGCTGAGACCGTGCGACACCCCAGATGGCCCTCCTGCTCCCCGCTGCTCTCAACATATCCCTCCCCAACTCCAAGCCCACGCAGAGCCCCCACTGTCTGCAGAACCGTTAA